>NC_137106.1:46652740-47152740 GCF_949357685.1 Gobio gobio
ATAATAACAGTCCCGCTCTTCAATCGCTCCTGCGGCCTTGCTCAGCTCCACAACACTCGGTCCTGCTCTGCTTCAGACTACAGTAATGTTAATAATCGCATCCATGAACATGATTTCTGCCCGAGTCCTGTCCTGACTGTTTTCCACCGGCTGTGAGGTGAAGACCACATGTCCCAAGATTCTGCGCTCAAACGTGGCATCATCAAACTACTGTCAGGGTGCCGGTCTGATCTGCTTTAGGCTTGTTTGTGTTTGTCTGGTCCACTTGGTTATTTGTGTTGCCATGCCATGTGCTCTGTCTATTGTTACTCCGCCCCTCTTGTTACCTTGTTATCTCATTATCGCTCACACCTGTTTTTGTTCGTTTGCCACCCTTTATATTCCCCTCTTGTTTTCTGTCCTGTCCCAGATCGAATCTCTGCTCTGCTGAGTTAACTGGCTCTTGTCTATGGTCTCTGAGACTTAGCACTTCTGCAATAGTTTTTGTCTTGAGTCTTAGTCTAGTCTTGAGTTCCTGTCTACTTTCTTCAGTGTTGGTTATTTCTTTATTTTCTTTATTTTTCCCTGTTTTCCTAAACTAGTTTTTGAGCTCCCGTCTGGCTAGTTTTTGTTTTTGTTTTTCCCCTCTCCTTTTCTTTTTGCTCCCAGCTCCCCTGTCTGCTTTGGCTGCCAGATCCAGGCCTCCCTCCTTTTTGGATCTTCCCTGCCTGCCTACCACTAAGGATTTCAGCATCCACTGCCAGGACCCAACCTCCACCCTTCAGGTTTACTCATCTCTCTCTTCCCCCTGCCATTGTGACGTTACGTCACCAGCTGATCATCTGTGAACTCGCCTACTTCATTGTCTTTGGATTGCACTCATTTCTACCTCCACTCTCCAGTGTTGCAGCTTGGGCCTGCTCTGCCATTCCCTCTGAGAAACCTTTCTCCAACGCCCCCTGTTGGGTCGACATAGTACTCCCTTGTACCTGGCTGGCATCATCCCTGTTTGCTCTTCTGACCGTGGACTCTCTTTTCTCTGTGTTCCTGATTTTGTCTGCTTTTGTCATTTAATAAACAGTTATTCCCGCAACTGGTTCCTCTTTTACCACCCTGACAGTTCGATCTGGCACAGGACAGAAAACAAGAGGGGAATATAAAGGGTGGCAAACGAACAAAAACAGGTGTGAGCTATAATGAGATAACAAGGTAACAAGAGGGGCGGAGTAACAATAGACAGAGCACATGGCATGGCAACACAAATAACCAAGTGGACCAGACAAACACAAACAAGCCTAAAGCAGATCAGAGGCCTATTGCACAAAACTAGGATAAGGGATTAAGCCGGGATATCTTGGTGATCCTGGCTCAATTTATCCGTGATCCGGTTGCACTAAAGCTGGATAGGGTGGCAGTTGGAAGTTATGGTATAAATTACCATGGAGATTTATTCTGTGGAGCTAGCCTGCTCCAGACCAGGCTAAATTCCAGGATCTATTTAATCTCATCCCTTATGTCAGTCAGCAGTCACCACAAACGGAAACCAATAGTTATTCCACTGCCCACTACATATTGTTATCACATATAACTAGACCCACTGTCATTATTTAAACGTTTGTGATCATAATTTCAATAATTTTGGATAAATTATGATTTTTAGATGATGTTGCTATCATTAGATAATTTACTGTTTCCCATAGACTATAAGGCTATATATAAAAATGATAGAATATTAGGGCCACAGAGGAAAAAAAAGAAAAGTCACAGACTTCGAAAAATTAAGTCATAATATTGTAACCCGTTGTTTTAGAGGAAGACGGTTGTTAAAATGACAGGGTTTCACTTTATTTTGATGGTCCCTTTAACACATTCTGTTGACTATAAATAACATTGCACCTACATGTCTACTAATTCTCAGTAGAGTGTTAGTAGAGTATTAGTAGACTGGTAGGGTTAGGGTTAGAATAAGTTGACATGTACTTGCAAAGTTACTTATAGTCAGTAGAATGTCTGTTGGAGGACCATCACAATAAAGAGTTAGCAGACACTAAGCAGACAGTCTACTGATAATCTAATGAGAGTTAGTTGACATGTAGTTGCAAATTTACTTATAGTCAACACAATGTTCAAAAGGGACCATCAAAATAAAGTGTTACCAATGACAGCTGTGGGGCATTTCGTGGAATTGTTCTTCAGTATGGTTTCACAAACAAGGACATACTTAATCTTTTGGCACATCAGCGTCACATTGTCATAAGTATCAGGACTGTAAAAAGAATATGCATCTTTTCCGCAGAAAGAACCAGCCTCATAAATGTATGACTTTTTCCTTCTTCCTCAGTGTGGCCCTAATACTCGGTCGTATAAAATACACATTCCATATAAATATAAAAACACAAAGTGTAACATTAGGTTCCTTTATTGAATAAGGATAAAACAAAGCAGGTAAACCATCAGCTCCTTTCGAAACTGAAGTCACACAGTGACTCAACAATACAACAAAAGGATAAATACACATTCAAAGATAGAGATTATATATACAGTATATATATATATATATATATATATATATATATATATATATATATATAAAACACACCCCGCTTGTCTGCACACTGCGGTAAATGCAGGACAAATCCATACACATCAACTGAACAGACAAATGAATGGAAGCAGTAGCCTCCCTGCAAGCTTGTATTACACACAGTATACAGCACAAACATCATAAGAGGCCAAAAAAAAAAAAAAATCGGTGGACAGCATAAGAAGCAGAGTACAACGGCTAAGATTAAACTGTACTACTGAGCGTAGTAATTATGTAAGCCTTTGATAATAATTTATCAAAGCCTTATACAGTGTGATGGGGTTACTTTACACAATTTCACTCATATCTGTTGTCCATTTCAATTAAAAGTTAAACTGTTTCATAATCAGTGTACAACTGCATTTTTGGAGATGTGAATTAACTATTTGGATTGTAATTGTGATGTTTCAGCAGAGCGGTGAGTGTGTAATTGTGCACTACTTACGCATTCAGGAGGTCTGCAATACTTTTTCTCTTTGCTTTATCACTGTGGCGGTGTTGCCTTTCTTCTTAATTATGTCTTTTACCTCCTCGTATGCCTCCATGAGGATTTATGCCTCCAACGGGGAAAAGTACGCCGCTCTAGTTGCCATGGTGAATCAGTGAATCTGTGATCGGTGGCGGGTCTATTTGAGTGAGCCGTGAGCGCGCACCTATCCAAGATTGGTTTAACCTGGCTTGATGAATCCGTGTCTGCTCATCCTGGCTTGGTCTTTGTGCAACCAATTAAGCCTGGATGCACTTGTTTTGGCTTCATTGAGCTCAGCTCAGTCATTTATCCTGGATGTCTTAATTCTACTTTTGTGCAACGGGCCTCAGACCGGCACCCTGACAACTACGCCTTTGTTTTGAACAGGCGACCTCTAGTGGACGGAAAAGTTACATAGTGTAGCTTTAATATTTACCATTTTATGTAAGAGCATTTATTTCAGCTTAGAGAACAAAATTTTGTTTTACTATACACTGTATTCCCCAACAGTGTTCTAAACTCAATAGAAATTGCAGAGCTGTACTCAAAGCTGCAATATTGTTCAGGCACCACAAAAGTTTTAAATTCACTCAAGTAGTTTCCCAGTTATTGATTATTTAGACAAGATTAGCTCTTAGTTTATGAGTAGAACTGACCCCCAAACTCATTTCGTTCAAAAGTGGATTGAAATTACGTCTGACGTAATAATGACGTGCAACTTCATTGGAGGTTCATATCAACATGGCAAATAACCAAAAAAACAAAAAAAAACAAAAATATGGCAAATAACCTAATAACCTACACAAACAAACATAATTTTTTTTTATAAAAAAAAAAAAAAAAATCCGAAATCCCAATGAATGGTGAATGAACTAGTCTATGATCGATTGTGGCGGATGTAAATACACTTTGACATCGTACGACTACACTGTAAAAAGAATACTGTGAAAAATACAGTAACTTGCTGGCAGCAATTAGCTAGTAAGTTGCTGTATTTCATTTCACAGTATTCTTACTGTAAATGTAATCGCAGTAACTTTAAAATTACTGTACATTTTTTTACAGTAATAATCACAATACTGTATTTCATAACTACTACTGTAATGGGGATTACTGCATTAATTTTGTGTACTGTAAAATAAAGACACTGTCACAAATGCCAATTATTTTCTCACTTTTAATTTCAAAAATTCATAAAATAAAAATAGTATAGCATCATTTTTTTCAATGTTACAATTTTTCTGTGAACATTTAATTTCATCACTTTTCTGAACATACAAAAAATACTTTTCCGAACAAACAAAACAATCAATATTTATTAAAATGTTTGGATAAAATTACTAATGTATACAAATTGTATGATTTAAAAACAGCAGGATTTCAAACCTATATATTTTCTGAACATATACATTTTTTTTCAATAAGTTAACATTTCTCTGTGAACAATTCATTTCATTTCAACACTTTTCTGAGCAAACAAAACAATCAATATGTATTCAAATATTTGGGTAAAATTACAAATCTATAAAAATTCAATGATTTAAAGGGATAGATCACCCAAAAAGTTAAATTGTGTCATCATTTACTCACCCTCAACCTGTATGAGTTTCTTTCTTCTGCTGAACACACAAAAAAAAGGTATTTTGAAGAATGTCGGTAACCAGACAGTTGATGAACCCCATTGACTTCCATAGTAGGAAAAAAAGTACTATGGAAGTCAATGGGACCCATCAACTGTCTGGCTACCGAAATTCTTCAAAACATATTTCTTTGTTTTCAGCAGAAGAAAGAAATTCATACAGGTTGAGGGTGAGTAAATGATGACACAATTTTCATTTTTGGGTATCTATCCCTTTAAAAAAAGCAGGATTTCAAACCTGAATATTGTTTTTCTCCAAGAAGTTTTTTTTTTTTTTCATAACTTTTATTCTTTTAAAACTTGACCTGGACTTCCTGGGCTGGAGTCTTCTACCCTGTAGAGGAAGAAATTAATTATTAATGTAAAAGTTTAAAAGCAAGACATATGGGTTGATGACATATACATAAAAGTTTTAAATAAATATTAGTATTTTTTATATGCTTTGTTGGTGGTTTAGTATCCCCCGGGGCTAATATTTTTTTATAGCTTGAATAAAATATTTTCGTTAACACAAACTGTAACATCTGTAAAAATAACAACCTATTTTTAAAAGATAAAATGTAAATATTCTTATGGAGTTGCAACTCGACTCTTATTAGACCGTATTGGTTTCTGTCATTTGCCATTACTTTAATATTTAATAACTGTCTACATGAATAATATTATAAAATTGTACATGTATTTACAGTTAGTGATACAACAGTGAAATTTATGATAAATGTTTGTGAGTTGTGAATGGAAAAGTATTCTAACTGGCTGGTGTTGTCACACAATGTTCCTCCTGTTTTTCATGTCAGTGTTGTTGAATCACCTTGTGTTGACGCTGTAAAACTGCATGATTTGAAAATGATGCTTGGCAGGCCTAAAGGGATAGTTCACTTTAAAATGAAAATGCTATTATCATATACTCAACCTCAAGTTGTTTCGAACCTGTATGAATTTCTTTCTTCTGCTGAACACAAAAGAGGATATTTTGAAGAATGTCGGAAACCAAACAGTTAACTGGAGCCAGTGACTTCCATAGTATTTTTTTTTTCCTACTATGGAAGTCACTGGCTCCAGTTAACTGTTTGGTTACCGACATTCTTCAAAATATCCTCTTTTGTGTTCAGCAGAAGAAAGAAATTCATACAGGTTTGAAATAACTTGAGAGTAAATTTTAAAGTGAACTATCCCTTTAATAGACAAGTTGCGGGCCACCCCTGACTTTCAACCACCAACTAATTTACCCACCCAAACTGGCTTCCAGTTATTCCAAGGTATTCAAGGTAACAATTAAAAGTCTCACCTGGTATTAGTTGTTCTGCCAGTCATACTCAATGAATTCCCTGATGAATGATGCCACGTGTGGATTGAGGCACTTGGGGTTTTTTTTGGACCACCTTCCCAGTTCGTCTGCTAATCTGGACCTTTGAATTAATCAAATAAAAGACGTTATAAATGTAATTTCGCTAGACACATATTAATACAATATGCTCCCAAAAGTCGGGAATGGCACTTCAAATTAGGCTATTAACAATCTAACGTTATAGTTTCTGCAGCTTGAAGGCAATGAAGTTCAGAAAAATCATGAAATTATAAAAAATATGTTAAGTAAAGTAGGCTACCTTAATAGCTGCTACCTCTAGCTGCGTTTTCTCGGCCCGCTTAACTTCAATGTCTGATTCCTCAGGCGGCAACAGCAAGCAAGAGAAAAAAACGAGAGATTATTAAACGGCTACCGCGCCAATAAATACAAAAAATTACACCATTTTAAATTACTGTCATTTCACAATGCTAACGTTAGTCTTTAATCAAATTAAAGACGTTAAAATGTAATGTTGCCGGATAAGACAAATCTTAATACAGTACAGCCCATGCCATGCTCCCACAAGTTTGAATAGCATTTCACCAATCTCATTTCTGGGGGTTTACGTTCAGAAAAATCATGATGAATCACTATGAAAAATATGTTAAATAGGGCCTAACGTACCTCTAGCTGCGTTTTCTTTCAGCTCGAGACCATCGAGAGTAGGCAGGCTTGGCTCACTGCCTCACGCGCAAGTGGTGACAGAAAAAAAAAGTGATCATTATGTGACGTATCTGCACCAAAAGAGATCACATACACAATTTAATTTTTATTTAACAATGCTATCCTTCTATAAACGAATGACCTTATCAAATGTTGCCAGACTAGAAAATATATCGAAATCATGCAGAAATATATATTTGTGGTAATAAAATTATAAAATACACACAACATGAGACGAGTTTACTAGGAAGTATGCTGCTCATTACTCTTTTCTCTCTCAGTGCATTCTTAAAGTTGAACAAACAGGTGACTTTACAAGAGTAAACTTTGGAAATAAATTATGTTACCTTTCTGAAGTAAAAATTCAGATGAAAGTGGGGAATCTCGTCTTTCCTTGGCTGAAAAAAAATCTTCAAGAAATTGCTGTATTGTGATTCACAGGGAAAAAAAAATTACTGTTGAATTCACCCGCCGTTGAAAAAGGACCATGATGCTTTGCAGATTTACAGCAACATGCTGTATACAGGTTCTACAGTAAGTATTTGCTCATTTTACAGTAATAATGCTGTGAAAACTACAGAAATTTGTTACAGTGTAGTTGTTTGCAAGGACTGCTGCGCGCACCTGGATGTAGGCAGGCAATAACATCAAGGAGGTCCATCATCAACATCAGCTTGCATGCAAACCGTAGAGCCTCTATACAAAGGTAAGAACACGCCTTAATGTACTTTGTTTATTTATTTGTTTACCGTCTAAAAGGCAGACCTCAGCTAAAGTGTAGGCTTTGTCAGAGAGACCTTTTGCGGCTAGCTGCATGTTTTAGCGAGTTAACTAAAGTTCATTGTCTCAGCTGTCAGCCAGCCAGCCTGTTGTTGCACTACTTTAGTGGGATAACTGGACAGACAAACCGTATGGTTTTAGCACTACCAAAGATCATTTATCAACGGTTACTGGAGATAGGCCTACTTTGACCGGGCAGGTTAGTTTATAGCAGGTGTTGTGCCGAGATTCGACTGCCTGCCAGAATTAGGCTGCCCTCCGCGTGCGCGCGCGTGACGTCATTCGTTGACATCGGTGCAGCCAATGCATTTAATATTTATTATTTACTTAAAATTTCAGTCTCACTTAACAAAAAAGCTCGTAGAACATGTACAGTTTGCACAGCCTACAAACTTTTCACTGTACTCAATCTGTTATTGTTATTCATTTGTGTATTGCCATCTTTTTTTCCCTTTTCTTTCTTTTTTCTTCTTTTCTGCCAATTTGTTTTATTTTGAGCTATGGTATTGCTTATTCATGTTTTTTTTTTTCTCTCTCTTTTATTGATGTTTTTCGTAATTATTGTTATGTTCTAAATTTGTTGCACCATAGTGCAAACTGAATGTTCAAATAAAGCATAAAAAAGGTAAAAATAAAAAATGCTTTTAATATGTTTGTGTTGCACTTCATTTAATTTTATTTATTGTATGTAGTTATTGCGACCTTGTGCTGATAAACATTGTTTGTTAAATGTCTTCAGAACATATTGAATTGTTTTGTATTTTTTAAATCCAATTAAAATACTGTAAAAATTAATGAGTTTCCTCTTCAAAGCTTCTTGTAACCAATATTTTCCACCCAAGTTACACCATCAACATCAAACGTTCAAAAAATCATTAAGAAATAGTGAAAATTAAAGTTGAACTGAAATGAATACTCCACTTGGGGTATGGTGTTGTTGTTGTAGTTGTATTGGGTTTATCAACACAAAGTATAAGGGAATGTGTGAATTAACCCTACATCTTTCTGACATTTTTGTGTTTTCTTTTCTTTTTTCTTTTCCCCATGTTAGTGCCTACTGCATACATTTTGGCAGAAGTGTGTATTTTTATTGGAAATGTAATATTTCACCCTTATATCCTTTCCTAAATATTTGACGCTATGTTAACACAGTTACACTAGTAGGGCCTTAATGACAAAATGTCCCCATTGAAACCCTTAAAACGGCAATTTTTTACCGAAGGCCATTTAACTATAAAATGATGCAGTCTTTGTTAAGCTTCAAAATCAAATGTTATATACTGTAGCTTCATTAAATTATGCAGCTATAATTGTGTGGGTAGGCTTTGTTGGTGCAGATGTCAGAGTGTGGTTATGTGTGTACTAAAAATTGTGTGCATGTAATATTTGAGAAATAATACTGTACTGCAAATAACTAATCTCAAATGTGTACCAGTGGAGCTTTGCTGGCATCTAATGGAAAAGGTTTGGTACTGCATCCAAATAAAATCTTACTGAAAGCTCACTTTTTGAGATATCAACCTCAAATGTATAGTACAATTTGTTTAGATGTATGGCTTTGATTGTCTAGCAGTTTTTGAGTTCAACATGTTTTATAAAGTACATATTTTATATAAAAAATGTTCATAAACAATTTTCATAAGCTTTTCGATTTCTATTAGTGCAATATAGTCCCATGTGCAATCAATTCTGCTTAGTTCTGTACATAAATTATTCTCATTTCTGCTGCCTATTCCCCTGCCATAGTATATCAAATATAATATCAATTTTAAAACAGTGCACACGCATCACTCTCATGCTGGTGATTTCTGCAATGGAGTGTGTATGCTGAGAAGACTATGATTGTAGAAGGCAAGAGCTTTCCAGTGGTCAAGTATTATTTAGTCAGTATTAAAAAATGGACCTGCCAAAAGTATTCTGCCCTCTACACCTCTAGACATTTCTGGCTGGGAAGTGTGTTTGATGAGAAGATTGTGTCTAAATATATTTACAAAATAATAAATATTGTAAAATATTATTACAATTCAAAATAACATCATATTTTAATGTACTTCAGATGTCAATTATTCCTGAATTTATCATCATTACCCCAGTCTTCAGTGTCACATGATTCTTCAGAAATCATTCTCATATGAGGATTTGATGATCAACAAACATTTATGATCATTATTAATGTATTTTTGTGGAAACCATATTACATTTGTCTTCCATGACTCTTTGAATAGAAATAGAAATGTATCTTTTTTTAAAGAATGTTAATGTAACAGCTGTCACTTATGATCAATGCAATGTATACATTTTATTTAAATGTGTATAACAAACATATCACATGAAATACTGTAGACCCATTACTCAAGTTTTAAAGATGACTTTTCTTCAAAGTGTTCGATTATTTTTACTTATATTGGATAGGCCTACACATGTTTCCTGTTATTTACAGCCAAATAGGCCTTACAAGATTACATTTGTTTATCAAAAAATGAGATTTGAAAGTTTGTCGTGACTTGGTGTAACTTGGGAGGAAACGATTTGGTTACAAAAAGCTTTGAATAGCAAACAGTGCAGAACTTTATTTATTTATTTTATTTATTCGTCATTTTTTTAATTGGATTTTAAAAATACAAAACAATTCAGTATGTTCTCAAGACATTTAACAAACAATGTTTATCAGCACAAGGACACAATAACTACATACAATAAATAAAATCAAATAAAAATGAAAGGACGACAAAAAAAAAAATTAAATTCATTGGCTGCACCGATGTCAACGAATGACGTCATTAGGGCTGAAACGATTCATCGAGTTACTCGATTAACTCGATTACAAAAATTCCTCGAGGCAAAAATTCTGCCTCGAAGCCTCGTTAAATTCCTATGACGCGCACTATACGCGCAGGGATCTGATTCACACGGACCACTGTTCAATGTTCATGAAGCACACCATAGCGCGTGATACATTTTGAATTTAGTTTAGATTCTAGATGCCCAGAATCACTATAGTAACTGCATGTTTTACACAGTTTATGTAAGTTGATTACCGTTCTTATAGCTGCCACACACACACACACACACACACACACACACACACACACACACACACACACACACACACACACACACACACACACACACACACACACACACACACACACACACACACACACACACACAGGTTGCTAGGTTACCATAGCAAATAGGCTCACCCCAGAAATGATATATTATTTGTTAGTAGCCTAATGGTAAATGCTGCAGGTGTAGAAATCTACATACATTTTTTTTACTTTGATGTCAGGGCAAGATTACAGCATGAAACCTGTTGTGCATATTAATAAATTAAATTGCTTTTCCTCTTCATTTTTGTAATGCATTATTTGTTTTGGTTGTTTAAAAACACAGATTTTGTTCATCCGATTAATCGATTAATCGATCAATTAAGTGCTAGATTAATCGATTACAAAAAGAATCGATAGCTGCAGCCCTAGACGTCATGCATGCGCAGTGCTGTTGTCTGTTTCGGCAGAATACTGTCATCTAGTGGCAGCAGGTTTTCTTAGACAGCTGAGTGTGTGTGTGTGTGTGTGTGTGTGTGTGTGTGTGTGTGTGTGTGTGTGTGTGTGTGTGTGTGTGTGTGTGTGTGTGTGTGTGTGTGTGTGTGTGTGTGTGTGTGCGTGCGTGTGTGTGTGTGTGTGTGTGTGTGTGTGGGTGTGTGGCTCGTGCAAGGCCAAACCGGCGAAATGAAAGTCTCAAAATCCAAATGAATCAAGTAGGATCGACTCACAAACGAGTCAATGAATGCACGCGCGTCACCGGATCTGCGAATGCACATCTTATTCATTGCACGCACAAATTCTGACTTACATTAATACAAAATCGAAGTTTTGTATTCACAACTATGTCTTTATTTGCAAATCGCTGCACATTCATATAATTCTGTATTTAGCACACACGTGTTAAAGGTCCCATGGCATGAAATGTTCATTTTATGAGGTATTTCAACATTAATATGAGTTCCCCTAGCCTGAATATTGTCCCCAAGTGGATAGAAATGTTGATCGGGGTAAAACCGAGTTCTGGCTGTCTCTCTCTGCCTTTGAGAAAATGACAGGCCCGACTAGCCAATCCTGAAGGCTCCTGGTTTGACGTCCAAGCAGGAACGGTTTCCTCCCTTTCCTCCGCCCAGAGAATCTGGCACGCCCATGCAAACACTCGAGAGATCATTAACGTTACTTGTGAACGAGTGAACACTGGCAGTTTCTCAGTGTTTGGATGTACAAATGAAAACAGAAGTCTTTCTTCAGTTCCTTCTGATCTGTGATCAGTGATTTCTGATGTGTAGCTAATTATTTATTATTCGTGCACACACTGCGGCTTCTCTCTCTCCCGACAGAACGGTGTTTTCGTGTTTTCTATCTTGAGAGTCAGTGTTTTTGTACGTCCTCGTCGCGTCTATCTGTTCTTAAATGTGCATACAGTCTTTTCTGTTTAACATCAGCAGTCACATCTTTAGAGATAAACTTCACACACGCCGAAGCTCGGCCTCCAACATCCCCGACCCCCAGTACTGCATCTGGCCCACAGCGGAGGCACCAAACGCGGCGTGAGATTAAGCAGAAGGAGGGTAAGCGTGAGGGTATCTGGGCTAGGCTAGCCAGCTTTCCCCACAATAAACTGGATTACATTCGATTACAGCTGTTGTGTCTTTGTTTGCGCTGTGTAAGTTACTCAATGCGCGTCAACGACGCTATTCATATGTTTGGAACATATCTAGAAATAATGCTATATTCAACACTTACTAACTCGTTCATCTCGCTGTAATGATACATTGCATGTGTTACAAAGTTGGTAGAATAATGATGAAGAGGACTCGGTGTGACTGGGACTCGTGTTTATTCAGAACTCTCAGATACAAACACAATAAACTCGCGCTGACTGACAGCGCTCTCATAACTCAGTAGTTACTATAAATAACTTTGTTAGCAATCGCTTCGTCTCCGTGATGTCCGGTTCGCGAACGAATCATTCTTTTGAATCGGTTCTTTTTAGTGAACCGAACCAGTTCACCAAATCGGACTGAATCGTTCTGAACGGTTCGCGTCTCGAGTCAGCGCTGATCCATAATTTACTAAAGTTACTAACTTTCTGACATGAGTGACAGTCCCTCCGACTAGAAATAAACTAATAACCTGAAGTATATGCTAGTAACTACAACAGTTCACCCTGAACTGAGACATGCTGAGAGAACTGATGAGAAGTGAACACAGGTCCATCCGTCTCTCTGGCAGACTCGTGCCTGCTCGTGCCTCGTTAAACCTCCGCTCATTTAAAATGCAAAGATGTCAGCCAATCACAACAGTGGGCGTTTTTACTGAAGTCTCACAGCAGACACGCCTCTTGAAGCAGGGCATTCAGCCACAGGGCAAACAGCAGTATAGAAAAAATGCCTTTTATTTCTAAATTATGACATTTTATGATGTAAAAATCATACTAATAATATAAGTACACCTCAGGAAACACTATAAAATAATAGAAAAATGCCATGCCATGGGACCTTTAAAAGGCATTTGTTTGTGGATAGTAAAACACGTCTGCAACATTTATCATGTTCATGGATGAGATTATTAATGTAACTGTAGTACTAAGCAGAGCAGGACCGAGTGTTGTGGAGCTGAGGAACCGCTGGAGCGATTGTTTATAAGATGAACGCTACACACGCCTCGTGAGCAGCGGGACTTTTATTATGACACAGTTGCCGGCACCATTTCCGCTTTTCCGGTCATGAGTGTGAGGTAACTCTGTTTATCATATTAGACACATCTGAGTGTGTTTAAAATGATGTTATGACGTTACTCTGTGCGTTCTCTCAGCAGCTGCTATGACACTTGTTGAAACCAAGGGTAACGCAGATATGGCGCAATTGACAGGCGACTGGTATTTCATTCACTTTTCATTCAATGGTATTTCATATTATATTAAATACACATGTAGTGTTTTTCATTGACTACTCTACTCATTAACTAATTACTGTCATGTTCTTCAGGCAGAAGAAATTGACCTGCCAGACATCTCGGATGCAGCTCTTGCTATTCTCACTGTCTCAAGTGATACGGACTCCCTTGTGAAGTTTGGTCCTGCTATCAATTCTATAGTTCTTGAAGGAGATATTGTTGTGCGTGATATAGCGGAGTTGACAGAGGCGTTCATTTTGCTGTTCGGCTTAATTTATGCACTTCACCTTGATTATCCAAAACAATTGTCATACACATTAAATTTCATTCAGAAAATTATAATGGGTTTAGATGACCTGAAGCGGTTACCTCCAAGACTGCTTAGTCTTAAAAATGAGTTGATGATGGATGAGTAAGCTTAAGTCTGTTTTCCAAATGTCATTGTTGGTACTGCCAGTATGTTTATAATCAAGCAAGCAATGGAGTACCATTTTTTCCCCACTTTTTATTAATGTGTGCCTATTATTGTCGACCTATTATTTTTGGATTGGCCTATTATGTTGGCCTATTCATTTTGTTTTTTGAGTATTATTACCTTTGTTGTTATTTCTTAGATTCTCTGTATGAACCCCATTGCTAGGGAGGTTTTTCTGTTAAATAAAAAGAAATGGAATCTGCAGTGAAATTGTCTTTTGAATAGTTTTTTATTTGAATCATACAAATAAAATATATTTGATTTTGAGGAAAATAGTAAACATAAACAGTCAATAAAATGTGATTCAATAGACTTAAGTCAACTTAAAAATATAAGAGGCTGAATTGACAATGTTTAGGTGTGAGAAACTGAATGAGTCATAAGATAACATGAATATATTATTATGAGTGAAAACTTAAAAAACAACAACTCTGTTTCCAGTGTCAATTTTGTTAGTTTTAACAATGGTTTCAAATTGATCAAGTTCATTGAACTTATCCAAACTTTAAGTAGTGATTACTTAAAATGTTAGTTTGTCAAATTATTATGTTTCAGTTCATCAACTTCCTCAAAAAAATGAGTGTGAATAATGTTTCTAGTTTAGAGTAGTAATTACTTAAAATGTTTGTTTGTTGAAATGATTTGTTTTAATGTTGTTCATTTTCTCAAAGATTTGGAGTCTAAAGAGCTTGCCTGACTAATGTAGTAATTACTTAAAACATATATTTCTCACATTATTCTTTTTAATTTTATCCTTGTCTTTAAAGATTTTGAGCATTAAAAAAGTCTCAATCTAAGTAGAAGTTACTTAAAATATTCTTTAACACAGCTAAATATTTTGAGGAATTCAGTTTCATCAAATATTTTGAGTTCATTGAACCTGTTGGGGAATACAGTGTAGATACACCATTAAATGACAGAAAGTGTCCTGTTATTTACTATAGATACACCATTAAATGACAGAAAATGTCATGTTTTTTACTATAGATACACCATTAAATGACAGAAAGTGTCCTGTCTTTTTTTACTATAGATACACCATTAAATGGGTTTTTTTACTGTGGGCACACCGTGAATTAACAGAAAATTTCAGTTTTTTAATTACGGGACAAAGTCCGGGTAATGAGCTGCCAGTACTTTTTCTGTTATTTTACAGATTTATTTTTTAGAGTGTGTGTTAGAGAGAATAGATTGGGAGGAGGAGTATCTCTGTTTATTTATGAAGAATATGAATTTAAAATTATGGATGATCTCGCCTTAAAATCAGATGGAAATGAAGTGGAATGCTTATTTGTTGAGCTTTCTACTGGTTTTGGAGGAAATAACATTATTGTTGCAGTTATTTACTGACCACCTGATTCTAGTATTCAAGATTTTAAGGAAAGTTTGGCCAATTCACTTGATTTGATAAATATTGAGCATAAATACTGTTATATTTTAGGTGATTTTAATATAAATCTCTTCAAAAATCATTTTGATACCCCTACTGCAGATTTTCTCAATATTCTTTATTCTAGTTATTAGTTTCCTCTTATTCATAAACCTACAAGAGTTAAGGAAAACTCAACAACATTGATTGATAACAGGAATTACATTTTCAAAAGAAATACAGCAAAAGAGAATTATGAGTAAGTTAAATATTTCTAAATTTAAAGATTTGATTGCTAGCACCTCTTGGGATGATCTGTATGAGGAATATCATGCTGATAGAGCATATCAACAATTTATGACCATTATTAGCTCTAGTTTTAATAAATGTTTTCCAGTTAGTAGCTCTGTTAAGAAACTTAATCAGGACTTCAATAAGCCTTGGTATACAGTTAGTTTACAAAAGATGTTGAGGACTAAGAATAAACTCTATATAAAATATGTTTTAAATCCTACCCCTCTCACCTATGGAGTTTATAAATCTTACAGAAATAAATATAATCATTCTATTAGATCTGCAAAAAAGCAATACTTTAGTGAAAAATGTAAGAGGTGTTCAACTGATATTAAAACCACATGGAAAGTAATAAATCAGTTGCTGCAAAAAGAGAAGATTACTTCAGAGCTACCTTCAGACTTTGTGGATGGCGACAATTCTTTTAATAATCCATTTGACATAGCTCAAAAATGAAATGCATTTTTTGTTAACGTTGGTCATTCATTAGCGACTAATACTCCTATTGGTAGTGGTGAACCCTTGGATTATATATCAGGAAGTTTTCCTATTATCTCTATTTTTAAACCACCTAAGATTGACGAAATAAGTGAAATTATAGATGAATTCAAATAACTTCAGCTGGTCATGATAATATTTCTGTATATCTTGTCAAACAGGGGAAATGTTCAATTTGACAGCCACTTGTTTATATTTTTTCTCTTTCTTTGAAAACAGGTGTTGTACCAGAAGATTTAAAAATAGCTAAAATTAGTCCTCTGTTTAAAGCAGATGATCCTCAATGTTTTAACAATTATAGACCTATAATCTATTTTGCCATGCTTTTCAGAAAAAATTTGAAAAAAATTGTATATAAACAAATTCTTTTTCATTTAGATTCTAATTTTATTCTTTATAAACATCAGTATGGATTCCTCAAAAAAACACTCTACTTGCGTTGCTTCACCTGATTGACAATGTTTCTCTTGCACTTGAAAATCATGAATTTACTTGTAGTATTTTTTTAGACTTGTCAAAAGCTTTTGATACAGTTAATCATTATATTTTATTGGAAAAGTTGTATAAATATGGTATTCATTATATTACATACACTCAAAAATATTTAACTTAATTTTTCACAAAATATAATTATGAAAGCTGAAAACAAATATTTCAAGTTTATCTAACTTAATGTGGTTGTTTCAGGGAGAAATAATATTTTTGACTCAAGTCAATTATTATCACTTACTTTTGCTCAACAAGAGACGTTTGAGTTTACCTAACTAAAGTCAGTTATGTGATATGGACTAACCAACTTTGTTTAGAAGTTACATATTACATATTAGTTTATTCAAAGTAAACTAATGATTTAAAACAAGACATTCAAGTCAAGCTTAATTAATCAAAATAAAATGCTTTCACTAACTTTAAATTTTACTAGTTAGTTTGAATTAACTTTAGTTAGTTAACAGGTTCCACACAAATTAATTTAGTAAACTCAACTCAACATTTTTAGTTCCTTTATTCACAGAGTTTATCAACAGATACTAACAATAACTGTTTAATCAAATTCTGTTCATTCTGATATGAACTGTAACTTAGCGAATACTTGCCACACAAACATGAGACATATGTCTAAAGAAACGCTGAAATGTTACGTTTTAAACAATACAAATCAAGTCGAAAACTATTCTTCTGCATTATTTTCGTGTTACCATTGTGAAACTGCATTGAAACAATCTGCATTGTAAAAAGCACTATATAAATAAAGGTGACTTGACTTAATGCAGCCACGCCCACAGAGATCGTAAACCATAGACTGTAAAAAACATGAACAATGCCCACCAGTGTCCGAATATGGCGCTGACATCTTGTGCTGATTTGGACATTACAGTCCCAGCTCCATGGGCGGGCATTGGGGGGCCTAGCCCGCCCTGTAGAGATGCACGGGTGGGCTATCATTTCATCTGCAACCGTGTCACAAAACTCATCATCCGCCCGCCATCCGCTGATTGTTTTAAGGTCTATTGGGGATGCAAGGAGCTGCTGATGCAAGGCTAGAAAGCTCTTTCCTGTTCTAGAAAGGATACTGATCCAATGCAGCAAAGATATTTAAAAGCAAAAGGAAGGGCCATTCTAAGCTTTTTTTATCTTATTTATTTCATTTAACTCAGTGTTTTTAATGACAAAAATGTAATATTTTTTCAGTTATCACAACTGTTCTAACAGTGGTTATTCAATAAAAATATATTACTGTTACTAAACTCTGCACAAAAGAAATAAAAATTCCAAATAGATCCATATCGTGACTTTAGTATCGTGATGCGTATCGTATTGTGACTTTAGTATCGTGATGCATACCGTATCGTGTCATTAGTATCGTGATACGTATCGTATCGTGACTTTAGTATCGTGATGCGTATCGTATCGTGACTTTAGTATCGTGATGCGTATCGTATCATGACTTTAGTATCGTGATGCTTATCGTATCGTGACATTGTTGGTGATACACAGCTCTACGGAGGAGAATTCGATATTCAATGTGGCAGATCAACGGACATTACTGTCGTGGAAGATTTGGGGTTTTCTTTTAAAGAAGCGCCAGAGAACCTGAAACGTACAGTGGCGGAGATTAAAGGAATTAAAGACAGCAGGTGAGACTAATTTCTTAATTTGACATCTAATGAAGTGTAAAGTCATATTGTTGAGGTGTAATGTGGCATGGTTTTGTTTTTGGCTAATGAATTACATAGAATGAGTATAGTATTATTGTAGTGGAAGAAGAGTTACTATATTATAGTGCAATATTATATAGATGTACAGTATATTGTTATATAAAAATACTTTTTGTCAAAGTTTAGGAATATTTTACTTTTTTATAGATGTTGTTAATAGAGACAATTATATTAAAAAACTCAGATGTTTAAAACTATGGTGTATAATTCAAACATTATTTCAATGTTGAATCTGTTGATGTTGTCTGGTTTTTAATTTTTTTTATATATTATGAGTCTATTAATTTGCATTAGACTACAGATCTGGTCAATTTATGAAGTGACTGAAAATCATTTAGTGCATTCACTCCTGTAATTTTATAAATGCGATTGTCACTGCTGAAAATGTTAAGTGATAATCATAATCTTCAGTTTCGGTGGTCACAGTTCTGGTGGTCCCGAGTTCGGTGGTTTCGAAGAGGAGAAAGACTCCCTCTGCGACCGTTCAGGTGAAGACAGTTCCGGTGGTCCTTATTCTCGTGGATCCAGTTCTGGTGGGACCAGTTCCGGTGGTTCCTGTGCCGGTGGACTCGAAGCAGAGGAGGAGAAGGAAGGTTCCCTCTGCGACTGTGCCAGCCAGGCGGCCTGCTCTGCCCGCACCGCCGAGGCGTCTTGCTCTGACTGCGCCGCCCTGGCGTCCTGCTCTGCCTGCGCCGCCCTGGCATCCTGCTGTGCCTGCGCCGCCCTGGCGTCCTGCTCTGCCAGCGCCGCCCTGGCGTCCTGCTCTGCCCGTGCCGCCCTGGCGTCCTGCTCTGCCCGCACCTCTGAGACGTCCTGCTCTGCCCGCACCGCCCTGGCGTCCTGCTCTGCCCGCACCGCCGAGGCGTCCTGCTCTGCCAGCACCGCTGAGACGTCCTGCTCTGCCCGCACCGCCCTGGCGTCCTGCTCTGCCCACATCGGGAGGCGTCCTGCTCTGCCCGCGCCGCCCTGGCGTCCTGCTCTGCCCGCACCTCTGAGATGTCTTGCTCTGCCCGCGCCGCCTTGGCGTCCTGCTCTGCCGGCACCTCTGAGACGTCCTGCTCTGCCCGCACCGCTGAGACGTCCTGCTCTGCCCGCACCGCCCTGGCGTCCTGCTCTGCCCGCACCGCCGAGGCGTCCTGCTCTGTCCGCGCCGCCCTGGCGCCCTGCTCTGACTGCGCCGCTCTGGCGTCCTCCTCTGCCTGTACCGCCCTGGCGTCCTGCTCTGACTGCGCCGCCCTGGCGTCCTGCTCTGCCCGCGCCGCCCTGGCGTCCTGCTCTGCCCGCGCCGCCCTGGCGCCCTGCTCTGCCCGCGCCGCCCTGGCATCCTGCTCTGCCCGCGCCACCCTGGCGTCCTGCTCTGCCCGCGCCGCCCTGCTCTGCCCGCGCCGCCCTGGCGTCCTGCTCTGACTGCGCCGCCCTGCTCTCCCTGTTTAGGAATATTTTATTTTTTTATAGATGTTGTTATTAGAGACAATTATATTAAAAAAATCAGATGTTTAAAACAATAGTGTATAATTCAGACATTATTTCAATGTTGAATCTGTTGATGTTGTCTGGTTTTAAAAAAAAATTTATATTTTGTGAGTCTATTAATTTGCATTAGACTACAGATCTGGTCAATTTATGAAGTGACTGAAAATCATTTAGTGCATTCACTCCTGTAATTTTATAAATGCGATTGTCACTGCTGAAAATGTTAAGTGATAATCATAATCTTCAGTTTCGGTGGTCACAGTTCCGGTGGTCCCGAGTTCGGTGGTTTCGAAGCGGAGGACGAGGAGAAAGACTCCCTCTGCGACCGTTCAGGTGAAGACAGTTCCGGTGGTCCGTATTCTCGTGGATCCAGTTCTGGTGGGACCAGTTCCGGTGGTTCCTGTGCCGGTGGACTCAGTTCCAGTGGACCCTGTTCCGGTGGTCTCGAAGCAGAGGAGGAGAAGGAAGGTTCCCTCTGCGACTGTGCCAGCCAGGCGGCCTGCTCTGCCCGCACCGTCGAGGCGTCCTGCTCTGCCTGCGCCGCCCTGGCGTCCTGCTCTGCCTGCGCCGCCCGGGCGTCCTTCTCTGCCTGCGCCGCCGAGGCGTCCTGCTCTACCCGCGTCGCCCTGGCGTCCTGCTCTGCCCGCACTGCCGAGACGTCCTACTCTGCCCGCACCGCCCTGGCGTCCGGCTCTGCCCGCACCGGCGAGGCGTTCTGCTCTGCCCGCACTGCAGAGGCGTCCTGCTCTGCCCGCACTGCAGAGGCGTCCTGCTCTGCCCGCGCCGCCCTGGCGTCCTGCTCTGCCCGCACCTCTGAGACGTCCTGCTCTGCCCGCACCGCCCTGGCGTCCTGCTCTGCCCGCACCGCCGAGGCGTCCTGCTCTGCCCGCACCGCTGAGACGTCCTGCTCTGCCCGCACCGCCCTGGCGTCCAGCTCTGCCCGCACCGCCTAGGCGTCCTGCTTTGCCTGCGCCTCCCTGGCGTCCTGCTCTGCCTGCGCCTCCCTGGCGTCCTGCTCTGACTGCGCCGCCGAGGCGTCCTGCACTGCCTGCGTCGCCCTGGCGTCCTGCTCTGCCCGCGCCGCCGAGGCGTCCTGCTCTGCCCGCACCGCCGAGGCGTCCTGCTCTGCCTGCGCCACCCTGGCGTCCTGCACTCTGCGTGTCGTCCTGGCCGCCTGAACTCTGTGGGCCGCACTGGTCTGTATCTCCCGTTCCTCCCTGGTCTGTCCCCCCGGTCCCATGTCACATACCTGTCCTGTCTTGTGTGCACATGTGGTGTTTTGTTATTTTGGGCATGTGCTCCTGTCTCTGTCTAGATCCCACCCCCCTTGTTATCTCGTTATTGGTTTCATTTGCCCCGCCTGTGTTCCCTCATTCCCTGCTTGATCTGTCCCCTTTATAAGTTCCTTTGTGTGTTCAGTCTTTGTCGGATTGTTGTTTTGTCTACGTCTCCTGTTTCCCCTGTGTTCCCATTTGGTATATGTTTAAGTATTTTTGGTTGTGCTTTATTATGTGTCCCCCCCAACCCCCTCGTGGGTTTTATTTTGAAATAAATCTTCGGCACATGAGTTCTCACTCCAGTTTTTCCCTAAGTTTAATGTGACACTAACTAAATAACTTCAATCAGTATTTGCATAATCTTCATGCAAATACTGGTGGTGGTACGTTTTTCTCATTCATCGATCCTGTTTTTGTTAGTCTCGATAGCTTTCATGAAATTGTCTGTGGCCTAATGTGGTCTCTGTCCAGGTATGTGGCCTTTGTCTCCATGCGGCCTACCATGGCTTTGTCTGAGTGGCCTTCGTCTCTATGTAAAGAAAATATGGTAACGCTTTAGATTACGGCTCGGAAAGTACTGCGTAAGAGAATTTACAGCATAATTTTCGGTAATTATAGTGTAACTATAAAGTAAGTATGTGTAGGTATAAGGGAACAATATGTAATATTGGGGGAATAAAGGGGTAACTATCAGGAAAATTAACACAATATTTATACTGTAAGTATTTTTTAATTAAGGGGTAATTATCCATGTAGTTTCAGGGTAATTATGAATTTGCGGGGTGTAAATTAAAGTGTTTCTTGTTCCCCTCTTGTTTCGTGTAGTTACAGGCTAAGTATGAATCTGCAGCCTGTAAATTAAAGTTGTTCTTGTTCCCCTCTTGTTTCATGTAGTTGCAGGGTAAGTACAATAAAAACACAATCTGATATCACTCGGGAACCTTTATTTAAAAAACAAGTTCCCTTACGAGAGTACTCTCGTATTGCGTTTGCTAAACGCTATGGGGGAAATTCCTTTCCTCGAGATATTGAAGCAAAATTTTTATCCAAAAATACCATGTACACGCAGTGCAGCTGCACAGCTCTCAGCAGGAAGCAGCTGCGTGCTGATTGGCTGTGCCGCTGCAACTGCAGCATCGTATGGCGAGACCGCGGGGCGGGACGGACCAATCAGGTCCTTCTAAATTCCCGCCACAAGGGGCAGCAGAATTTGCATAGCCACGGGTATATAAGACCCTGTCTCACAAGGTTAGTCAGATTAATTCTTCTTCAGCGAGTTGCCCTCGCTGAGCTCTGGATCGAAGCCCGCCGTCGAAACGCTACCAGCGGAATCCCTGCAGCCCTGAGGACGCCGGATTCCAACCTGGTCTCCGCCTTCAGCCGCCTGCTGTTCCAGCTGTGCCATCCGGCGTCAAAATATCCTTTATACTATGTCTATGTGTGTAACGTGTGTGTGCGTTGCTGGCAACGCCACTTCTAAGAGCTTACTAGCTCTCCACCTCTCTTCTCTCGTGTCCGCCGCGTGTTTACGGCGCGAACAGAGAACATTGGTCTTCCGCCGCTTCAAATAAAGCCGCGGACATACGGAGCGCTCCTCTTCTCTCGTTCCGTCGCGCTGAAATGCGCCGTGGACAGAGAATGTTATATCCCCGCCGCTCTAATGGCGCCGCGGACATACGGAGCTCTCCCTTTCTCTCGTTCCGTCGCGCTGAGAAGCGCCGCGGACAGAGAATGTTATATCCCCGCTGCGGACATACGGAGCTCTCCTTTTCTCTCGTTCCGTCGCGCTGAGAAGCGCCACGGACAGAGAATGTTATATGCCCGCCGCGCTAATGACGCCGTAGACATACGGAGCTCTTCACTCGCCTTTTTCTCTCCCCTCCGCCGCTCTACAATGGCCACGGACAGAGAATGTTATATCCCCGCCGTGCTAATGGCGCCACGGACATACGGGGCTTTTCACTCGCCTTCCCCTCTCACTTCCGCCGCCCTAAAAATGGCCGTGGACAGAGAATGTTATACTGGCGCCGCGCGGATAGTGCCGCGGACAGAAGATGTGCACTTCTGCACACGAGTGAACTCAACCTAAGCTCTCCTCACTCTTCCTTCTCTCTCGCTCCGCCGCCCTGATATGGCCGCGGACAGAGAATGCTAGAGTAGACAAGCGAACTCAGGCTGCTGGATATATCGAGAACGCGCTTACGTCACAGCCGTTCTCGCTGCAGCGCGCGCTTGCTGCCAAAGGTAAACAGCCTTATATGGCAGCGCGCGCTCTTTGCACAGGGCGCGTTCGCTGACTAGAGCGCGTCATAACGCGCGCTCTCCGTCTAGAGCATAACGGTGTCGTAAAATGGCTGCCAAGCTTGCGCCTTTTTTCCCCTTAAATATCACTTCTCCCAGTCCCCCTATTCAGGCGGCTGGAGTGGTTCAACACTGTAGGTAATGTGTCCACTACATAGTGTGCACTCCTGCATAAGCACTGTTAATTCAGTGCCACAAAATCACTCAATAAACCTGATATTCTCCCAGGTCCCTTAGTTCAGGTGACTGGAGATATAATATTGCAATAACTAGCCTCTGGTCAAACATGCTCGGTTGCACATTAATGCTGTTATGCGTTTACCTCTGTGAATTCGCTCTCTGGCGTACGCCGCGAGTACTCTAATGTAGTGGCGCCCATTATACAGTGCGCGCCACCACACATTATTTACAATGAATCAGAGCTTTTCTAGTGGCTAGGCAGACCCGCGCCTGCAGAGCAAGCGCTGTCCATTAGCCCTGCCGCTAATGTGCACGTGGACTAATCCGCAAGAATGCGTCCACTTTACAGTAACACTATCCAAACAGTGTTAAGTGGGCCGGTACGCGCCGGTACTCAGTACCGCCACTTCCAAATATAGCTCTTGAGCGTACCGCCACCTCTCCGTGCGCCCAGAACGTGCTTTTAGCGTACCGGTACGCTCATTTGCGAGCAGAGACTACATTACCCATACACCCTTGAGTTTTACAAGTGAAAAGCGCATGGTTCGCTTTTGCCGCTGTCAGTGTCAACAACTCAAAGTGATCCGGAGAGGGTGTGTGAAACGCGCAACCATAGCTGCTCAGTTAAAATCTATGGTTAAAATACAAAGCTCTTGTGCCGCGGTCGCGGTCACAAGTGGTGACGAGGACGAGAGTGGCACCACTTCTACCGATGACAACAGTTGTAGCTGTAGCTGGGTCGTTCCTGTTATACAGTGACTTTTCTGTCTTTTTATGATTTACTTACTCATATTTTCTATAAAATGAGTCACATAAGAAATGGCTTAAATTATAAATGTAGGTCTTCTTTATCACTTAAACAGATATAATAGGTATTAAAAATACTATTTTGTATTATATACACCTTTTTATTGATATATGCATTCAATTTTATCATGTCCTCAGTGCAAAGTAACCAACTTCCACAAGAACTATAAACCATGAAATGATAAAAATCTCAAAATATGTTTAGATTATGTTATAGAATAGGCTAAACTACCTCTAGTTATACATATAAATCATGTGAAACAATAGTTATTTTTTTACAATTGTCTTCATTTACTGTGTCCCTGAAGTCATCTTCCACCCTGTTAGTATGTATTTCTCGACTTCCAAAAAAGACCACAATTTCATTGAGACAATTTTCAGGAAATTACATAATTAGTTTTTCCTGCTGGAATTCAACTGTACAAAATTAAGTAAGCTTCAACTCTCACCTCTACCTTTTTTTTTTGTAGTTTTTGAAATGTTATCCTACTTGTCTCACTCTTAAAGTTCCACCTGTTAGGCTCTGTTATGAAGAATGTTTGTCCGGTCAAAAAAATGTTAAAACATATCTGACATAGTTATAAAAGTTCTGTTTATCTGTAGAAGGTTAGCTAGCTAAATGTTGATCCCTCAAAGAGCTACGGCTAACTTATCTTAAAAATGTCCACCCTGTTAGATCTATAAACCTAACAGGGTGGAAATTCTAATAGAATAAATCGTATTTAGTGTATATTGCAAATTCTATAAACACATATATGCATATATAAATATTATATATAAAACCATGTTATATAGGTGCAGTGCCACACATTACTGATGGCAAATCATGCAGGACAATGACGGAAAACTCATCCACTGTTATGGTCTTCCACCCTGTTAGTCGAGTCATTTTTAAATAATAATTTGACAGCAACGTTAAATGTTTTGCATACTTATGTTTTATTTTGGGAGGTGAGGTGAGCATTAACAGCATATCCAATATATGTTTTTGAACACTTTTTTTTATTTTATTTACCATCCTGTTGGCAAAAATGGGTACAAAAAGTACCTGTTCTTAATAATCAAGACATTCTATTCATCAATAATAGTTTTGTTATTGTTTCAAGAATTTAAAAAAATACCATGATGGCATAAGGGACATATACTATCCAAGAAAAACTTGTTATTATTTAACATTTACATTATTAACATTTTGTGATAAATATGTATATGTCCCTAACAGGGTGGAACACCTTCATGGCCCGTGTCTGAACAATGAATCTACCCATAATTATAATTTTTTTAGTCCCCGAGCTTGACCAATATGTATTCCGACTAGTTAAACATGTCACCATTTTGGTAGAATGCTAAAAACATGAAAATCATGTACTTTTTTTTCAAACATTTATGAAGCCATACCGCATACCAAGAATGACCCAGCTATAGTTTATAACTGTGTTGCTATTTGATTAGAAAAAAGAAAGACAAAAGTTAACATTGGCCTGCATGGTAGGCCTAATGAGGTGCCGTCAGTGGTCTTGCTTTGTAAATAAACCCTTATTGTAACAAATGATATAGTTAAACAATTACAAGAACTATATGTTAGTTCTAAGGCTGAGAACAAGTTAGAAAGAGCTTTAAAATACGGACCTTCTTGAATTATTGACTAAACAATCCCCCATAACCACGCCCCCAACAAAGCCCCGCCCCCTCTGGTGAGTACCGGCACTTTATTTTTTCCACTTCAAGCACTGGTTCAATCTACACACAATCATACGTTCCATAATCTTACACAGGTTTGATGTTAGGGCGATAGGCCTATAATTTGAAGCATTATGCTTGTTCTTAGCTGGTTTTAAAACAGGGATAATAACCCCGTGTTTCCACGAAGAAGGAAGTCTCCAGGTGCGCCACACTTTATTAAAAAGACGTAATATACCTTGGGAAAGGCTCACACAACAGATGCACAAGTGCGGTGTGGCCTTATGACGTCACACCACCACACCAAAATAAAAGTCCCGTTCACACTCTGCTGTGTCTAAAACCACAAAAGTGCACAGAAATGTAATTAGAAACAATTATATAAAAACATTCAGATTTTAACGTATTATTGAAATTCACTTAATAACACAATGTTATGTTAATATACAGTTAAATGATCAATCGTTTCGCTAGATAAGACCCTATTCCACGTCTGGGATCACACAGAGCCCATCGAAGCCCTTTGAAACTGCATTGATTTGGACCTTCAGCATTTTGGTTGCAATTGAAACCATTATGTGGTGAAAAATCCTGGAATGTTTTCCTCAAAAAACGTAATTTCTTTTCGACTGAAGAAAGAAAGACATGAACATCTTGGATGAGATGGGGGTGAGTAAAATATCAGGAAATGTTCATTTTGTAGTGAACTAATCCTTTAACTGAAGAAAGTTTTGGCACATCCAACTGTTAACTTCATCAATGGGGCGTAAATCTGGGTGTCGTCAGCATATCTGTGGTAAGCAATATTGTTCTCTCTCATTATTTGGCTCAGTGGGAGAATGTACAGGTTTAATAGGAGAGGTGCAAGAATTGACCCTTGTCCATGTCATGGATGTCCACTCAGACTTATGGTCACCTATACTCTCCCTTCTAAGTGTGGGATTAAAAATGTATACATTGTTATAATTCCAATATAATAGAATATAACTGAAAACATTATCTATATTTGTGTTTTACATTTTGAAGTAAACTTGAGGAAATTCTAAGGATATTACGTAAGACTGTGTAAGTGTTTGAGACATTAAGTATTTTGTCTTTATGCACTTCCTGACCATTTAGCATAACAAGCTCAGAGATTGGTTATACTCTGTCTGGGCAGGTTTCCCAAAACCTGTATTTTCCAGGTCTGTTCCTGTTCTCTTCATTGTTTCTAAAATGAGCACCATTTGTCTTTAATGACTTTTGGAGCCCCTGAGTGGTAGGCTGATTGAATCTATGCATTTGAGTGACACTGTTATGCTGAGTGATTGGATTTGCATCTATGCATTTGATTGACACTGTTATGCTGATTAAATCAAGCATTGTATTGCTTAGAGTGTCTCATCCCCTGCTGTATAATCCCTCCCCTTGAAATGTATATAAAATACAATGTTCAACTGGCTTTAGTCAGACTTGGAACCTTAGCGGAAAGACAGCACGTTTTTCTCAATAAAGAATCCTGCTGAAAAACCTATCCAAGTTCTCCTGGTCTCTACTTCAAGAAACAACAGAAGTTCACAACATAAGTATGACCTGAACCATTTAAGGACCATCCCAGAAAGCCCAATTCAGTTTTCCAGCCTGTCAAGAAGTATGTTATGATCGACAGTGTCAAATGCTGCACCGAGGTCGAGTAGCACCAGCACTGATAATTTACCTGTATTAGTATTGAGGCGAATATCATTTATTATCTTTAAGAGCGCCGTTTCTGTGCTGTGATGTAGAACCAGTGGTGGACAGAGTACACAGCTTCATTACTTGAGTAAAAGTACAGATACCCCTTGCTAAATTTTACTCAAGTACAAGTAAAAGTACTACAGTCAGATGTCTACTTAAAGGGTTAGTTCACCCAAAAAATGAAAATTCTGTCATTAATTACTCACCCTCATGTCGTTCGACACCCGTAAGACCTCCGTTCATATTCAGAACACAAATGAAGATATTTTAGTTGAAAGCTGATGGCTGAGAAAGGCTTCAGATAGGCCTCCATTGGCATTCAGTACATTTACACTCCCAAGACCCATAAAAGGCACTTAAAACGTCGTTACAAAGTCCATCTCACCACAGTGGCTCTACAATAATTTTACGATGCGACGACAATAGTTTTTGTGCGCAAAAAAAAATCAAAATAACACCTTTATCCGACTTGTTATTGTCTTCCATGTGTGCCTCCACGACGTATGCGCAAGAATATGACATAGCGCCAGCGTTCGGGAATCCATGAAATGCACACTTAAGCCCCATTTTGAGAACTACGCCGAGACCTAAAGCACGATCAATGTAGAATCCAACAGCTTAGACACGCGCGTCTTCCTCTGCTTGTAAACAAATCATTTCTGGGTCATGTGTTCGAACGCCGGATCTGCGTCATATTCTCGTGCATGCGTCGTTGAGGCGATGAGACGCTGTGTTCTGAAGTGCCACTCAAAAGCAAACTTCTTTCATCTGCCCAAGGATGAGCATTTGAAGACTAAGTGGCTTGAAGACAAACCATATATCGTCGCGATTGTGTGTTTATTAGTCGTCAAATGTATGTTTCGCGATCTCAGGAAGCTTTTATTATGGACTTCTATTATGGCACATGGTTCTTCTTCGTCTGTCTGTACCATACATGGACTACATGTGCACAGAGCGCCCTCCGGCTGCCAGTATGAATTGAAAACAACACATAAGAGACTCAATCGCTCATGATTAGGCTATAACTGCCCATTTTGAGGAAGTATTGAATAAAAAATACTTGAAAATTCAAAAATACTTGAATAAGAAATTTGACACAGACATATGAGAATCTATCAATATGTCTCCTCATCTGCACACTTTTGAACTAAAAGCCCTGAGGGATGTTGATTTGTCGCAAGTCTTTGTGAGGAGAATAGAGGAGTTTTTTTGTGAATGAGATCAGCTGAGGCTCATATTACAATCAAACAGTACCGACGCGGTTTTCATATTCATAACTCCTGACACATATTAACAAATTACTGTCACTATAAGACTTTGATGGGCGTTCCGTTTCCGAAAATATCTGCACAGACTAAACCAATCACAACTGACTGGGTCATCGGACCAATCACCGCAGATTAGCGTCACGTAAAGGCGGGGTTTTGAAAAGTGAATCACTAAAGGAATCATTTGAGAATCGCTGTCAAAACAGGTAAAAATAAATGCATATTATAAGAAAACTAAAGTCTTTTTTGTCATTGCATGCATGCAAAACTGTTGTTGGGGACTTCTAAAACAATATTTGGAACATTTTAAATGCCATGATAGGTGCTCTTTAAAAACAGTGTGGCTTAGGTGACACATGTAATGTCATCCCTGTTACCCACATGTCACAACCTGTTACTAGAAAAGTTAAATAAAATAATCATTTTAATTTATACTTTAAAAATGGTAACAGTTTTGACATTGCATGATGTCCCCACCTCAGTCAACCCTCATAAATCATCAAAAATAGAACATTATAAAAGAGAGAGAGAAAATTACTTGTGTTTTAACTGTTGGAATAATGATGAGAGATTATGTAATTTCCTGGAAGTGATGTCACTGGAATGTACAATTATTTTAAAGGGGTTTTTGATGAGGGTAACAGGAATGACATGGAATCAAGGGACAACGATAAAATGATTTATATGAAAAAAAAAAAAAAAAAAAAAAGTATACTTATGCCCAAACACTGCTTAACAATGAGAATATACTTATAGCTATATGCAAATGTGATTTTAGAATAATTTTGCCTTCAGTTTGCAGTCTGCTAAAAGTCCTGCTGAAAAAGAACAATCATATCGAGGGACATGGCAAAAACCTTACCCTTATCATCTTAGAAGCAATTTTAATTACTTAAAATAATATTTAATTGACTTTAATTTAATGTAATATTGAGGAAACAATACATAGTATTATTGTGTTTTTAAATCACAAATTTATGTGTTGTTATAATAATTCTATGTCTGATTATTTCTTAGGGACACAAAAGGCACCGATTTCGTGGAATGACCCATATATATATATATATATATATATATATATATATATATATATATATATATATATATATATATATATATATATATATATATATATATATATATATATATATATATATTGTTTTACAATTTATTTTATACACACATTTTATACCTATTTTCAGACTCAAATTAACTTTATATGTCCACATTTTTAATATTGGTAAAAACACACTGACTGGTATGTGTTTCAATTCGGACATGAACTCTGCTCTATGAACTCATACACTCTTTTCAGCATGTTTTTTTTTAATCACATTTGTCCAAATTAAAAATTTTAATAGGCCTACAGGGATTATCTGGTTAAAATAGTAGAAAGCTGCACTTCTGTGATTATAAGACAGCTGAGTGTGAACGGGACTTTTATTTTGGTGGGGCGACATGACATCATAAGGCTGCGCCGCGCTCCTGCATCTGCTGTGATTCGGCTGAAGAAAGGTTTGTTTTAAGAATTGAATCTGTTCGTTTGTAGTAAGTCGATGGATACCGTTTAATGGTTTGTTTTACAATATGTAATTACATACTATTTGCTTATTATTGAATGTAACATTGTAATGCTTTAACTAACTTTAATGAAGGCTATTTTGTGTGAGTAAATCTCATCCACACAAGGAACAGAAAAGTTGCGTCTAATTTTGCTCACTCTATAGTGAATCAGTTCATCATAAACACGAGTTCAGTCACTGGCGAGTAGTGATGGAGAAACTGCGAGTCAGTTGAATCAAATCCTTTGCGAAACGATTCAGTGATTCGAATCGCGATTCGTGCTGCTCAAACAGTGCAAATGAACCAGAACAACAAACACGTGTCATGACAACTTTAACAAACCAACTGCTAATGTTTTCATGAATGTGTAATCATTTAAATAATATATAATTCATTAATACCAAATGTAGATCACAAATATCAAGATCTGTAAAGTTTGTTATTAATTTGAGTGTTTGCTAGTTTTGAGTGTTTTTTTCCCCCCTGCTGATTGAAACACCCAGAGATTTAGATTGGATTTATTATTTTCATCTTAAACAGGACAAACACACAGAAAAACTCCTGGTTAAGCGATTGGGATCCATGTGACACACTTATAAAGATGGAGTTCATTAAAGAGGAGACTGAAGACATGAAGATGGTGGTTATTAAAGAGGAGATTGAAGACATGAAGATTGAAGAAACTTTCAGAGTGAAACATGAAGAGACAGAGGAACAAACAGGTTGGTTTCATTCTCAAAGATGAACTCAGTCTGTTGATTTTATTAAGGTGTCCAGGGGCCTGTTTCAGAAAGGAGGTTAAGTGAAAACTCTGAGTAGGTTAACCCTGAAATAAGGGAAACTCTGGGTTTTCTGTTTCAGAATGGGAGGTATGTCAAACCCGAGAAAGCAGGGTAAGCCAAGCCCGTTTATGAAAGAGAGGTAACTTATACTCAGAGTCAGTTACCAGGGTAACTTACTGTGAACCTAACCTGGTCAGGAGCAGGTTTTTTTTTGGTAAACCCAGAGTTTCTTTCGTTCTCCTCCCCCTTTTTAAAGCACCAGCAGTGTTTAAATACTTTATTCATTCATTCAAACGCCACAAATGCTTTTCTTACTGAGTATTTTGGTCGTATTTCAAGTATAAATATAAAAAAAATTATGAATTTAATCTAAATCTAAAGTAAGCAAAGTTTACTTAAAACAAATTAAATTTTCTGCTACTTGACAAAAATACATAGTGAGAAAAGCATTCTTTGCAGGAACATTCATTGCTCATATTTCCATCATGAGAACACCGTCAAAGTGACAAAACTGGCATGTCCTTTTATACAGGATCCTGACGTTCATTTGATAATCCTCTAGAAGTATCCCTAATAATTCGAATTTCCTTTAGGATTTCCAGTGGTTGGACGCATTTATGACACTCATATACCCATCATCACACTTTCTGAAAACGGATTATTGTATGGAATGGAAGGATGCTGCCAGATGGTAGTACGAGATATATGCCATAACCACCACCACAGCTGTTAAATACATTTATTTAAATTTTTTTATAGTCATCTTTATTTCCTACAAATACTTTATTCTTTTTCCTGTTGGATGTTAATATTCTTCCTCCATCTCCTCTTCATCTGTCAGTGGTGCTGGAGTTTGGCTGGCCTGAGTAGAAGTCAAATGTTAATGTCATTCCCCTGATTAATAAATGTAACAAGTGGGATCAGAGAACATTTCATTATGTGAAAAGAGCATAGACCCTTTCACATTTCTGGGTTTCCGAAGCTGAAGTCGTCATAGTTGGGTTAACTCTTATAGCGGTGAATGAGAGAATATATTAAATATATATTGTCTCCATTTGCTCAAATAGCAAAAGAAAAACTCCACAATAGTGATTTCATAACTTTCAAAAAGATGGAAAAATTAAAGTGAGATTGATAACTGCAGTGAAAAGAGAGAAAGATGTTAATTTTAACTATCACTCCCATAGACGCTTTATTAGAAACACTCTCACAGCAGCGGTAGCTTGATTTTTGTAATTTGATGCACAAGTAATATAATACAAAGTATTAGTGTTATAAATGTACATACATAAAAAAAAAAATACAAAAAACGTTGCAGGATTTACGATATTGATGACCATTAAAACGCATCATCACAGTCTGTGAAAAGGGTCTATGTGGGAAAAGCTGCTGCACATTGGACACTGAATGATATTTATTTAATATGTCAAATGTTTGTAAAATCATTAAACCTACACCCATGAACATTTTATGCTTAAAGCTTTTCCTGATTGAATTATGTTTTTGTTTTTGTTTGTTTTTTAGCTGCTGCCAAATTCTTTGTTTGCCTTTTGGATACCATGAAAATTAAACTTAATTAAAATAATTAAGAATTAAACTTGTGTATTGACCCGGAAGTATGCAAACGTCTTTTTGTTGGGTGCTGTTGCCATGGTGAATCGTAATTTCGGAGCTCCGTTGATCGTGGCTTTTCATAGTTGGAGTGCATGAGCTTAACTCAGAGTCAGTCTACTCAGAGTTGATTGAACTACCTCAATTCAGCTGTTCTGAAACCCAAAACTCAGAGTTTCCCATCTCAGAGTAAGTCAACTCAGAGTTGGTTGAACCTCCTTTCTGAAATAGGCCCCAGCTCTACAGAAATAGAGAATAAACAGAAGTATAATCATACAGAGAATAAAACAGAAGTAGCCTAAACAAAACAGTTATTCTGTGAAACATTTTACCCAATGTCTACCATGAAAAAGCTATTTTTGTTATATTTGTCTTCAAAAGTGCTCTACTAACATTTTAACATAACTGAACATAAATAGCAGTAAATATACATAAAATGAAGTCATAATTGAGTGGATCATATCGATCTTTCAGAGATGTTTAAAGCTGCTGATCCTCTCCTCTGGTAGACCATCATATCCACTTTTTGATTTAAAGAAACTTAAAGGGTTAGTTCACCCAAAAATGAAAATTCTGTCATTAATTACTTACCCTCATGTCGTTCGACACCCGTAAGACCTCCGTTCATCTTCAGAACACAAATGAAGATATTTTAGTTGAAATCTGATGGCTCTGAAAGGCCTCCATTGGCACAATGCACGGTTCACTCTCAAGACCCTTAAAAGGTACTAAAGACGTCGTTACAAAGTCCATCTCACTACAGTGGTTCTACAATAACTTTATGGAGTGACGAGAATAGTTTTTGTGCGCAAAAAAACCCTAAATAACGACTTCTATAGTGACGACGATTTCAAAGCACGGCCTCATGAAGCTTCGAAGCGTTATGAATCAGTGAGTCGATTCAGCAGTTTGGATCGCCAAATTTCAGCAGTTTGGCTGTTTGACACGCATGATTCGACTCACTGATTCATAACGCTTCGAAGCTTCATGAGGCCGTGTTTTGAAATAGTCATCACTATATAAGTCGTTATTTAGGGTTTTTTTGCGCACAAAAACTAAATATTTTAAGTTAAATGCAGAGTAAGACATGTAAAAAACACAAGAGGCTAAGAGATTGTCAAGATCATTTGTGTAGCCTGCCTGACACGGCACTTTCACGTCACATCTCTCATAGACTACAGTATTTAAAATAGCGTTTATGCATCAGTTATATTCTCAATTTAATTTACAGAGCAATCCCTGCAAAGTTTTTAGGTTAACTATAGAAGAGACCAGGATTAGTGTGCGTCGCACTCGCAAGACTCACAACAGGGCGATGGTCACGATGGTTTCGCTCCTTTGGCACAACCCTACTGTACATTACGATTAACTTACATGCACATTAAATGAAAGGCACTTAGGAGATTAATATCCACACTAATTTTTCCCCAGCCTTAATTTAAGACCGTCCTTTATTTGTTTGTGCTGGCCGCGCCCCCAACCACTATCAGGCCAGGCTTTTATTTGAGGAAATACTGTGTGTGTGTATGTATATATATATATATATATGAGTTAAAAAAGGTTGCGTTTTCTCTATACATGGGCTTTACAGAAGGTCATGTGCTGTGTTTGCAAAGATCACGTATGATGCTGTTAGGGGTTGGTGTACCAGGAACAGGCAGAGGACACAGGAGATGCAGATTCAGATGTATTTTAATTCAAATTAAACTAAGGCAGGCAAAACACACAACTTAACATAATGGTTATCACAGGTACTTAACATAACAGCATAACGGTGACCAGGCCAGGAGTGAATGAACAGGGACGAACTTAAATAGAGAACAGAAACGATATAAGGAACAAGACACAGCTGGGATGAAATAACTAATGAGGGTAATCAGTGAAACACAGAAATGGCGGGGAAAAGAACAAAGGAACATGTAACAGAATCAAAACCACAACCAAAACAGAACAGACATGTGACAGATGCATATGTCTTAATTTATTATTTACTGATATAATTTAAATTTATTAAAAGTAAATTTCACATGATTTTCTAAAAGTGGCTGTGTGAATGCTGAATGAAGACTATTCTGTTTCTGTTTACATAAAATTGCGCAAGATAATGCCTTTTGATTGGTTACTACATCCATCAATCAAACCTTTGCTGGCAAGGCATTGGCTAGGCATTGACTGACATTATCTAACAAAAACCATGGGTGCTTTGACTGACACCTAGTGGAGCCAGTAATGCGCTTCCTATATATACACTCACCTAAAGGATTATTAGGCATACCTGTTCAATTTATCATTAATTTAGTTATCTAATCAACCAATCACATGGCAGTTGCTTCAATGCATTTAGGGGTGTGGTCCTGGTCAAGACAATTTCCTGAACTCCAAACTGAATGTCAGAATGGGAAAGCAATTTCGAGCGTGGCATGGTTGTTGGTGCCAGACGGGCCGGTCTGAGTATTTCACAATCTGCTCAGTTACTGGGATTTTCACACACAACCATTTCTAGGGTTTACAAAGAATGGTGTGAAAAGGGAAAAACATCCAGTATGCAGCAGTCCTGTGGGCGAAAACGCCTTGTTGATGCTAGAGGTCAGAGGAGAATGGGCCGACTGATTCAAGCTGATAGAAGAGCAACTTTGACTGAAATAACCACTCGTTGCAACCGAGGTATTCAGCAAAGCATTTGTGAAGCCACAACATGCACAACCTTGAGGCGGATGGGCTACAACAGCAGAAGACCCCACCGGGTACCACTCATCTCCACTACAAATAGGAAAAAGAGGCTACAATTTGCACAAGCTCACCAAAATTGGACAGTTGAAGACTGGAAAAATGTTGCCTGGTCTGATGAGTCTCGATTTCTGTTGAGACATTCAGATGGTAGAGTCAGAATTTGGCGTAAACAAAATGACAACATGGATCCATCATGCCTTTTTACCACTGTGCAGGCTGGTGGTGGTGGTGTAATGGTGTGGGGGATGTTTTCTTGGCACACTTTAGGCCCCTTAGTGCCAATTGGGCATCGTTTAAATGCCACGGCCTACCTGAGCATTGTTTCTGACCATGTCCATCCCTTTATGACCACCATGTACCCATCCTCTGATGGCTACTTCCAGCAGGATAATGCACCATGTCATAAAGCTTGAATCATTTCACATTGGTTTCTTGAACATGACAATGAGTTCACTGTACTAAAATGGCCCCCACAGTCACCAGATCTCAAACCAATAGAGCATCTTTGGGATGTGGTGAACGGGAGCTTCGTGCCCTGGATGTGCAGCCCACAAATCTCCATCAACTGCAAGATGCTATCCTATCAATACAGGCCAACATTTCTAAAGAATGCTTTAAGCACCTTGTTGAATCATTGCCACGTAGAATTAAGGCAGTTCTGAAGGCGAAAGGGGGTCAAACACAGTATTAATATGGTGTTCCTAATAATCCTTTAGGTGAGTGTAATGACTCATCAGAAAGCCTGGATTGAAGGAGAGGGTGGGTTTAATTTGAGCGGAAGAGACAAAAGTACAGGGGATATCGCCAGAATACTGATTATTATTCGCTATTTCATTGAAAATGGACATGATTGATTACTCTAACTCAAAACGCTCATGCAAACAAAGGAGGATTTTTGTTTTTTTCCCTGTTGTTTTGGATTAAAAAGTGGGATGCATTTTGAAGAGTGGACCCTTACGCTGACATGTATGCTGCTGTTTTTTGGTTTCGTCTGATCTGAACGATAGGAAAGATGAGTAATGCGTTTATAATGCTAATGTTTAAATAGCTAATGCTTCAGCATTTCATTGAACCCTTTCCTCTCTGGTGTATTTATTGCAAAAATTAATTCAGAACAGGATTCTTGAGTGTTTTAGCTTTCAAATGATGCATAGTTTGTGATGGTTGACTGAATATTTTGTATAAAACAAAAGTAAATAAAAGTACAACCACGCCCACACACGTCAACCCCCCCACTTTACATGTAGTGGAGTAAAAAGTACAATCTTATGCTTTGGAATATAGTGAAATTAAAGTATCTCAAAATAAAAATACTTGAGAAATTTACTTAAGTACAATAACAAAGTAAAAATACTTTGTTACTGTCCACCACTGTTGATTTTGATGTTAAAATATTGTGTTGTCTGTTGCTTTCTGCCATTAAACTGGTGTTAACTTGCATTTGTCTCTTTTTGCCTTAGACCTGATGGTGTTGAAAAAGGAGAGTGAAGTACTGAATCAAATAGAAGAGAAAGAACATAAGAATCCTGATTTCATAACTGGAGAAAACACTTTTAATTGCTCACAGGCTGGAAAGACTTCCATACGAAAAAGGGCTACAAATATGGGGACTAGAAGTGGTTTCACCTTCCAACAGTGTGGAAAGCATGTCTCTCAAAAAGTACCCCTTAACAGACACATGAGGATTCGCACAGGAGGGAAGTGTTATACCTGTCAACACCGTGGAAAGAGTTTTGTTGAAAATATAATCCTTAAAAGACGCTTCAAAGTTCACGTGGGAGAGAGCTCTTTCCTCTGCCAACAGTGTGGAAACAGATATAATCTAAAAGGAAGCCTTGAAAAGCACATGAGAGTTCACACTAGTGAAAAACCTTACACATGCCCTCAGTGTGAAATAAGCTTTACTCTGAAAAACAGCCTTAACAGACACTTGAGAATTCACACTGGAGAGAAACCCTACTCATGCCCTCAATGTGGAAAGAGTTTCACTCAAAAAGTAAGCCTTAACAGGCACATGAGACTTCACACTGGAGAGAAACCCTACTCATGCCCTCAATGTGGAAAGAGTTTCACTCAAAAAGAAAGCCTTAACAGGCACATGAGACTTCACTCTGGAGAGAAACCCTACACATGCCCTCAGTGTGAAAAGAGATTTGCTCAAATTGGAAACCTCAAAAGGCACATGAGACTTCACTCTGGAGAGAAACCCTACACCTGCCCTCAGTGTGGAAAGAGTTTTGAACAAAAACAACTATTGAAAGACCACATGAGACTTCACACTGGAGAGAAACCCTACACATGCCCTCAGTGTGGAAAGAGTTTCACTCAAATTGGAAACCTTAACAGGCACATGAAAGTTCACTCTGGAGAGAAACCCTACACATGCCCTCAGTGTGGAAAGAGTTTCACTCAAATTGGAAACCTTAACAGGCACATGAGAGTTCACACTGGAGAGAAGCCGTTTGCATTGGGCACTGTTGCAAAAGTTTTAAGTCAAGTACCACATTAGTATTCACAAACTGGTTTATATGTCATCAGTGTGGAATTAATCTCACAGGCAGGAAACGCCTCATGTTTGAGAGACTTTATAATGTGCTGATTATTGTTTCAGTACTAAATCACCTTAGAGGCCTGAATTCCCTATTGATATCCAGTGACTGTGAGAGAAGTAAAGAAGCCAGTCATGTATTAGATTCAATGTATTGATTAGTCAAATGAAGAATGAACTATTTTCAATTTTTCATGACAACAGAAGTGGAGAAGGCCTGAACAAAATAATAAAGAGAAACAGGCTTTTGATTCAAAAGTTACAGAGACATAGCCTAGAAATCTAGACGCACCCTAGCGGCAGAAAAATTATTTTGCCGCGAGTGTAATCTAGCAAATCTCGGAATACCTGAGAGCTGGAAAAACCAAACTCTGGTCAGGCCAATCACAGCGTGGGTAGAGTCGGTGGGCGGGCTTAACATAATGACGGCACGTCACAGCAGAGTTGCGGAGGTTCTGCATGCTACTCGTAAAACAAAGAAGCTGAAGAACAGCGGTCTTTTGAATCGGCTTTGGTCGCGACTCTGGAAGACTTGGAGTTAAGCTTTTCTTTGAGAAAAGAACAAAGAACGGCACTGAAGTCATTCTTAAGAAAAGAAGATATGTTCGAAGTTTTGCAGACCGGATACGGCGAAAGTCTATCAACTAACGTTAGCTCGGCTTCACCTTCTTCTTTGCTCTGGTTGGTTGTGGCGCTCATGGTGCTATCCAATTGCGTGCAGAGGGAATTTGAAAGACAACCGTTTATCCCGTCCCTCAGATTGAGCCCTGTCAATGGTGAGTTTCCAGACCCAACATCTTGATGTGGGTCTGGCTTGTCAGGCTAACAGAGACATGGAGAGCTGGCAATAGCCGCTTTACCACTGTTATGTCAGTGCAGTTAAGCCAGGGCTTTCAGTGAGTGTGGCCTTATGGTTAGAGAGTCGGACTTGTAACCTCAAAAGTCTAAAAGGTCCCAGCTCTGCAGTGTTTTACTTAACAAATCACTCTGAAACAATGTCACACAACCCCATCATTTCACCAAAGAGAAGTTTTATAAAAAAAACTTGGGGAATTTACAGTTAACCCTCTCGAGTCGGCAATCACGCCGGCGTGATTGGCTTGCTTTTTTTCTTATCAGTGCCAAAGAGACTCAAATAACTCGTTTTTTATCATTCAGGCAAGTGTTATACATCATTATAATCTGTTAAGTTTCTATTTTTTTTAGTACAGTCACAATAAAAACAAATTGTTGTGCTTTTTGCAAAATAAAGAAATCAAACATGATGCGCGATCTGCAGCGCGATCTGCACGCCTCTCTGTCAAAGACGTTCATTCAGATAGTCTTCAGAAAATGACCTCTAGCTTAGTGAATTCTTGTCTTACAAACATGAGACATGTGTCTGAAGAAACGCTGAAATGTCAGGTTTTAAACACTGTAAACCAAATCAAAAACAAATATTCTGTGTTTATGTAATCCGTTTGAAAGCAGAGCGTTGTTAGTCGTTCCTGAGCGGCTCATTATACATTAATGCAACCACGCCCACGAAGCCCGCGCTCTATTGAGATTCAAATACTCAGGCGATGCCCACACACACACCAGCTCAAACAAACACATCGTGCAACGAGGCGCACTGAAGCTTTCTTTGTTTAAATTAGCACAATATTACTGTCAGATGTAAGTAATTACCTTGACAAACTATACATCATTTAAAAGATCTAAGACTCAAGCTTCCATTTTTGACCTCTGTTTTATTCTCAAAGACATATAGTGACCGTAATTTGTTAATATGTGTCAGGAGTTATGAATATGAAAACCGTCGGTACACAGAGCGCCCTCCGGCTGCCAGTATGAAGTATGAAGAGTTTTTTATGAATGAGAGCAGCTGACGCTGGTATTACTATCTTTAGAAGGTACAGACGGTTTTCATATTCATTGATCGATTTCTGGAAGCTGTTTATGTCAATGTCATATTGTATCACCATGTGACATTGACATAAACAGCTTCCAGAAATCTAACAATGTTAGACCAACATGCAGATAGACAAGTTTGAAGATAATAACAATCGTGACAATATATGGCTTATCTGTGTTATTTATACCATGTTGGGTGTTTTCATAATAGATTATATTTATAATGCAATGCTACTCGAGCATTATAATTATGCAGAATATTGTGAAATATATTTTCTGTCTGATTTTTTTGATCCAAAGCCAAAAGTAAAGTAAGTTTGGAGTAAAACATGGTTTTAATCTCATTAGCTAATTGTTGTGTTTTAATAAATTGGTGTAATAAATCATAAATTATAGTTTAAAGGTGGCATGAAACGGAAGTTGAGATCGTCTTTTTCTCCTTATTGTGACGTATCCGAGTGAAACGGCTTCTGAAATTAGAAAAAATGTAGGGCGAGGCTTGATTTCGTCCTTCGGGAATTGATTGGATCGTTGGAAGTTGGGCGTTGCTAACAAAATGGAGGCAGATTTGAAGTTTGCACTCAGTTGTGGAGAAAAACTCGATCTATCTCTTAAATAAATGTATTTTCTCTCTAAATCTTTTCTACATAATGTTACTGAGCATATTTCCTCACTTTTCGCTGGTTTATGCTACAGATTTTACTTATTTTAAGCCTTTTATGGCTTTATTTCTTTAAAGCTTTTTTCTCAGCTTTCCCTTATAAGGGGGCGCGCCGGAAGCGCGTTCACACGCTGCATTCCTCAGTGCGAGTCGTCAGGATAAGCTGTTCGTCCGACTATATTGAGTAATTTTTACATTAAAAAAAGCTTTTATTTCTCACATATTTCTCTCTTTTTGCCTCAAGTCCTTCTTGAAGAAGGTATTGTGTATACCGAGAAAAATGCACCTAACCACGATCAGTGACATGTTTCTGAGAGGAGGTGCAGAAACAAGACGGGGGGATAACCCCGCCCTCGCGCCATAGCACATGACCGGGAGAGAAGAGAGGTCGTTTCGATGGGGGAGGGAAAGTTAGCATATTTGATTAAAGATTATAAGGGTAAATTAAGGGATATATAAGGGATTATAAGGGTAAATGAATTTTAAAAAAATAATGAAGTGCCCAGATAAATCAGTTATAATAAACACTACAATATTAATATAAAAATACGAATTGTAAAAGTTGATTTCATGCCGCCTTTAATAAAGCATAAATTGTTGTGGCAGAGAATATAGATTGCTTTAAGTTATCTGGTCTACCTTTATGAAGCAACTCTGCACTGTGGCCAAGCAGAATTTCCCCTTTGGGACATCCCCCCTCCATCTTGAAAGTACATCAGCATTCGAACCCATTACCGTATGTATTTTCCCGCATTCGAACCCATTACGTATGTATTTTCAATGGCATATTATAAAATTACGAGAATACTTTATTACTTGAAAGAAGTAAATATACATTAATGAGCACATATTTTTGAAAGAACTAAGTGTTTTTAGCTAAGAATAAACTAAAAAAGTTACACAGTGTAACTTTAAAACAATTTTTTTTTGTTTTTTCAAAATCCGTGCATAAACATTTTTCTCTCAAAAATACAAGCATGTACATACATGTTGCTCGCATATGATGCTAGCCCAGTTTGTGCTGAATACAGTGTAATTACACTTTTGCCATTAATGTTTTTATAAGCAACTGAAAAAAACACAAATGTCAGAGCATGTCAAAACTTCTAAAGGGCCCCAAAAGAGCTCAGACTCCAGAGGGTTAAAGACTGGGAGAGATCACCTGTTCGACTCAGCCGATGTCTCAAAGTTTTTGAACACTAATCACTTGGGAATAAGGTCTCTGGTGTTCCAATAACCTGATGTGCAGCACTAACCAGACAGACTCCAGTCAATGCCTTCGAATATGCTTTAATCACGGCCGGAGGACCTCAGACAAATTTCATAGAGAGTCCCACCAGCAAAAAGATTACAAAAGTTTTTATATAATTCATTACATAATTTTCTACAATATATATCAATACCCTTTGCCATTGCCTCCTTCATCTCTGTAATCACATAGAAGTCTTCATCTGTGACAGTGAAATGTTTCAGCAATTTAGCTTGAATAGATGCAATGACAGATACAGTTGGCTGCTCTTCCTTGCACATTACAGTGGAGGCAGTTTTCATTGGTGCAAGTAGCTTAACCATCTCCTCAGCTACAGTGATGCTATCTTCATTGAGGCTATGCACGTCATTTGAGAGTTCCTGTAGTTTTTGGTCCAGCAGTAAAGCACACACTGCAGCTTCTTGCTTCCAAAGATCGCTCCAGCATGTCAAAGGAGCTATTCCAGAGAGTGATCACGTCTTGTTTAAGCTTATGTTCTGGGATTCAGAGCAACCTCTGCTTCTCTTTTAAAACAGTGGCACCGATCGTGCTGCGGTCACGATTCGTCTCTCTCTTCCAGCACATTTCAGGCCTTTCTGTGTTGCCACGTTAATGGTATGCACCAAGCATTTAATGTTAGGTGACAGATTTGCTTCTTCTCCAGCTATTGCCATGGTGCTTGCATTATCTGCGACCAGTGCTGTTTTTTTGTTAAGTATGTTCCACTCATCACATGCTTCTCTCAAGAATTAACCAAGATTTACCCCCGGTGTGCGAGTCATTGAAAACACATGTCTGCAGAACATAATTCATGAGAAGATAACTCATTCATAAGAGTGAGAGGTTTTGGAGATAATAAAGAAAGGGTAATATTGAAAGGGAGAGGAACAGTGGAAGAGGTAGAAAGAGATGATTATTGATCATCTTAATAATAGTTATTTCCAATTACATCCGATGCAATTTGATTTTAGGGTAAATCATTCATTAGAAATGGCTACGTGTTACTTTACAGAAAAGGTAAAGACATTAACCCCCTCGACTCGCTTTTTTTTCTTATCAGTGCCAAAGAGACTCAAATAACTCTGTCGTTTTTTATTATTCAGGCAAGTGTTATACATCATTATAATCTGTAAAGTTTCTACTTTTATTTGTGTAGAGCAGTGGTCGGGAACCTATGGCTCGCGAGCTACACCTGGCTCTTTGACAAAAATAATGTGGCTCAGGTCTCTCACCCTTTACCAACAAATGATCGATAAAAGAAATTAGACACATCAACAGAGATCCGCTCTCTGCAGAAAAAAGCAGCCAATTACAATTCCCTTGTTGTACAGCCTACCGAAGTTAATGAAACGTATGATAATAGCTAATATTCAAGTTGTACCGGCCGTGCGCGTTCAGTGCTGTTCACGAGTGTCACGAGTCGCGACAGCAATCAATACCCACTTACGTTTCTGTGGTAACAGCTTCTGCTCTGGGATTCAAGCAGCTGTGGCTTGTTTAAGGTAACCGAAAACCATTTTTAGAACAGCAGCGAAAATGTAAAAGTAGGCTATACAAACTTCAATATATCCTTTTATTGAAACTGGTGGTCTGCTGTGGAAAAAGACATTTCGAAATATTTCACACGTGGGTACTTTCGCTTTTGCCGCAGAGACCCTTGTGATAAATACATGTGTATTTATGATAATCCACGCAGATTTCAGTTGACGAAAATGAATGATAAAAGCGCGATAAGTCGCGAAAGACAACTGAATTACTGACAGGATGCTGTGCACGCGCTCCGAGCGCAACACGGACAAGCACAGCTTTGTCCTCGGCTGCACGTCAAATTAATAGGCTACAGAAATATATCAAAATGCCAAGTCGAGTATTCACGTAAACACAGTTGATGTTCACACACACAAAGAGGATTTATAACTCAACCTCACAAAGCCCTGCACAATTGATTCCATATTGCAACTTATTTATTGTTCGCTGCATATGTTTGTTTTTAGTTATGGACCTAATAATTACTATTGTTGAAATTTTATTGGAAAAAAAGCATGTTTTTTAATAATAATTTAATATTATTTTTTACTGTTGCTCTTTTGGAAAAATGCATTAACCAAAAATTGAAAAATGGCTCTTTGGTCAAAAAAGGTTCCTGACCCCTGGTGTAGAGTCACAATAAAAACAAAATGTTGTGCTTTTTGCAAAATAAAGAAAACCAAAATGATGCGTGATCTGCAGCCTCTCTGTCAAAGACATTCATTCGGATAGTCTTCAGAAAAGAAACTCTAGCTTAGTGAATACTTGTCTCACAAACATGAGACATATGTCTAAAGAAACGTTAAAATGTCAGATTTTAAATAATGTAAACCAAATCGAAAACAAATATTCTGTGTTTATGTAATCTGTTTGAAAAGAGATGTCAGTCGTTCCCGAGTCTCATTATCCGCTAATGCGCCCACGCCCATGGAGCGTGCGTTCTTTTGAGATTCAAATACTACAAGATCCAGAGTCAACGCCCACATCAACTCAAACAAACGCATCAAGTGTAGTGCTATACTTCAGCTACATCGTTTTGAGACGCGTTGAGGAATAATCCTGGAATAATTCTCCTCATGAAAAGCTGTTAATTTCTAAGAGCACCGGATTTAGCCGCTGATTGTAAGGTAGGCTACTTTTATTCTGTTAGCATCTGTGAATATGAAACGCAAAAAGACCGTTTAAATATGAATCCTGCGGCAACATAAAATGTCATAGACGCAAGACTGTTTAGACAAGATTTATTTGGCCTGTTTTCGACAGATTATGAGGGTTTTATTGTAAAAGAGCCTAGTGTCACATCAATAAAGCTTTTATTCGCAAATGTCTGCTCAGATGCTATAAATATAGTACCAATAAAACATATTTTGCTTCATATTGATGTTTAAATATTATAGCCTAATGTTATTTTTTAAATTTAATATCAAAGTTTGTCAGAAACAGGATGACTGCACCATATTGAGGGGAGGATGGATGGGGCCATGTATCGCAAAATCTTGGCCAACAAACTCCTTCCCTCAGTAAGAGCACTGAAGATGGGTCGTGGCTGGGCCTTCCAGCATGACAACGACCCGAAACACACAGCCAGGGCAACTAAGGAGTGGCTCCGTAAGAAGCATCTCAAGGTCCTGGAGTGGCCTAGCCAGTCTCCAGACCTGAACCCAATAGAAAATCTTTGGAGGGAGCTGAAAGCCTTGCCTTCAGATTGAATATAAACATGCAAGCAGCAAGTAATATTTTCAATTCTTGGATTCATTATATGTTTGATGTATTAGGTGAATTACCAATTTGGCCTCACAGAGACGTCATAACACAAAACATGCCAGAAACTTACAAAGTAGACTACCTGACCACATATGCAATATTAGACTGCACAGAGCTAAAAATGGAAAGGCCAACATCACTGGTGTTGCAAAGCCAGAGCTATTCAAACTACAAAAGTACAAACACACTAAAATCACTAGTTGCCTGTGACCCCCGTGGTGCTGTGATTTTTTCATCTGCCCTGTTTACAGGAGCAATGTCAGACAAGGAGCTAGTCAGGCAGTGTGGCATCCTCCCGCTACTAGAGAAACTTATAGACAGTGGCTATTTGCATAGAGGGGATGGCATTATGGCTGATAAGGGCTTTTTAATCGAGGAAGAGATGCAGGCACTTGGACTGAAGTTAAACCTGCCACCGTCAGTCACATCAAGTGCAGTTTGCAGGCACAGAGAGATGCAGGAGCAGTTATCTGTGTTTATAGATGCTCAGAATCACTATAGAAACTGCACGTTTTACACAGTTTATATACAGTACAGGTCAGTTAATCGCCGTTCTTATAGCCTACGCGTTGCGACACACACACACACACACAGTCGGCGCGCGCAAGCCCCGAAGCCAGTCACGTCTCTGACAACGCGCACGCCCTGAAGGCAGACCTCTTTCACCTGCGTGCGTCCTCACAAAGCGTGTCATTTGTATGTGGTTTAAGCCCTGCCAGTTTTCGACCATCAGATGTGTATTATGTTGAACTAATGCCTGATATATTGCGACAAACGAGCACTCAGACAGAAGCTCGCACATCACGTGAAGATTGCGCACAGAGAGAAGCACAGAAACGCAGTCTCAACGCCGTCCTGTGACTAAAGTAAAGTCACTGAAGTAGCTTAGAAACTCAACCGTTATAGCACTTATTTTAATTCCTTTTGAAGTAAGTACAAACCACAGCTTCATAATGAATAGAGACGCTATGAGTAATTCACACACACAATCACTCTGTCATTAATGCATTCAAATAAATGTAATGTAAGCCTACTGTGTTAATTTATCTGTATCTGATGTACAACAAACAGAAATCTGCCCCAAAGACAATAACTGCAGAAAGTGAACCGTTTCCTTCAAGTATTTTAAAATCACAAAGAAATAAACTTTTTCATTAGAAAAAAAAATCCATCTTTTAATAGTAGAAAATATTTACAGTACAAACCTTATCAGTGAACTTACTCAAAAACCTTATGAGGGCAAAAAATGAAGAAAAAAAAGCTAAATAATCGTCCATTAATCGTAATCGAGGTAAAATGTTCAATTAATTGAGGATTTTATTTTTGGTCAAATCGTTACAGCCCTATGTCAGGCCAATGATTAATATTTTTTTTACATTGTAAAACCATTTAATATTGTAACTTCATGATTTTACTAAAATCCCTATAAACCTGTGATGGAAAATATTTTCTACAACAGTAAGTAATGCTACTATTGATTCTGACTGGTTTGTTTAAATCTTTGATTGTTCATCTTACCTGGTGGCCTAGACCACACCCCAATGCATATTTCTTGCCTTCAATTTCTACCTCTGGTGCAGCTTCATCAGCTATGTAGCTTATGCGTGCATCAGTCATCTCCCTCAGTAGACCATGTACTCTTGTCCCTAACTCTTTCCTAGAACAATACATGCTGGTGAGTATTGTCATGTGACAGTACACAGAAATATATTATATATGTAGACAGTGCGGCTTGGTTGTTAGCAAAAGGCTGTTACTATACAATTTTGACAACATGATTATTATACAAATTTACCTGCAGAGCATCCCCAAGTATGAGAAGACCACATTTTTTGGTGCGAACCGCAGAATCACACTGTGGAACCCCTCCAAGGCAGATGTTTGGTAGAGAGGGCTAAGCTTTTTTACATCACCTAGAACACGCTTGTTCATTAGCACCTTCTCCAGCTTGTGGATGGCCTTTGTTGCTAGAGGAGAACAGAGAATAACCAATACATAAAAGATGAGTGTATAGCAGCTGAGAGTATACTACAGGATTAGCATAATTGCTATTGAATAGTGGCGTACCGGGCTTCAGCCACTTGTTTTTGTCAGTTTTCTCCAAATATCACAGGAGTTTCCCTGGCAAAAACTACCTACTTGGTTTTTATAATCAATTTACCTGTATGAGCTGGATATCAACAATTTTGTTTGTGCTGAGATCCATCATGGAGTATGAGCCATACTTTGCGCAATGGCCTGGACTGTCAGCTCTCATATCACCACCAAGAGATACAGTTTCTTTCTGTTTTAGTCCCTCAAGCAGGTCGGTCTGGTGTGATAGCCATTTATGCAGCACAGAAGGCAGAATGTAGTTGTGTACATGATTTCGATGTGTCATTCTGCTGAAGGTTCTCACATGCATTGCATTGAGCACCTGTAAAGTCAAATCAGAAATAGCATGTACTACATCCCACTGTAGCACTGTGTGATGCACTGGCCTTTTTATTTATAAATAATGTAATTATTTTTTTACAAACCTTGTTAATCTGGATGAAAGAAGAGCCTGTGTAGTAGACAGCGGCTGATAGGTGCAGATTCCCTGCTGGAGAGCTGCCCAGAAGTGGTTGACTCTTCTACTCTCTGGTGTAAGAACAACTCAACTCAACTCAATTTATTTTTATAGCACTTTCAAAGCCATTAAAATGGACCAAAGTGCTGTCCATAATTGGTAAAAACAGTAAAAAACACATATAAACATATAAACACATATAAAAATAAAATGCAAGTCGTACCAACATCAAATAACAGCACAACAAAACACCAAGAAGAACATACAATTTCTCATAGTTTTCAGACCAGATATTCTCGTTTGCCTCTTTTAGCCATGTAATGGTTTAAAATCTATCAAATATGAAAACCAGCGAGACAAATTATAAACTTTCAGTCTAATTAATCCGCGAACAACGATACGTTTAACCATGTGAGGATCATTCCATGGATGTGCAAATATATTGTGCATACAGAGAATCGGTCTTCACCTGTCATCGCATACATTCAAAAAGACAAACTAGGCACTTGACCTCTCAACATACCTGTATTCTTTCTGTTGGCTAGTGTTCTTTTAGAAAGTTGTGTGGCCACAGCCCTTTTTCCCACAAAGTGATCTGTCTGACATCCAACTTCTCGGGGGACTTTTAGCATGTTTTCACACTGGCACTCTGTCTCTCTTGGGGTTAGAAGGGACTGCTTTGTGAACAGATAATAGTTGAAATTACTTGTCTAAGGAAACCCAAAAATTTAGTAGAGTTACTGTGGACTACCTAAGTTAATATAATTATAACATAAGCGCACAAGAAACTTACACTCATAGATGGGCACGTAACATTACTGCCAATGATGCCAGATGTCGGCGGGACAGGAGGATAAAGGCAGAGGCGGGAGATTTTCGGTTCAGCCCCATTCACCAGTAACAGCGGATAATCAGTGAATCCCAGTTGTCTCCGATGAAAGTTTATAAAACTTTCCTGTGTAAAATGATCACTACAGAGGCGGGTGTTGGTGGTGATCCTCAGCTCTCCATCAAAGTGGCTCTTCACAAAATTAATCCACCTCTTCTTGAGATGATCGTTTTTCGGAAATGAAAAAAAAGGACACCGATCTGTTTTGTAAGTAATCACATCCAGGTAATACGTATTTCCGTGACGAAGGCATAGCTAATTAGCAAACTGTAGGCTGTAGTAACTAATAATACTGACTAGGGATGAAACGATTACCTGTTTCACGATAAACGACGATAAAATTTAGTGACGGTTAGTAATATCGTTTAAAATTTAATTATCATTAAAACCGCGTGTGATTATCACGATTTTGAAAACTCGCGGTAAATCTTGCCCAGTCAGCGTCAGTCTGGTGCAGGCGCGCAGCGCACCGCTGTTTTTTGAATGAGAAGAAATGGCAGAAGGCAGTGACAGCACTCGGGGGATTGTTCAGCCTTCTAAAAGGAGCAAGTCTGAGGTATGGTCATATTTTGGCTTTTACAAAAGTCCTGAGGGAAACTTAGTCTAAGATAGTCACCCTGTCTGCAGAACATGCCAGAAGAAAGTCGCTGTAATAGGGGGAACACTTCAAAATGCAAGGCAAGTGGACTTTGACCTCAATACCAAAACTACGTCTGAGAAATAACGTGAAGTGAACGAACAAATTCAGACAAGACTAGGGTGACATTTAAGGGATAATAATCAGGGCTTGACATTAACAACCGCCATTTGCGGGTGTAACATTTCGGCTGCACACGACACTAGCCACTTTGGCGGTTAAACTTATTATAGTCTTCTCAAAAGCCATCTGTTATAATCGCGTTGCGCATTATAACCACTCACACGTGTTTCTATTGAGTTTATGAATGCAATGTCTCATAATCAGAGGCGTTCAGATTAGCTGGAGTTTTGTTCAGAGCGCGCGCCACGCTCACTCGCTGATATCTACACTCAAAGCAGAGATAAACGTGTGATGTACGCAGGAGATTCACTCATCATACAGAGCTGGACTGTTTTTGTTCTATTTCAGCAGCGAAAATAGTTTCAAACAAACACAGCAGAACCACAGCGCATCTGATATGACTGGCATAAAGTTGGCGAATTTAGGGACCGTCTCTAAAGTGACATACAACATTGGTAACGTAACAGTTACACGTTTCAAACTTCAATAGCATTTGAAGGGAATGACAGTCATAAAACTGACTGTAAAGTATTCATCTAGGTGTCAGGTATGATGCACACATTTTGATATTTAGTAAAATAAACTGTCAAATCATATGGAAATATGGATATGCATTATTTCACTAGGATACTGTTTGGGCTCTTACACAAAATATCTTAGATTTAAATGCATCATTGCTGAACACTGTAAATATATTCTCAAGCAATATTCTCATTAGAGATAATATTAGAGATTATATTTACACCAAATGATTATCATTTATGCGTTGTTATTGACGACGGCCATTATAAGGAAGGAAATCCCACAGAATCTAGCTTAAAAAAGTGCATAGAGCTGCTTGATTTATTTGTTGTTTGTTGATTTTCAAATATAAAACTTGTTGAAATGTTTTAAGTGTGTGCATCTGTTCTTTTTGAACACTTTCATCTCATTTGAATAAAACCGTGATAATATTGATAACCGTGATAATTTGGGTCACTATAATCGTGATGTGAAATTTCCATACCGTTTCATCCCTAGTACTGACAGTAACTCGCGATTGAGCGGCAAACTGATGCGAATGTGCTCTACTTATAGTGTTAAGGGAGGAGCCAGCCTCAGTGGCTACAGTGCGTCATCGACAGTAGGGGCGGGGCCAGGCTCGTTGGCTCCAGTGCGTCATCGACAGTAGGGGCAGGGCCAGCCTCAGTGGCTCCAGTGCGTCATCGACAGTAGGGGCGGGGCCAGCCTCAGTGGCTCCAGTGAGTCATCGACAGTAAGGGTGGGGCCAGGCTCAGTGGCTCCAGTGAGTCATCGACAGTAGGGGCGGGGCCAGGCTCAGTGGCTCCAGTGAGTCATCGACAGTAGGGGCGGGGCCAGGCTCAGTGGCTCCAGTGAGTCATCGACAGTAAGGGCGGGGCCAGGCTCAGTGGCTCCAGTGAGTCATCGACAGTAGGGGCGGGGCCAGGCTCAGTGGCTCCAGTGAGTCATCGACAGTAGGGGCGGGGCCAGGCTCCGTGGCTCCAGTGAGTCATCGACAGTTAGGGCGGGGCCAGGCTCAGTGGCTCCAGTGAGTCATCGACAGTAGGGGCGGGGCCAGGCTCAGTGGCTCCAGTGAGTCATCGACAGTAGGGGCGGGGCCAGGCTCCGTGGCTCCAGTGCGTCATCGACAGTAGGGGCGGGGCCAGGCTCGGTGGCTCCAGTGCGTCATCGAGCCACCGTTTAGCCCCACCTAGAAAACCCGGAACACAGCAACGGTGAAAAACTGTTTAACGGTCTAACTCCATAATTCAGTACTACACAGTTCACAGTCTTTGCAGTGTGTTTTAGCAATACATTTCTAACATTTATAATGTGTTTAGAATTTTTTTTTTAGAATTGCCTTTATAGGGTCTTTAAGTTCTACTTTTCTGATGTATCAAATACTTATGTCAAGCCATAAAATGCAAATGAATTACTTAAAATGTGATTTTTCTGGATTTTTGTTTTAGATTCCGTCACTCACAGTTGAAGAGTACTTATGATAAAAATTACAGACTTCTACATGCTTTGTAAGTGGGCAAACCTGCAAAATCAGCAGTGTATAAAATACTTGTTCTCCCCACTGTAAATTAGAAAATCATATACTGATAATATACAACAATGCCAAGGTCTCTAGAAAGAGGTTTGGTTAAGTGATATTACATTCCACGTGGTTGAGTGAGCAGTCCGATGGTGGTGAGTCTTCCACTGGTTGTGCTGGGTGACAATGCAGTGGGGAAAGGAGCTGGAATCCGTTTCAACAGCATTGAACACAAATATCTGTGGGATGCTGATCTCCTGGAGCACCAAAGGGTCCTAAAATCTGGAACACGCAGATGAGGCCCTGAAGTAGGTACAGAAGGTCCTTAATCTGGAACATGCAGACGAAGGAACCTTGAAGTGAAGGTTTGCTCTCCTGAGCTTAACCTTGTGGCAAATGTCTCTGTGTGTCTTCTGTCTATCTGGGCCAGACACTCAGGACATGGTCAATCCGCTTTCGTCTCTTTGGCATGGAGACTCGGGACATGCCTTAGTCGTCTCGCTGGACTAAAACTGAACGTAGTGTTTGTTAATGTCTCTTTCCTCACAGGCAGGAGGCTCAGAACCTTGTCGTATCTGTTGCTGCCTCACAAGCTGTAGACTCAGATCCTTGGATCTTTTGTTGTCTCACTGAATTAACCAGAGGCTCAGAATGTTACGGTGTATCTGTTACGTCTCTCTAAAAGGGAGACTCAGAACTTGGTGAACTGTTTCTCTCTCTCGAGAAGAGACCCAGAACAAGGAGTGTCTGTTGAAATGGTACTTTTATCCCTTTCCGGTGAGGAGGAGATTGCAATTTGGCGCTTCTCCATTCCAGTGTTGCGATTGGCTGCTGGCATCAGAGGGGGCACACAGTGTGGCCCACCCTCCTTTTCCCTGTGGAATTAATTTGCATACTGTACAAAGTTAACAGTGTCTTTAAAGTGTCTTTGAGGTTTACCAATGCATTTCTCACCTTCCAAACCACCATCAGAATACCAATATTTTAAACAAATAGACCCCAAACATGATGGAAAAAGATTGAAGATTGAAAAGATTGTAATGCGTCTGTGCAAGATGTTGCATTACAAATAGATGTCACTGCGAATACTTATTTCTCTGAATAAGTATGAAATGGATGTGTGTAGTTTACATCAGTCTTAAGGTTTCCAAACATAGTTATGAATGGATCATTGTGGTCTTTCTTTGTTTTACCCACTACTGCTGAGGAATTTTTATGGCAGTCACAGACCAGGGGCCTCATTTATAAACGTTGCGTACGCACAAAAGAAGGCGTACGCCGCTCTCTAGGCAATAATTGGTATTTAAAAAAACAAAATTGACGGGAAAATGTGCGGTCCATCACGCAAGCTCTGACCCAGGCGTACGCACAAAAACGGGTGAAATGAGAAATGGCGACACCGTCGGCAGATGGAAGAAACACGTGAAACTGTAGAACGTTGTGTAAAAGAAATGCCAATACTGCCTCTCATAAATAACATGAAGACTTCACAAAGCAAGTCTTACAATTAACAGCCTACACGAACACCCGTTTGATCGATCTGCAGTGTAAAACAAACGAAAATTACAACAGAAATGCAAATTAACACATATTTGCAAAAAGAAAAGTGAAATATGTTCTGCAATAATATTGCCATGTTATGCAATTCATCCTCATAAATAATATGGTAAACAGAACGAAATAATGTACAAAACTGATATTGTCGTCAATGTGTCCGTCTGGCGGAGCAGATATAGATGCAATTAGATAGACAGATAGATAATTAGGGAGATAGATAGATAGATTGTATTCATCAGCTACGGAATCATATTCATGCATATGCCTTTAGTTTGTTTTATTTTTGATAAAATAACGTATGACGTATGTCTCAACATTCAGAAAACTGCAAGAAATTACATTTGCACTGAACTATTTCCCATTTCCACGTAGATAATAGGGATAGGGATTAATAGGGATTCCCCAATAATTGCCGCCAGTCTCTCATCAAGAGGGCTCAGCTCCGGTGTCCCCTTTCCCCCACCCGTGTCAGACACACTCTGGCGATGGAGCGCTAGACGCTTTTTTGCCTCGACTTTGATGTCCAACCATTTCTTTTTTATTTCGGCCATGGTCCGAGGTTGTGAGGCTACAGCATTTACGGCATCTGCAACCATTTGCCACTCAAGTGCCTTTTTGGCATTAGTAATGGCCACACTGTGCCCTCCAAACAACATTTTTCTCCTCTTTTCCACCTCGCCAACGATAACTTCTACTTCACATTGAGTGAAGTTACGTTTTTTTGATTTCCTCTCTGTGTTTGCCATGATTTCGCAAATTATGAATATTAACTTGTGGGTGTTTCACGGACTATTTATGGGCAACTATGGGCGTGACATGAAGCAGTAAAAGCTGCGCTACATTTAGAATTGATTGTGATTTATTAAGGGAAAACTGCGTAGGATGTGAGTGCGCACGGTTTTATAAATCCGAATATTTCTGTGCGGACGCCCGTCCTATGTTTCATCCGTACGCCACTTCTGACGCAAATCCTACGCAAAGTTTTATAAATGAGGCCCCTGGACATTAGGGATTAGTCTCTAGGTGAGTGAAGGGCAGAAACTGCATGTGGACCAATGAGAAGTTCTGTCCTTCCTGGGCTTGTTACCAGAGCTGGTCTTCTTGGCCTGTAAGAGGTGTCTCGCTGTTGTCCTATGAGACGAGCCGACACCGTACTTACATAGTTTTAAAGCACTCTTTGATGAGTGGCCCGAGAGGATCTGTAACAGACAATGGTATTGTCACAGTCACCAGCTTACTCACCGCATCTGCACTACACTTCCCATAATCCTCTCTGGACACACTCCACCATCACCTGCACCTGCCAGCAATCACCCTTATCATAGACTCATCCTTTATATTCCCCATTCACCATTCACTCGTCTGGTCTCGTCACAGTATACACTGGCTGCGTTCGAAACCGCATACTCATTGAGTAGAAACTCAATTTCAATAGGTACTTAATGAAGCGTTAAAAGAGTAGGTACTATATTGCCTGATCCCATTGAGTATGAATGTGATCCGCACTTTATGCGCCATGTTGACGTTATCATGAGACCTATGACGTTATCACAAGTGCAACAACTTTGAAAGATATGAGTGACAGGCTTAATTCATCTATCTATAAATATCTTAATATTGATCAAACAGCTGGCCATTTATTTTGGGATTGCAGTATAAGCAATACATTTTTGACCCCCAGTTTTATCCTTAAAGGCCCACTGAAGTGCCTTTGAACGCGCAGCATTATTCAATGTGTTGACGTGATTTCCCCTCAAACGGCTGCAGCTGTTTGCAACTCCTCCCCTTTTTTGAAACAGCCAATAGCGTTTCGTTATTACCACAGTTTGACTAGCCTTTCTGTTTTTTTAAAGCCAGTTTCCTCCGAATCTAACTGTTTATTATCATAATCTCCTCCATAAATCTTTGAATTACTGCCCTCTGTGCAGCATTTAAATGGGTCCGATATGTTTTGTTGTCTGCGCCGACTCATCATATAATATATAATCCGCACTGCGCTCTCGTGTCTGTAGTCAACGGCTCTGGTCTAGACTATGTGTGTGCGCTGCTGCGGTGCACGTGAAACTATCGTGAACCCAGACTTCATTCGCCTCAACTGAAAGCATATTCACACCGTCTGAATCGTTTCCTATCGCATGTATATTGCGCTATGTGCCGTTCACCATGTAGAAAATAGTAAATGCGTGAACAACTGACCATTTTCAGACGCAGTTCAGGGTCTATTTATAATGCAGGGGGCGGGACTTCAGATTCTAGAGAGCATTTGATTGGACAGAAGATTTGATGAGAAGGTGAAGTCTGCGATGATGTCATCAAAATCTGTGATTCGTTTTAACGGAAGTGAGAGACAGTAAGTTTTGAATGATTATATCTCCTAAATGCAAATTTTGTCATTGTTTTGGAACACACCAGCTTATTCATAACCTTAAGGCTAAGATAATCATACTAAAAGCTAAAAAACGTTATTTTGATTTCAGTGGGCCTTTAAGGCGAGACACGGCAGGTGAAAACATCGTTTTTTCATGCAATGGTCAATTTTGCTCCCTTAACATGTAAGCTTTCATGTTTTAATGTGTAATGCCAACATTACACATTAAGGTGGTTATTTCATTATATTTTGTCAACGTGCCCCTTTAGATTTCTACCCGAAATCATCAAAAGTTATTCTAGCGCGAGCTCTTGTGCCGTCTCCATTCACACAAACATGTCCAAATATGGGTATTTCCTTTGTAGAAATAACCAACCGTGAAAGTTTGCAGCAGAAAACCACATCTGATTGATCAATGTGAATTTCTCACTGTGATACATGCTGCCGCTTCCTTGTGTATTCTCCGCCTGAGAGAAAGTGCAGACAATGGCAAAAATTGGTCTATCTATTCCATTCTCATCCTTCTGAAGAAGAACGGCACCTGCCCCTACCTGGCTGGCATCTACTTGTAGCTGGAAGGGCTCCTCCAGTCTAGGGGCAGCCAGGACAGGTGCAGAACTCAGGAGAGACTTGGCGTTTTTGAATGCATGTTGGCAATCTGCAGTCCAATTGAATTTAACTGAACCCTTTAACAGGTTAGTTAGTGGGGCAACAACAGATGAAAAATTACAGCAAAAATTCTTGTAATACTCTATCATACCAAGGAAGCGCATCAATTCCTTCTTAGTAGCAGGACGTGGGAATTTATCAATAGCCAGAACCTTCGTTCTCACTGGCTGAACGTTCCCCTGTCCAACCACCTTTCCCAGATACACCACTGTAGCCTGAGCAAACTCACACTTTGCTAAGTTCACAGTGAGGTTTGCAGCCGCAAACCGCTCAAATAATGAACGTATACGGGCAAGGTGGCCTGTCCAAGTGTCTGAATAACAGACCACATCATCAATATACACAGCGCACCCCTCCAGTCCCGCAACAACTCGATTCATGAGCCGCTGGAAACTGGAGGGGGCGTTGCGCAACCCAAAAGCCATCCTCGTATAAGAGTAGAGTCCCGACGGCGTAATAAAGGCAGAGATCTCTTGTGCCCTAGGAGTAGGAGGAACCTGGTAATAACCTTTTAGCAAGTCAAATTTGCTCACATAACGAGCCGCACCGACTTGATCGACACAGTCTTCTATCCTAGGCAGTGGATACGATTCTGGTTTTGTTACACAATTAACTTTTCTGTAATCCGTGCAAAATCTGTACGTATGATCAGGTTTTTTTACTAATAAACAGGGTCGAAGCCCAGCTAGAGTATGACTGTACAGCAAGACCATTTCCCAGAAGATATTGGACACTATCATCCAGACTTTTACGCTTATCAGGACCAGTGCGGTAAAACCTCTGACGGATTGGCTTTTCATCTCCGACTTCTATGTCATACTCGATTAAAGTTGTGCAGGTCGGAGTATCTGAAAACAGACAAGAAAATTCAAAGATTAAAGATTTCAATTCTGCTTGCTGCTGCAAATCCAAATGATCTAAAACTCCCTCCAATTTGGGCAACGCCTCGGAATTATTGAGACGAGCATGCAGCATGGAATCGTCAGGGCCCTGCACATCGTCCTCTAACTCTGGAGAAACTACGGACGTGCTTGCCACGACCAAGACAGATGATTCACCCTTACACCTAGGCGTAGGGTTGGGAATCGTGAGAAATTTTCCGGTTCCGGTTCCGGTTTCGGTTCCGCCTAACGATTCCGGTTCCGATTACGGTTCCATTAAAATTATTAAACAAATTGTGGTAAAGGAAAAAGGCACAATACGCAACTCAAACAATCCATTTTGTGTTTATTACTTGCTCTAAAATTAAAAAGTCCTGTACTGTACATATATTACAGTATTAATTAAGCCATTCTTGCAACACATTGTTTTTCAAATGAACACCTCTAAAATTGTCTTATTACATTTTATCTCTCTGTCTCTGAATAAAACCAAGTTATAAATTATATTTATTAGTTATATTTATTAATTAGTTGTATATTAATTTAATAGTAATTCAGTTATTCAGTGAACTTGTAAATAATAAATTGCAATTCAGCATTAGGCTACAAAGGTAATTGTGCCTAAACGCTTACCTAAACCATGGTGACTCAACGGTTGACATATATATATATATATATATATATATATATATATATATATATATATATATATATATATATATATATATATATATATATATATATATATATATATATATGCCTTACACTATAAATCTGGTAAGCCCTGAGGCACTTTGTGCTGTAGCAAATGTTTTGTCAAATTGCTAGTGCAGCCTCCTTTGCATGTTATTAACTTTTCACATTTTGCTTCATTATCATTCATTCTTTGGAAATGAATCCATACTTGTGACTTTCTCTTCGCCATGCTGGTGGTCAACGAGAAAATATCTGACGCAAAACCGTAAATGTGAAGCGCGAGGGCTTTCAGGCTGAACTGCGTTACACTCCTGGAAGCGGCAGGCAACGTAATTAATATTCATGATGAGGTGAGCCAGGGTTGCCAGGTTTTCACAACAAAACCCGCACAATTGCACAATCGCTTCAACCCGCGGACATGAAACACAGCCCGCGGCAACAGTGGAAAGCGGGAAAATCACGGACTTGGCAACACTGGCTGTCACTCGCTATGAAAGGATACGCTTCCAGCGCTTCGCACACACATTGCACCAGAACCGTTTTCGGAACCGAAACTTAGGAATTTCGCGCGGTTCTGGTATTTTTCAAAAATCAGTTTCGGTTCTGAATAAGAACCGGTTCTCGGTTCCCAACCCTACCTAGGCGACTGTGATGATGCATAATATGGCTTAAGTAAATTAATATGACATAACTGTGTCTTCCGCCTACGGTCAGGTGTAGCAACCACATAATTGGACTCTGACACTTGACGAACCACACTGTAAGGCCCTGAATACTTTGCACCAAAAGGAGAACAGGGTATAGGCAACAATGCCACAACCTGATCCCCTGGGCTGAAGACACAAGCTTCTGCTTTACGGTCATAATTTCGCTTCATTTTTCTTTGGGCATCAGTCAAAATTTAAATTGCCATTTTACATGCCAAAAGTAACCTGCGGCGGAAAACATACACATAACTGGACAAGCTCTTGGGCGGTTCAGAAGAATCCAGATCACTTGACAACACAATGGGGTACGAACCTTGTGACCAAATACCAAATCATTTGGACTAAAACCTGTGCTTTCTTGCACAACCGCTCTAGACCATCCTCCCACTCCCGTTTCATCTCAATGCAGTAAGCACGCAATAGAGACTTAAGAGTGCCGTGGAACTGTTCCAAAACCCCTTGACTTTGTGTGTGGTACGCGCTACTCAAGTTGTGCTGGATACGCAGCTGTTTCAAAGCTGCTGCAAATGTTCTTGATGTAAAATTTGAACCCCGATCACTTTGGATGATTCTGGGAAGCCCAAATATTGAGATAAACTGCGACAATGCTTTCACCACAGACCTTGTAGTAATGGTCCTCAAAGCATACGCAGCAGGATAGCGAGTCGCCTGGCACATGATGGTAAACAAATAAACACAGCCTGATTTTGACTGGGGTAAGGGGCCCACACAATCAATGACCAAATGCTCGAAAGGTTTACCAACAGACGGAATGGGCTGTAAAGGCGCAGGCTTAATGAGAGCATTTTTCTTACCTGCCACCTGACAGACATGACAAGTTTGAACAAACCGTGCAATGTCCCTCTTTATCCTTGGCCAGTAGTAATGTTTTAACAATTGATTGTATGTTTTCTTTACCCTAAAATGACCCGCTGTTTCCCCATGAGCTGTTTTTAGTGCCACTTCACGAAACTTTTCAGGCATCACCACCTGCAAAATCTGCTCTCTCACCTCAGTACCCGCAGTGGGTGACAACCTTAGCAACAAGCCATCCTCCACAAAGTAGCAGCGATCTAAATTATCATCTGCAGTCAAGTCAAAATATTTCTGTAAGCTCTGATCACTCTTTTGAGCCTCAGCAATGGCAAATCGAGACAAAGGTACTGGTAACTGGTAAATGCTTATGCGCCATAGCGCGCGTCACAGCGCATGCCGTAAAAACCTCCGGAAAGTCTTTTTGACAACTATCTGACTCATCCACCAAAGAAGGTCCAGTCTTAACAGTCATATTCATAACAGTCTTTCCAGTCTTATCATATTGTCGAATTTAGAATAGAATGCCGATTGGTTGTTTAGTCATTTATATTTAATAGTTAGTCACACATTTAATCATTCCGTTTAAACCCTTTGTTGAAATAATATTCGTTTCACAATCTGAGATAATTAATCATTCCAGAGTAAATCAGAATAGGTCAAAATTTAACAATTTTATTAACAGTCAGGTAAATGTATAATGCCAATTACATAATCAATTCAAAGATAATTCGTACATAACATCAAAAATTCCAAAATAGCCTAAAGACTTCCTGACTTTCTGAATAATTACTTAACACAGAGCTTTCGCTGTGTTACGGGCCAATCTTATTAAAGTATTGCGCCCCGATCTTTCTGCTCCACTTCCTTATATTGCTCAGACCAAGACCGAAATCTCTTTCAAATAGAAACACATGCTAACAATGGTAATTTACATCTAATCACTGTCCCATATGACCTGTATTGACGAGATCAAATGGCTCCAAAAGCCACACCCACAATCATAAGTAAAATAACTCTAAAAACTCTTATTAACTTCTTGTATACATATGTGGTTATGAGATTTTTGTACCATTCGCACTGAGACATTTCAATCAATATCAAACACATATAATACTGCATAGTGAGAATTTACATTAAATCCAATAGATTTCGGGTATATTTCGGTGATCTCCCAGGAGAGAGATCTAGGAGTTTGGGGGAAGTTTTAGGTAAAAAGAAATACATGTAAATTAGAATTCATTCTCAGTTGATTCACTCAGTGGGACGTCGGCTGCGAAAAAGTGTCTTCTCAGTGAGTAATTGTCTTTCGTCAGACAATCTGGAGTTTAGCCAATTTTCACAGTCTTTCAGGCAGCCTTTTGGCACTGTTGGCCACAATCATTGAGTCCTAAGGTGGCACAATCCACAAAGACATACTTTCTGTTGTGTGTATCTTGACTTCAGCAGGTGGATTCAGCACAGCATGTGGGCACTGTTCATAGAGTCAGTCTGGGACCTTGTGACTTGGGTTTCAGTTAACGAGTCACTCCTCGTAGAGAAACTTCTGCTTCTGTGGCACCCTTCCGACGATAATCTGACCCTCTTTGTTCAATTCTTTCACCTCCAACGGTGTGGTTATTTGGGCAGATTTCAATAGGTGGAAGGCTTCTCCATCGTTACACACTGTTTTGCGTGGGACACCTGAAAAGCTTCTTAATGGCTACTTAATGACTGAACACTGATGAACTTAACGAACTTGAAGTCATCAGGAAATGCATGAGAACACATGCAACAAAACAAAAACAAAGTGGGTTCATGTCAGCGAGTGCGATTGGTACAACTGGTCTCATTTAAAGCTACACTGTGTGATATTTTCCCCCATCTAGTGGTGAAAAGGTATATGACCATCCAGTGACTTTTAGTTTCTGTTCCTCTCAATTCCGATTTCGTTTCAACTCCTACGGTGGCCGATTTAGTCCAAGATTAACATGGCTTCCAGTTCGACCTCGTCCACATTCGAAATGGTGCCTGTGGGATATTCTGTGAGCAGTGGGATGGTTGGAACTCAACTGGCCTAATTATTCGGCTAGAAAGAACTGCAGCTAATCCAGAGTGAACTTTGATGATAGTAATGTTTATTCAGGCATAAACAGGTTTGTGTGGATATGTACATAAATGTGGTTTCTGTGAGATAACAAATAAGGATGGTAAATATACATGATAATGACATGACAGAATATACACAGTTAAGAACTGTATAATTATACTTATGTTACATTTGTATAATGTAACCGTAAACCAGAGCTTATTGTACCATATATAGGTGCTAAATGCAGCTGCATTAAAAGGAGCGGAGCTGCCGCTGCTGCTGCTAACAAGCGGTATCGGGTTATCAAAGTGTGCGCAGCTTTAGCACTGCAATGCGCTCTGTATAACAATTGTTAATATGCCGATCAGACCTGATAAATATTTCCATCAACATACATTACAAGCAAATATTTTCTATAAACGAATAAACATTGTTGATAACAAAATAACTGAATGATTATTCAAATAGGTGAGCATTACGCTATTGTATGTTGACAAAAAAATACTTCTGAGGTGACATCAACTGAATTACGCGATGACACACTCTGAAACACATCTACAATGACAATAAATATTATTACTTACGGAGTTATTAACGCACAGAAATACCACACAAGGAAAAACAGACTTTTGAGGAATAAACAAGCCAGGAAAACTCCGTATAACTCTGTTACTGGAGATGCTGAGATGAAAACTCTCTGCACATGCACCAGACAAGTCTGAACAAGTTGACGCGCACATGCGCGAGGGAGGGAATTTTGAACGCGAAAGGCAAAGCTTGAATTTACGGGTATGTCCCTCTTTGGCTAATGTACTTTCAAGATGGAGGGGCAACATGGCGACCACCGTTAGATCCCATTACCTTATGTATTTTCAATGGCATATTATAAACTTACGAGATTACTTTATTGCTTGAAAGAAGTAAATATACATTAATGAGCACATATATTTTTGAAAGAAGTAAGTGTTTTTAGCTAAGAATAGACAAAAAAATTTACACAGTGTAGCTTTAAGCATTTAATTTTTCACTACTTTGGTGATAATGGAATTTAGGTATTCTTGGTCTGAAACCCCCTAAGGAAAGTAGCAAAAAGTCAGTGCAATTAATATATTTAAATAGATGGTGTGCATCAATAAACCATATAATACAGTTTTTTTTATTCGCTTTGGTACTATTGTCACATGTAAGGTGTACATTTTCAAAACTGATCACACTTGTAACACAGCTAGTCATTCTTTCAAAACCTGATGTAATGCTTTCATTCAGTTGCACATGTTTTCATTCCATATAATCATTATTGCAAACACAAGATTATTGTAACATGTAATGAGAACTTATCACCGAAACAAAACAGTATGATCTTCTTTCAGTTTAGTACTTTTAACATTTAGTTCATCCAACAGCAAACAATGCAAGATACATGTTTCAAATTAATATGCTACAGTATTATAAAAGACAGATTACACAGTTTTCACATTAGGCAATACACTTTACCAATATATTTAATACATTACCCAACATTTACATGATCTATAATTTCCAAAATATCCATCCTATGTGTAATCAAGTGAAGGATCAATGAAGACATCCTCTTCAATCATTTGGGCAAATTAGATTTTATTTTTCATATATAATTGTAACAGGTTTATTTGTTTATTTAAAAGGATCCCCATTAGCTGACGCCAAGACGACAGCTAGTCTTCCTGGGGTCCAAACAATACATACAAAACCCAACAATTACAATCACAATTACTCCAAATATATCATATGTAAAAAAAAATAATAATGAAAAACAACATAGCACATAATACAACCTCACTCAACCAAGCCAGACAATGTTATGATATTGAAAACAAATACAGTCTTTTTGTTTAACATATTTTTATTTGAATTTTACACATTTCACAAACAAACAGAACACACTTAAGTACTAACAAACCTAACTTAAATCCCTTCCCCTCCCCAAAGTCCTGGCAGGTATAAAAAACAACAACAACAACAAAACAAAAAAACAACAACAAAAAAAAACTAAGATATACATATATAAAATTCCGTTACATATAAAACGCTTTATATCGGACATTCTTATTAAGCACTTTATGTATATACAATAAGTTCACACATCTATAGCCTCTTCAATATCTCCTTCTTTAACAAATTCAATAAACATCTCCCAGATATCATAAAATTCAGAAGACTTCCCCTTTATTATGTATGTAAGCTTCTCAAGGGCCAAACTGGATATCACATTTTTCAACCAAAGTCCAAGGGAAGGACAGCTCGCATTCTTCCAACAGAGGGCAATTGAACGTCTTGCTTGTAATAGGCACAAGTCCACCAGTTTTCTTTCTCTGATGGGCAAGAGCAATTGTCCACATAGATACCCAATATACATATTACAGGGCTTAAAGGAACAGAAGTAGTAGTAAATTGAGACACATACTGAGTTATCTTACTCCAAAACTTTTGCATCTCCTCACATTCCCACACACAGTGAAAAAAATGTACCTTGGAGCTTATGACACTTAAAACATAAATCAGGAATACTAGGGTTAAATTTATTTAATCTCACAGGTGTAATATAGGTCCTCATTATCCAATTATATTGTAAAAGTCTCAACCGAGTGTTTATAGTTTGTGTTTGTGCTTTTAAACATATTGTACCCCACTCATCTAAAGAAATGTCTTTATTTAAGTCCTGCATCCATGCCTGTCTTTTATTTTCAGAGCTTTCTTTATGGTTCTGTACGAGTATATTATATAATTGAGTAATTTGCCCTTTACTGAAACAGTCTTGTGTGGAAAAGGTTTCCAACGTGGATAATGAAGGAAGTTGTACGGAATTATTTAGTTTTGAAAAAATAAAACTTCTAAGCTGCAAATATTTAAAAAAATGTTTCCGGGGTATATGAAACTTTGACACTAGATTGTCAAATGAGATTAAAATATTGTCTTCATTGTCAGAGTATTGTGTATGCGACTTTAAGAGTATTGTGTATGCGACTTTAAGAGAGGCCTTAAAGGAAAAAAGGAACGTAACGTCAGCTAGTAGAGAAGAAGCACATGTGTACTTAAACCTCTGTTCATGATTGTTTCCATTAATAAATGTAAAGAAAGAGTCATCGTCTGCCGCCTTCCTTGACATGGTGTCAGAAGTGGCGAGGTAAAGAGAGAACTACATGCCCGAAAATGCCACTGTTCAAGCCGCCAGACAACTTTACATTCGACAGGCCGGGAGAATGGCCGTCATGGCGACAGCGTTTTGTGAGATACAGAACGGCTGCCAAGCTCACAGCAGAGGACGGGACCGTCCAAGTGAGTACATTAATTTACGCGATGGGAAATGAGGCAGAAAATATTTTCAAATCCTTCGTTTTCAATGAAAGAGGAAAAGAAGACGATTTCGAGACAGTTTTGAAGAAATACGATGACTACTTTGTACCGCAGACCAACATCATTCACGAGAGGGCGCAGTTTCACCAGCGATCTCAGAGATCAGGGGAAAAAGCTGAGACATTTATTCGTGCACTGTACGAGTTGTCAGAAAACTGTGACTTTGGTGCTAACAGAAATGAGAACATCAGAGATAGATTAGTTGTAGGAATTAGAGACAAGGATCTGTCAAAAAGATTACAACTAATTAAAGACCTCACACTGGATGTTGCAGTACAAATGATAAGACAAGCAGAGGAAGTTACACACCAGGTCAGCCAGCAGGGGGATCCAATGTGCAGCGTTCAAGAGATCAGAAGACCCAAACAGCGTACTGGCTACAGGTCTGAGCACAGCAGAGAAAGCCAACCTGGTAAAATACGGAATGGCGAGGACAAATGCAGCCGATGTGGCAAAACAAAACATAAAGACAGAGAGAAATGTCCAGCTTTTGGAGCAGAATGTAGGAGATGTCACAAGAAAGGCCACTGGGAACGCATGTGCAAAACTAAATTAGTCCATGAAGTCATGAGGGAAGATGGAGAATCTGACTCATTTTACCTTGGATCAGTACAGCAGCCTGGAAAAGGCAGCACTGAAACATGGACTGTCAATGTGACAATAGGAAATACACCAGTAGTATTTAAAATAGATACAGGGGCGGATGTGACAATAATAAGCGAACAGACATTCCAGAATCTACAAAAGAAACATGAACTGTGCAAAGCAAATGTCATACTCAACAGTCCGGGAGGTCAGCTAAAATGTGTGGGTCAATTCAGAAGCCACATAAAACATAAAGCGGAACAGTACGAACTGACCATATATGTTGTAAAGGGCCCAACAGTGAATAATCTTCTCAGTGGAAGGGCAGCTAAAGAAATGGGCTTGGTTAAACGAATAGAAGAAGTAAATACTAACAATGGGGACCACGGAAGGCTAAACACTGAACCAGTTAAGATTCTACTCAGAGAAGGAGCAGAACCGTATGCTGTTAATACTGCCCGTAGAGTCCCATTGCCGCTGCTTCAGAAAGTGAAAGAAGAATTAGGAAGGATGGAAGCTAGTGGTGTGATTGAGAGAGTCACCCAACCAACAGACTGGTGCGCACCTATGGTGCCCGTCATCAAACCCAACGGACAGGTGCGAATATGTGTAGACCTGAAGAGACTGAATGGAAACATCAAAAGAGAACGATTCATGCTGCCGACAACAGATGAAATTCTCGCAAAACTAACCGGAGCCAAAGTGTTCACATCGCTAGATGCCGCAAGTGGCTTTTGGCAGATACCGCTGCATCCTGAGAGCAGCCGGTTAACAACATTCATCACACCATTTGCCAGGTATTGTTTTAAAAGACTTCCTTTTGGCATTAGCATTGCACCGGAGATTTTTCAGCGAAAAATGCAAGAGCTGTTGTTTGGTCTGGAAGGAGTCCAAGTGTACATGGATGACGTCATCGTATATGGAGCGACGATGCAAGAACACGACACACGATTGGAGCAGGTAATGAAAAAAATGGAACTCGCCGGCCTGAGATTAAATAAAGACAAATGTAAGATCCGAAAAAGTGAGCTGCACTTCCTGGGTCAGGTAGTCGACGAGAACGGAGTCCGAGCAGACCCCGAGAAAGTCAAAGCTATTGCTGAACTCAAAGCCCCAAGTAATGTACATGAACTAAAGAGAGTGCTGGGGATGATTAACTATATGGGAAAATACATATCCCATTTGGCAACACTGGGAGGTCCACTATACGAACTCCTACGAACTGAAACGGCATGGATTTGGGACTCAGCACAGGAGCAAGCTTTCCGACAACTAAAGGAAGCGCTTATGACATCGCCAGTATTGTCATTTTATGATGCAGAGAGGCCAACAACTGTATCTGCCGATGCAAGCAGTTACGGCTTGGGAGGAGTGCTACTCCAACAACACGGAGACTGCTGGAAGCCAGTCGCATACTGCTCGCGAACCCTTACTAGTGCGGAACGTCATTATGCACAGATAGAGAAAGAGTGTCTCGCAGGAGTCTGGGCGTGCGAACATTTCAGCAAATACCTGAGTGGAATGGGGCATTTCAAACTCATTACAGACCACAAGCCGCTGGTTCCTTTGATTAATTGTAAAGATTTGGACAATGTACCAATCAGATGCCAGAGACTTTTACTCAGACTGATGAGATTCAATGTGACAGCTGAGTATGCTCCAGGTAAAACACTTGTTGTAGCAGACACTTTATCACGAAGCCCACAAAGCAGCACCATGGACAGCACCACGGAAGTGGACGTCAGCTGCTATGTCAATGCAATCGTTGAATGCCTTCCTGCTTCAAAAGGCAAAATAAGTGCAATTCGGGATGCGACGCAACAAGATGGAAAATTGCAGAGAGTGAAGCACTTAATTGGAATCGGATGGCCTGAACATGCTCGTGATGTACATCCCTCTGTGAGAGACTTTCACGGATTCAAAAGTGAATTGTCTGAGACTGACGGCTTACTTACTAGAGGAAACCGTATCATCATACCAGAGTCTCTTCGAGGAGAAATTATCGAACGAATACATGAAGGACATATGGGCTTGACCAAATGTAGGGAAAGAGCACACACATCTGTATGGTGGCCAGGACTGTCCTCTGAATTAAAACAGAAAATTGAGAAGTGCACATTCTGCTGCAAACACAAAAGAACACAGAGAAAAGAACCTCTGAATCCAACTCCGTTGCCAGAAAGACCATGGCAGCGCCTGGGGGTAGATTTATGTGAGTACAAAGGAAAGAACTACATCGTACTCTCAGACTATTATTCCAGATTCTTAGAAATCCTACACCTATCGAGCACTACAGCTGAACAAGTAGTCACCAAGCTCAAAGCTACATTTGCACGATTTGGAATCCCAGAAGTTGTTGTGTCGGACAACGGCCCACAATTTGCGAGTGAAACATTCCAGTCATTTAGCTGTGAGTATGATTTTGAGCATGTGACTTCAAGTCCACATCATCCCTCGAGTAATGGTCATGCAGAACGTGCAGTCCAGTCAGCAAAAGCCATCCTACGGAAAAAGGACCCGGTATTAGCGTTGCTGAGCTACCGAACAACCCCAAATGTGTCAACTGGAGTGAGCCCGGCAGAACTTTTGATGGGACGGAGACTCAGGAACACATTACCAACACTGGGCCGCAACCTCATTCCTAAGTGGCCAGATCAGAGACTGATACGTAGGCGAGATGATGCTGCTAAGCAACAACAGGCATTCTATTTTAATAGACGGCATGGAGTGAGAAACTTGCCTCCGCTAAAGCCAGGAGATCCAGTCCTTGTCAAGTTGGATGGGGAAAAACAGTGGAAGTCTCCAGCGACAGTCATGGGGCAGAGTTCAACGGAGCGCTCTTACATGATCAGTAGCCCAGAAGGGGGAATGAAAAGGCGTAATCGGCGCCACTTACAGCTTCAATGTCCCTCAGAGAGCAGTGATGATGCCAAAACAACAGGGCACCCAGAAACAAAGTGTGATGGGGATACAGTTCGAACAAATGACTCACTGCTCACACAGACTAGTGAAGGATGTAGAGTAACAAGATATGGTAGAGTGAGTAAACCAGTTCAGAAGCTGAATTTGTAATACTGTATGTCTTACAAGTAGTGTAAGAATTGAGGTTAACAAACTGTTGTAATGTCAATGTTAGTGGTTGAAGTTAAGAATAGGGAAAGTAAAGAGAAGTAAAATGTTGATAAATGTGAGAAGCATTAATACTGTGTTATGTAAGTCATGCATACAGTTATTCTCTAATGTAGGGAACTATAGTTGGTTGTTTAAGAGAGCATAAGTTGAATCTTTAAAACACTGCCTTGTGTTAATTATTGAAGAGGTAATATACCATGTTCATTGTAATTCGGTATACCAGTTCTTCTGTTAAAAGAAAAAGAAGAAAGTTCTTAAAAGGGGGAGATGTCAGAGTATTGTGTATGCGACTTTAAGAGTATTGTGTATGCGACTTTAAGAGAGGCCTTAAAGGAAAAAAGGAACGTAACGTCAGCTAGTAGAGAAGAAGCACATGTGTACTTAAACCTCTGTTCATGATTGTTTCCATTAATAAATGTAAAGAAAGAGTCATCGTCTGCCGCCTTCCTTGACATTCATATAGATCTTTTATTCTAACAATACCCTTATTTAACCATAGTTTAAACCCCATATCATTTTTAGCTGGGCTGAAATATTCATTACCCCAAATAGGAGAAAAGCAAGACAGCAATGGGGCCTCACCAAGAAATTTATGAACTTCGTACCAGATCATTATGGTATTTTTCACAAATGGGTTATCTGTTTTTTTTTTTAGTTCTTTAAGGGGTGCTGAATGTAAAAAGCTGTCAAGTGTCAAGCCTTTTGCGGCCAACGTTTCAACCTGTAACCAAGGTATATTAGAGTCTCTGGAGAACCAAAACATTGCGGCCCTCATTTGAGCAGCCCAATAGTACCACAATAGATTTGGTAATTGTAGCCCTCCTCTGTCATAAGGCAGGTATAAAAGGGTAAGTCGAAGTCTTGGCTTCCTGTTACTCCAGACAAAATTAGAAAGAAGCTTACTAACTTTTGGAAAAAAGGCAGGTGGAGGGGCAAGTGGTAACGACTGAAAGACATAAAAATCTAGGTAATATGTTCATCTTAATTACATTTATTCTTCCCATTAAAGACAGGGGCAGTGTCATCCATCTAGTCGTCTCTTCAGACACCTTCAACAATAAAGGTTCATAATTAGCTGAACTAAGGGAACTTATTTTGGGGGTTATTTTAATTCCTAGGTAATCAAAACCATTAACAGCATTGACAAAGGGGTGTACTACTTTTGGATTCATTCTTTCTTGTTCATTAAGAAACATAATTGAGGATTTTTCTTTATTAACTCTAAAACCAGAAAAATTACCAAACAGGCCCATAAGCTTTAGAAGGGAAGGTATTGATTTTTCAAGCTCTGATAAAAATACAATGGTATCATCAGCATATAAGGCAATACGGTGTTCTAAAACATCTGTATGAATACCACGAATTACAGGGTGTGATCTAATTGCTACAAATACAGTCTTAGTCTTTTTTTAAAACCAGTTTTTCCCTTGATTTCACAAACCCCAACTGGAAGATTGTTCCAAAACACAATTGACCTATAAAAAATTGTCCTCTTCATAGAGTCAGATTTAGGTAGGGGTAAAGAAATCTGACGACTATTCACCCCTCTTGTGTAATGTGAATGCATATCTGAATAGTAAATTATATTATCATAAAAAAATGTTGGAGTCCGAGTATTAATAATTCTATGAAGGTATACTAACATATTAACAGATAGTCTATCCTTGACCATCAGCCAATCAAGACGTTCATGCATCACTGCAACACTAGTTCTCGAAGAACAACCAAGAACCAGTCTTGCAGCCTTGTTTTGAGCCACTTGTAATTTTTTTAAATGACTACTTGATGCAGCAGACCATACAACAGAACAGTAATCCAAATGACACAAAACCAAATGTACAAACAACACGACTAAACAGATGTGAATTTAGAAACTGTGCACATTTACGCGTAACCGCAACAGCTCTACCCATTTTAGCAACAACTGTGTTAATGTGATCAGACCATGACAATGTGGAATCAAGCCAAAGTTCAAGAAGCTTCACCTTTTTTACCTGCTGTATATTTTGACCATTTACTTGTATATTAATTTTAGGATTATCAGATACTCTATACTTAGAACCAAATATTATACTCTTAGTTTTGGAAATATTTAGAACAAGTTTATTAGTTTTGATCCAGTTATACAATTTGCTAATCTCACAAGACAGAACCTGATTAAGCTCTGAACATGTAGCGGCTGCATAATAAAGAGTAGTATCATCAGCAAACATAGTCAATGTAGCCTTACTGAGTATATACGGCATATCATTTGTAAAAATTGAAAATAACAAAAGGTCCGAGGCAACTTCCTTGAGGAACACCACATTCCAAGGACCTGCTACAAGATAATGTACCATTAAAATAAACTCTTTGCGACCTCTCCGACAGATAGCCCTTAAACCACTTGATTGCTGAGGAAGAAAAACCATAACTAATAAGTTTGGAAATCAAAATTTCATGATCGATCACATCAAAGGCAGCACTGAAGTCCAGTAGTAGTGTACCCACTAGCATTGAATTATCAATTGATGTTAGCCAGCTATCCGACCTTTGAGTCATTGCAGTGCAGGTGGAATGACCATACCTATAAGCATGCTGAAACATCGTAGTCAAATCATTTTTAGAAAAATAATCTTGCACTTGCTTAAATACAATCTTTTCCAATAATTTACTTAGAATAGGCAAAATGCTTATAGGCCTACTATTTGGACCACAGAAAGTTAATTTTGTGTCTTTGGGTAAAGGAATTATCTTACCCTCCTTCCAAAGTTTTAGACACTCACCACCAATCAGACATCTATTAAAAATGTGACAGATTGGTTTAGAAATATGTCCAGCCGATAACTTCAACAGCCGACTATCCAAGTTGTCTGTACCAGCAGACCCACCAACAGTCAAAGATCTCAACAACATTTCCACCTGCACAACATTAACCTGATGAAATTCAAAACCACACAGTTTATCTTTCATAATACACCTTTCAATTAGCTCATTTGAGTTGGAATCAACAGTGTATTTCATTGTCTCTCTAAAATTAGAAACCTTATTAACAAAATAATCATTAAAATAATTTGCAATCTGTATTGGCTTAGTCAAATAAACTCCATTCAATTCAACAAAAGAAGTACAAGTAGATTTTTTCCCCATAATTTCATTGAGTACATTCCACATTCTCTTACAATCTGTACCACTATCGTCAATTCTCTTCTGAAAATATTTTCTGTTCACTGTTCACCTTGGTCACCTGACTCCTTAAAATACAATACAAACTTCTGTCCTCAAGAGATTCAGAAAGAACCGCAACCTTTTTAGCCTCATCCCTTTGAGCCATTAAGCTCCTTAACTCAGTATCAACCCAAGGAGCGCTTTTGGCTTTAACGGTTAATTTCTTTAGTGGGGCATGATTGTTAACAACTCTCATAAAACAATCCATAAATAAATTAAGAGATGCATCCACATCATCAATGTCACTTATCAAATTCCATTTAATATTATCCAATTCATTTAAAAAAACTCTCCTCATTAAATCTCCTATAAGATCTTTTCATAATAATTTTAGGACAGGCTCTAGGTAGCTTAGTTCTCCTAGAGACAGCAATACAGTTGTGATCACTAAAACCAACTGTTACAGAAACGGGTGTTGAGCACATATCAGGATTATTAGTGTAAATATGATCAATACATTTTGATGTTAAAGATCCTGTATTGTTACTTGAAATTCTTGTTGGCTGATCCATTAATTGAGATAAACCACAGGTGTCTGTCATAGTTTTAAGCTTCTTCTTCAGAGGACAAATTTCCGACAGCCTATCAATATTTAGATCACCCAGCAAGTATTGCTCTCTCTTTTCCTCAGTCACCTTGTCTAGCATACTACATAAACCATTTACATACTCTATCCTGGCACTAGGTGGCCTATAACAACAACCAAGAATAATAGGTTTTAAATGTGGAAGTTGTACCTGTAACCATAACACTTCAACTTCATCAAGCATTAAATCATGTCTCAGTTTAACAGGGAAATGATCCCGTATATAAATGGCCACACCTCCCCCAAACCGGTTTCGATCATTTCTATAAATTGAAAACCCCCCTATATCAACCTCTGAATTATCTATAAAGTGATCCAGATGAGTTTCAGAAATCATAAGTATGTCTATTTTGTTTAATTTCAAAAATAAAGACAGGTCTTGAATTTTGTTCCTTAGACTACATATATTAATATGTGCAAGGATTAAACCTTTAGGTAGTTTATTTATACTGGTCATCTTAGTTGAAGGTAAAAAAGTCATATATTATAATGTAGTTGAATATCTTGTACCCTAAGTTATTTTATCATCATCATCAAGTAGGCTACATACATATAAGTTCTACACACATGAATATACACAACCATATATAAAATTGAGCTATAAGCTCATTAGGCCAATAACTGACTTTGTCCAGCCCTTGGGGTGATAATCAGTTTATCATACTTCAAACTCGCTTTATCACCTCTCTCTGGCAGCTTTCACCTTCGGCCACAACTCTTTCCTCTTATGTTGTACAGCTTCAGAGAAATCTTCGTTAATGTAGATCCTAGTGCCCTTTAATTTCTTGGCAGAAGAAAGAATCAGCTCTCTATCTTTAATGCCAAGAAGTTTGACAACAATTTTCCTTGGCCTTCCCCTCTCCTGAAACTGACCAAGTCTCTGGGCACGCTCCATGTCCATGTGTATTCCATCTAAGCCCAAGATTTTTTTAAACATTTCACGCACCTTTTTCTCTGATTCACACCAATTCTCACCTTTCTTGTCAGCAATGCCATCAATTAAAATATTTGTTCTCCTGCTCTGGTTTTCAATGTAGTCAAGCTTGTTGAACATTGCATCCAATTTCTGCTTGGAAGTAGTGATGTTTGTCTCGAATGCCCTTAACTTTGCCTCAATCTCAGTGCATCCCATCTTCTCCTCTTCAAAAACTTTGTTTGGGTAAATTCCAGACTAGTCTTCAAATCCTGTACATCTCTGATAACACTGTCCAATCCTTTGTTAGTTCCATCCATGATCAGCTGAATAAAACATTTGAAGTTATCTTGCTGCTGCAATAACATATCTTTATAGATCCCTCTCTGCTGCTCCATTAACTGAGAGAGTAAACTCATTGTGACAACAGCATCCTCCTCACAAGTAGTGTTGTTTTTGGCGGCCTGTTTTCATTTTAGTTTTAGTCTAGTCTTTGTGTCAAGCTGTCATTTTAGTTTTTATTAGTTTTAGTCATAGTCATACTCTTTTTAGTCTAGTCAAGTTTTAGTCGACTAAAAGTCTGAGCATTTTAGTCTTATTTTAGTCAGAATTATCTATGACTATTTTCGTCTAGTTTTAGTCGACGAAAACTGATGACATTTTAGTCAAGTTTTAGTCAATGCAAATTGTATTTTAGTCTCTTTTTAGTAATGCAATTCTATTTAACCCAGTCAATGTAGTATAAGTACGTATTATAGACAAAACCAAAATCTTCTTTTAGCCAAACCCATTTCAAACAAGGTTATCTTATTATATTATTGTTACCTTAGACTCAAGAATACATCCATTCCAGACACGGAAGACGCTCTGATTTGAAGTTACAACATATTTATTTTACCAACTAAACATGTTTAAAGTACACACACATACATTTAAATAAAATAAATAAAAACATTGAGATGTCTCTTAAGGTTTGTGGTGTTTTTTCCTGTGATTTTTGTGGCCACATTTTTCCCCATCTATTTCCACAACACCCGTTTTATTTTCCACTTCAATGTAATAAAAGTTTTTCCAAATTTCTTAATAAGAATAAATGCATATTTAATTTAATAATAGGAAAATAATATCCAAATTATTATTTAATTATTTAAATATGTTTAAAATTAGACCCACATTATAGTTAAAATGTTTTTCTGTCTTGTATCTCAAAATAAAGGATGTAATTTTATTCAACATGGAAATGAGTGGAAATAAGTGAATATAGCCTCTTATTCGCTTATGAGGTATTCATAATGCTGCGGTTATTTTAACATATATAATTGCTGCCGTTATAACGGCACATTTCAAATGTTTACGTGCTTTTCTTTCTTTCTTTTTTTGAGCGGTGATGAAATATCTTGCTCTTGTAAATACTTACCAATATTTCAGTAATACAAGTCTAGATCTTTAAAATGCATCCAGATAACAGCGAAGCACAACCGCACGGTGCTCTGCAGTGGCCAAAAAGGATATAAACCGTGAATTCTGAAGTGATTGAAAACTCAGAGATGTGGATTCAGACGGCACCACACGACCTTGGTGTTTGTCAAACAGTAATTCAGTTAGGTAATTCAGCCGGAGATTTTTACACGGGTGGTGGGAGAAAAACACTGATATTCTGCATTAAGACGACAATAAAATCACTGACTAGCCCCTGTAAATGATGAAGACACCTTACGACCGCAGGACAGACAATTACCGTCCGAATAGGGCTTACGAACCCCGACTGGCCGGCCATAGGACCCGTTCACTCACCGGAGACGCCGCGCGAGTGGGGTTTGAAGAGAGTGATGTCACCTGCGTCTGAGACGCACAGAAATACTGCAAAATAAAAACACGACTTTTCGTCTCGTCTCATTTTCGTCAACGAAAATGAAGAGACATTTTAGCATAGTTTTTATTTTGTGAACCACATTTAGTCTCGTTTTTATTCGTCATCGTCACATGACCAGCATTTACGTTGCGTCTCGTCTCGTTTTCGTCACGTTATAAAGGTTCGTTGACGAAGATATTTAGTCATACTTTTCGTTGACGAAAACAACACTACTCACAAGGAGATGTTTTAGCATTTTTAGGAGGCATAATGTGTCTTACCAGGATGTACCGAAAGTCGATGAAAGTTGCAAATGTTGATGGTGACAGATCTGTTTGTCAAGGTCCTAGTAGGCCCAAAAGCCCATCAACTAGGACTACAGCACAAGCTCAGCAGATAGGGGAAATACTGTCCTCAATATTGAAACACAATTTAAATAAAATGCAACTTGAGTCAATTAACCACTAAATTTGAGAATACCAGAAAGGATTCAGTAGATTTTTGTTAGATTCTAAGAGGCCAAATTGTCAGAGAAAACTACTGGCAGCCATCTTGGATGATGTCATGAGCCGCTGTGCCCAGACATGAAGAGGGACAGACTTCAGACAGGTATACTTTCTATAATGAAATGGAACTAAATGAGAAGAAAACATAACATTTAGTGCACACATTACATTAATTTGGATCAAGCCTGTCTTGAGCATTTGGCCATAGATTCTCGTCCACATCACTTTGATGTTATCATTGTTCATGCACCTTGGAAAAAACCTTTTGGCGTGGCGAATCCATGCTTGACATTGGTCTACACTGATGTCATCACATGCATCATCCATGGCCTGAAGGAGGGTAACAAGCTCAAGGGTTTGGCGATCATAGACCTTCCACCTCCATGCTGAAAAAAATTCCTCAATAGGGTTGAGGAAAGAAGAGTATGGAGGCAGATAGAGGATCATGAATCGATTTCAGACTCAATTTCATTGAGAAACTCAATAAGATGTGCAGCATTATAGGAGCCAAGTAATGGCCTACGTCCTGCAACACCATCTTCAGAGATAGCTGCGCACATGGAGATGTTTCCTCCACGTTGTCCAGGCACTTGGACAGTGGCCCGTTGGCCGATGATGTTCCGTCCACGGCGACAAGTTTTGGCCAGGTTAAAGCCCGCTTCATCAACAAAAATGTACTTGTGATGGTTCACATCAGCATCAAGCGCCATAACCCTCTAAAAATATATATTTTGGTTAGTTCTTTTTACAGTGTTGTTCCAATATACATATGACGTAAGTGATGCATCAAATAGTAACATTAATACAATATATAGTGCTGTACCTGGACATACTCAGCCCTTAGTTGTTTCACCCGGTCATTGTTTCTCTCAAAAGGCACCAGGTAAATTTGTTTCATTGATACCTGGTGCTTCTTTAACCACTTCAGCTCTGCACCCCCTCACCGACCCACCCGCCTGTCCAATATTGCATCATAATCATTTGAAAAAATCTACAAGTTGTACAGCACAAAACTAGACATATATGGTACCGTTTGAAAGATTAGAACCTCAGCTCTCTTGGCAACCACTTTTGCATTTATGTTACATAGAAAAAGATAATAAGGTTTGAATTTGACCCCCCTGCGATGACCCCCCCTTGAGAAAATCATATGAATAATATTAAATTTCATATTTATCTCACACAATCTTACCAAAAATAGACAAGACATATATCAAATGAAAGATCATACCCTCAAAAATATCACTGTGCAGTTTATTTCACCGATCCAACACTTTAGTAACGTTATTATCAAAAGAATCATGAAGATGCAAATGACTCCTTTGAACAAGCAAACACATGAGTCATATTCCTGTTCGGATCACTAACGCGTTTTGAACCTTGATCAGCTCGTTCCTTAGGTTGTTTTCTTCAAAATGAGACCATTTTCACATGTCTGTGAGCATGCACGGCCAAACGACACTGTAATATGTCACCGATATCCAGATCAAAACGTGATGCGACAAATACTCTTATTACCCTTAGTTCGGATCATCTTTGTTAGCCGCGATTTTTGATGACGTCATCACGTATTGCGTCATACGTCAAAAAGCTGAGTATCTCAGCTCTCTATAGACAGGGCGGAGTCCAAGATGGCGTCCTGCTAACTTATCTTTCGCTGAGCTCTGCTGACAAACTTTTATAATGGCATATAAATCGCTCTTTGAAGCTAATTTTGTGCAAAACCACCCACATCTATCATTCTGCTTTCTCTGAGATTCAAAAAATGAAGTCAACCGCTGACAAAAGGAAAGATATGTCGTGTGTTTCGCGGCAATCTGACAAGATGGACTTTCACAACTATTCGTCTGTGGAAGAAACTCTGACTGGGGCCAAAACACCGCTTCCAGATAGCCCAGCTAAACCTCCATCCAAAAAGGGCAAATCAGATGATGATAGCTCATCAGTTGTATCAACGCTGTCTAATCTGATAAACACTCGCTCTGACACCATAGAGAAAATGGTGAGTGAAAATGCCCTAAAAATTGAGGGTTTAAAAAAAACTGTGGATTTGTATGTGGTGAATTAAACGACATCAAAGGCAAAGTCAGTCACGTTGAGACAAGATTGAACACTGAAGAGAAGAAGATGGGTTTCTGTGAACAACGTCTCACTGACTTGGAAAGATACTCCCGTCGCTGGAATCTACGTTTACAAGGTGTAACTGAGAAGGAAAGAGAGGATGTAAGAGCGGAGTCCATCCGTATCTGTGAAGCTGTGTTCTCCTGAGGGAAGAAGCAGCCTAGCAGACAAAATAGACACAGTTCACCGCTTTGGAAGTAAGCTCCAGAATAGTTCACGGCCGCGAACCATCATTATTCAATTTTCCTCGCGAGTGGCAAGGACGTCGGAGTTTCTTCGAGCCAATCAACTTCGCTTCACTGAGGATCTCATTGCATCTGATCGTGAAAGAAGACAGCTGCTCTGGCCCGCTGTTGACAAAGCTCGGAAGGAGGGAAAGAGAGCTCACTTGGTGGGAGGCCGTGCCTTTGTTGATGGATCTGAAATTCATCCACCTTAAGCATGGTTCTTAGTGGCTGGATTCTTTCATTTTAAGAAAGCTCACTAATTTGATTGACTAAGTTTATGCCGAAGTTTGGATTTACCTGACTGTTAGTCAGCTACTGGTGCACTTTTATCCCTAGAGGGTTCTACTACTGGAAATCTTGTTCTTTTATTTTGTTCTTTTGTTCTTCTTTCTCTTTTGAATGTCTATTTCAATTGTTTCTCTCAATGCCAGGGGGTTACGTGATAACATAAAGCGCAAAGCATTGTTTTTGTATGCGAAGTCTTTCAAAACTGACTTTTGTTTTTTTCAGGAGTCACATACTGTTTCCAATGACACTACTTTTTGGAAAAACCAATGGGGCAACGAGGTTTGGATGGCTCATGGTTCAGAGCGTTCTGCTGGTGTAATGATAATGAAAAACCATTTTGCTGGTTCAGTCTTTATATAGATAGTCAGAATTATATAGATTCTAATGGGCACTTTCTTATATTGTTAATTTGTAATAATAATATTACTGTGTTATTGATAAACATTTATGGTTATAATACCTCTCTGGAAAATGACCTGTTACTTGAAGAGATAGGAGATAAAATTTTGTTATGGCTTAATACATTTCCTGAAGCTGTAATTTGTATTGGTGGAGATTTTAATATCACTCCTGATAACAATCTTGATATATTTCCTCCAAAGCAGCATTCTTCTCCTAATCCAAAATTGAAAATGTTCATGGAGAAGTTTGATTTAATTGATATTTGGAGGGAGAAGTTTCCAAATGTTAAATCTTACACTTGGGGTAACAAGAATCGCTCGAGACTCTCGTTTAGATTATTGGCTTGTACCATACTCTTTCAAACTTTATAATGTTTCAGTTAATATTCTCCCTTCCCCCTTAACGGATCACCACACTATTGTCCTTTCTACTCCTCTATCCACAGGACACTCAAATATACGTCCTAGATCCTCTTATTGTCACGAACGCTATGGTGAAAAAAGGGGTGAGGACTCAAATGCAGGTGAACATGAATTTTATTAACCAAAGAAACATAAACACAAAACAAAAACCCACTATGGGGTAAAATTCAAACATCAAACAGAGACAAACCAGGGACCGAGATCAGGGACAAGAATCAGGAACCAGAATACCTCCACACGTAACATAGACAACATAACCGCACAGGACTGAAAATGGAAGGAGCCTAAATAGCAGACAAACAAGGCAGGTAACAAGGGACAACAGGTGGAACAAATTAACTAATAATCAGATAACGAGGGGTGGGGTCAAGACAGATGACAGGCGCACACAGGACAGAAATAAACCAAAACACCATGTGCTACACAGGACAAGACAGACATGTGACACTACCCCCTCTCCAAGGAGCGGCTTCCAGACGCTCCATCAGAACCCAAAGAGGGACAGACCAGGGCGGGACGGGAGGGACAGACGGCCGGGGGGGCGGCCCGCAGAGTTCAGGCGGCCGGGGAGGCGGCCCACAGAGTTCAGGCGGCCGGGGGGGGCGGCCCGCAGAGTTCAGGCGGCCGGGGAGGCGGCCCACAGAGTTCAGGCGGCCGGGGAGGCGGCCCGCAGAGTTCAGGCGGCCTGGGAGGCGGCCCACAGAGTTCAGGCGGCCGGGGGGGCGGCCCGCAGAGTTCAGGCGGCCGGGGAGGCGGCCCGCAGCGTTCAGGCGGCCTGGGAGGTGGCCCGCAGCGTTCAGGCGGCCCGCAGAGTTCAGGCGGCCCGCAGAGTTCAGGCGGCCGGGGAGGCGGCCCACAGATTTCAGGCGGCCGGGGAGGCGGCCCGCAGAGTACAGGCGGCCGGGGAGGCGGCCCGCAGAGTTCAGGCGGCCCGCAGAGTTCAGGCGGCCCGCAGAGTTCAGGCGGCCCGCGGCCCGCAGAGTTCAGGCGGCCCGCAGAGTTCAGGCGGCCGGGGAGGCGGCCCGCAGAGTTCAGGCGGCCCGTAGAGTTCAGGCGGCCCGCAGAGTTCAGGCGGCCCGCAGAGTTCAGGCGGCCCGCAGAGTTCAGGCGGCCGGGGAGGCGGCCCGCAGAGTTCCGGCGGCCGGGTAGGCGGCCCGCAGAGTTCAGGCGGCCGGGGAGGCGGCCCGCAGAGTTCAGGCGGCCCGCAGAGTTCAGGCGGCCGGGTAGGCGGCCCGCAGAGTTCAGGCGGCCGGGGAGGCGGCCCGCAGAGTTCAGGCGGCCCGTAGAGTTCAGGCGGCCGGGGAGACGGCCCGCAGAGTTCAGGCGGCCCGCAGAGCTCAGGTGGCCCGCAGAGTTCAGGTGGCCGGGAAGGCGGCCCGCAGAGTTCAGGCGGCCGGGGAGACGGCCCGCAGAGTTCAGGCGGCCCGCAGAGCTCAGGTGGCCCGCAGAGTTCAGGTGGCCGGGGAGACGGCCCGCAGAGTTCAGGCGGCCCGCAGAGTTCAGGCGGCCGGGGGTGCTCGGGCAGAGCAGGGCGCCTGGGCGGCTCGGACAGAGCAGGACGCCGGGTCGGCACGGGCAGAGCAGGGCGTCTGGGTGGCACGGGCAGAGCAGGACGCCGGGTCGGAGCGGGCAGAGCAGGGCGCCGGGTCGGAGCGGGCAGAGCAGGGCGCCGGGTCGGAGCGGGCAGAGCAGGGCGCCGGGTCGGAGCGGGCAGAGCAGGGCGCCGGGTCGGAGCGGGCAGAGCAGGGCGCCGGGTCGGAGCGGGCAGAGCAGGGCGCCGGGTCGGAGCGGGCAGAGCAGGGCGCCGGGTCGGAGCGGGCAGAGCAGGGCGCCGGGTCGGAGCGGGCAGAGCAAGGCGCCGGGTCGGAGCGGGCAGAGCAAGGCGCCGGGTCGGAGCGGGCAGAGCAGGGCGCCGGGTCGGCGCGGGCAGAGCAGGGCGCCGGGTCGGCGTGGGCAGAGCAGGGTGTCTGGGCGGCGCAGACAGAGCAGGGCGCCGGGTCGGCGTGGGTGGAACACGGACCACCAGAACAGCCTTCCTCCTCCGTTTCGGAACAGGGACTACCGGAACATGGAGCACCGAAACACGGACCACCGGAATAAGGTCCACCGGACCACGATCCACCGGACCTGGGACCACCGGAACACGACCCACCGGACCTGGGACCACTGGAACAGGCATGGAGGGAGCCTTTCTCCTCCTCCTCCTCCGTTTTGGGACCACCGAAACAGGGACCAGCGGAACAGGGACCAGCGGAACAGGGACCAGCGGAACAGGGACCAGCGGAACAGGGACCAGCGGAACAGGGACCACCGGGACTGGGACAATGGTCATTGGAGGGCTGGGGTCAAGATAGTCTATGAACTCCCAGAAGCCAAAAACCCCCATCCTCCCCATCTCCTCCGGAGTGAGGGGCATGTCCAGACAAAGATTAAAAACCTCCTTGGTCTCTGCCTCACTCAGGTCCAAGTGATCGATCTCAATGAGGAAGACCCGAGCAAACCTCCTCACATCAGCTCCCTGCTGACGTAGATAACGGGAGTTCACATACCACATAGCCTCTAGGTGGGTGACAGGTTCCATGGAGAGAAACAGAAAAAAGGGCAAAAAACAACTGCTGAGTCCTCTACTGGCGGTTATGTTCTGTCACGAACGCTATGGTGAAAAAAGGGGTGAGGACTCAAATGCAGGTGAACATGAATTTTATTAACCAAAGAAACATAAACACAAAACAAAAACCCACTATGGGGTAAAATTCAAACATCAAACAGAGACAAACCAGGGACCGAGATCAGGGACAAGAATCAGGAACCAGAATACCTCCACACGTAACATAGACAACATAACCGCACAGGACTGAAAATGGAAGGAGCCTAAATAGCAGACAAACAAGGCAGGTAACAAGGGACAACAGGTGGAACAAATTAACTAATAATCAGATAACGAGGGGTGGGGTCAAGACAGATGACAGGCGCACACAGGACAGAAATAAACCAAAACACCATGTGCTACACAGGACAAGACAGACATGTGACACTTATTGGAAAATGAATTCCTCTCTACTTAAGCATGAAGATTTAAAAAATAGCATTTCCTTTCTGATTCGATATTACTGGGTGAAAGCTTCTTCGGACAAAAAATTTGGCCTAAATTGGGAGTTACTAAAATATGAAATAGGAATGCGTATTAGGCATTTTAGCAGCAATTTGGCAAAACAGACGGTATGAAGAGGAGAAGGTTATATCAAAGATCATAACACTTCAGAGCAAAACTCAGGAAGGTTTATCTGAAACTGATCTAACAGAACTTGCAACGCTCCAATCTAAATGAGACAGTATTTATAAATACAAAGCTGAAGGCTCTTATGTTCGTTCAAGGAGGAAATGGCTAGAACAAGGAGAACAAAGCTCTGCTTATTTTTTTAGAATGGAGAAACAAAACTCTAGGAATCTTTCTATTGGTTCGCTGCAAATTAATGGCACTTTGACAGATAATTCTAAGGAAATTTCCTCTTTTTGTAGTAATTTTTATTCAGAACTTTATAAATCCAATTACTGTAAGGATTCAGCCTTCCTTTTCTCTGAGTCATTAAAGGGGGTTAAATCAATATCCAAAGATGAGCAGCTGGCTTGTGATAAAACTATAACTATCACAGAAATAATTGAAGGAATTGAGGGTCTTAAAAATAACAAATCTCCTGGAACCGATGGCCTTACGGACGAATTTTACAAAAACTTTTCTAAAGAATTGGCACCGTTCCTACTAGAGATGTTTTTGGAGACTATTCAATCAGAAACTTTACCTTCTAGTTTGACACAAGGGCTGTTAACTCTTATACCGAAACCTAAAAAAGATACTACTTTAATAGATAATTGGCGGCCTATTTGTCTTCTTAATAATGATTATAAAATATTAGCTTTGGCCAAGAGACTTAAGTGTGTTCTGAGCTCAGTTATTGATGAAACTCAATCAGGATTTATGCCAAAAATGACATATAGCAAACAATATCCGACATGTTTTAGATTTATTAGACTATAGTGATTTAGTTAATGATGACAGTCTCATTCTTTTCGTAGATTTTTACAAAGCTTTTGACTCTCTCGAACACAAGTTTATTTTTCTATCCCTCAAAAAGCTTGGGTTTGGTGATCCATTCTGTAAATTTATAAGAACTCTTTATAATAATGCCAATTGTTCCATCAACCTTAAATCCGGTACCTCACCTAGATTCCAATTGACCTATCGGTAAGCCCCTCCCATCGAACGCAGATGAGCCAATGGCAGTTGAGTATCAGTTGCGCTGGGACCGGAACTCAGACATCTTTAGGTGTCAGCGCCATAGAGAAACATTGGAAAATCCGAAGCTGTCATCGGTTTGATGGTGTTTATGCTACAAAAATGGTAAACGTCATTCCTGAGGTACTGTAACTCTGATTCCAGGGATCCTGAGAGGATTTTCTGGTTGTCATACTCTAATTAAGTTACTATTAAAGTTAGTAATTCCCTGCTAACGTACAAACCGACTAACTATAACTAAGTGTTCTCATGCATGTAGGTCAGAAACACGAAGGTCTACATTTCAGTGCATCTCTCCATATTATTAAACTGATTAAATGTGAATTTATGTAATCTTACCCTGCGGTACATGAACAGTGTTGATCCTGGATGTTGCGATTGTAACAATAGGCTTCTCCTGTTTGCATTGAGATCTGTAAACCATCGCTTCCAAATTAATCTCACCATATTTATTTTATTCCCATTTTATTTATGTGAGTTTAGATATGTTTAAAGGTCTGCATTATCTGTCTTATAAGGAGGACTACTATTTTGACTGGTGTTATAGTCAACGGGTAGTAAAGGGAGAGCTCGCACGCAGTTTATCAGAGTTGTTTTGCAGATACAGAGTTCACCAGTTATTAACTGCACCCCCGAAAAGACAAAAGGTCTGTGTATATGTTTGTTTACTGTGAGTGTTTTTGTGTAATTTGCTGTGTATGTTAATGGTAATGCCACGGAGGGAGGGCTAGAGAGAGAGAGTTTGTGAATGAGACGTTAAGGCGCACATAATGCTTTGTTTGTTCAGCTCTTACGATGATTTTTTGAGTGAAAAACGATGTAATAAACTTCATAAACCATCAGTAAAGTTTGGCCATCATTCAGACGGGGTATACGCTACATTCTGTGTTCAAAAACATCTTGGGATAAGGTTTTCACACTGACAGCTGTACATTGTAAGATATAGCAACTCCGTTTGTTTGTCCGAGTTAGCAACAGTAACTAAGGGAGGCGGGGCTTACCGATAGGTCAATAGCTGGGTTTCAGTCACGTGATTGTGATGACGCGCGAAGGCGGGGCGATTTCAGATGGAGGGCAGGAAGTAAATATGGCGAATAAGTCTATGGAGGAAACCGTTGCGGAGAGTCCGTATTCTACGAATTTAGAACCAGTTTCAAGAAATAGATACAAAGAATTAGTGAACAGATATGATGGACGTGACCCGTTCCTCATGAAGATGAGTGAGTTTTCGGTCGAGCTTAAAGATTTGCCGACAGTGGAGGCTGTTGACATCACCAACTATCTGGTCCTTCAGACTTCATACTACACCAGACAGCAAATGAAGGCATATAAAAGTCTGGAGGCGTACAACTTTTTTGTTAGCGGGTGGTTCCACAACCTCGGTAGCAAACGGCTCCACGATGATCATTGTTTGGTCTTCGCCAGGGTGAGTGTTTGTTCTTATATTGTTGTATGTGTTAAGATGCTAACAGTAACGGCTATAATGTCAACAAACATGCAACACATCTTTACGACGACGTTAGACTGACAATCGTTTATGTTTCAAGGTAAACCACTCTCAGAGATCAGGCGAAACACCTCTGAAGACCTGGATTATTGCGAAGGAGGATGGAGAAGTCATTGCAGCTCATTGCAATTGCATGGCAGGGTAAGTAATTATGAAATTATTAATTATTCTCTCTCACACACACTGCTAGCATACTGGAGAGAGCGTTAAAGGGGTCATGAACTGGATTTTTATTTTTTTTATAATGTTGCCTGGGGTGCCCTTATAATGTTAGTATGTTATAATGTATATATAAAGTATGTTATAATGTTAGTATGGTTTTTACATCAAATTTTGTCATAATTTGGAAATAACGCATTTTTTCTAGCCTGATTTTAGCCTCTGATTTGAACACTCTAGGCTAAATTGCACATCATCAAAAAATAATAATAATATTGTATTCTATTCACAGACTATCAGAATCATGTTCTCATGTAGGAACAGTTCTTTTTTCTATTGAAGTTGGGGTAAAGATGCAAGATTCAGCATCCTGCACAACAGAGCAGTGCAAGTGGCTGATGCCATCACATGTAAAAAAGGTAAGGGGACACGTTCACTGCAAACCAAATGTGGGACAGAGAATGTTTTTTTGTCCCTGTTGGACAAAGAGAAGCTAAGACAGCAAAGACCATTAGCTGCACAGTTTGCCATCTCAATCCTGGGATGATAGCCTTACATGTTTTGCTCACAGCCATAGGATAAATGACAGATTTATACTGCATATAGATATGTTATGGTTATGGACCACAGAAATATAGACTTTATGATCTTCTTTGTGTTAACTTATTTTCAGATTCCTGCTGCTCCAGTAGCTCTGATCGACTTCTCCTCAGCTAAAGCCCCAAAAAAAAGCTTGACCGTTCCATTGATGGCAGGACAACTGAAAACCAGGTTGGGAAATCACTTTCATGCCCAAGAGTGAAGAGAGGGTCAGAAACATATGCTAGTTTTTTTGAGACTTTAAGCAAAAACTGTCCAAGGAGTGCAGCACTGATGGCTAGGGAGCCGTACTACAAAGAATTCATCCCCAAATCTAGTATGCTTCCTAAAACTGTTCTTGAATACAGAACACCAGAGACTCTGCAGCTACCCCCCATTGAGCTTGGAGAGCTATGCCAGGTATTCCAGCTAGAAGAGCTCATCATGTCCCAGGTCCAGGCTGTCAGAGTGTCAAGTCAGAGTGCAAGCAGGATTTGGTTTAGGCAAAGAGCTGGACGCATAACTGCTTCCAAGTTGAAACAAGCTATTAAGACCAACCCCCAGCAACCATCCAAGAGCTTGATCAAGGCCATATGCTACCCAGAAGCATATAGGTTCACCACAGCCGCTACAAGGTATTTAGGGTTTGAATTAGGGTAAGGCAGAGGTAAGGCTGCGTGTAAACAGTGTTTATGTCCAGAAAAAGAAACACTGACAATAGAGGGTATCATTTGGATAAAAAAGAAGGCTGTCTATTAAGTAAATGTATCTTACTGTATCTAACACATTGCTTTGGTGTGCAACTGATAAGAGAAAATCGTGCAGTGGATTGAGTATGGTAGGGACAGCCCTGAAGGGTCAACATTAGTTATAGGGTTATAAGGCTAGGGTTACGCAGGAGTAAAACTAAGTATAGGGGTTAGGGTAATGGCATTTAAATCACTGAACTGGCTCTACATATCCAATACTAAGTAATCATTTCCTTTCATGTTTTGCATGTGTACTGTGTACAGTTATGGATGCAAACATGAAGCACAAGCCAGAGGAGTGTATGAGAAGCTGATGGGTCGGGAGCATGCAGGCTTCTCCTGTATGGACAGTGGTCTCTGGCTGAACCCCAAGTGGCCATACATGGGGTCCTCCCCTGATTGGATTGTCACTTGTGACTGTCACGGAACTGGCATCTGTGAGATTAAGGCAATATTACAGTCTCTGTTGTAGGAAAGTCCCTAAATCTCAAGTCTGAGTCGTGTCTCAAGTCCTAAACTGAGCAAAAAGGCAGAAAATATATTTGTTAATCTATTGTTCACGTGTCCTTCTCTCTGTGATTTTAGTGTCCACACTCTCACCAAGATGAAGCCAATCTGTGCTTGTGTGCTGGGGAAAAGGGCTTCTGCCTCATAAATGAAGGGGATAATGTCATGACTCATGACTACTACTACCAAGTTCAGGGACAGCTTCACATTGTAGACGCTGAGTACTGTGATTTTGTTGTGTGGAACCACAATGACATTTTTGTTGAAAGGATTTCGCCCGATCTAGAACTTTGGGATGATGTTATCCCTAAAATTGAGTGCTTTTTTAGAAATGGTATACTTCCAGAAATACTGGGGCAGCAAGTTACAAACTCACATGTGTAATGTAATGAAAGGATCCAGGAGCTCTTGAAAGTGGTCTGTGTTATTGCTGTTATATCAATACTGTTGTATGAGACAATATTACATTTTGATTAAAATATTCGTTATGAGTATACGAATATTTGTTATTATGAGTGTGGTATTTGTGAGTTCTGGCTGTTGTATAATTTAAATGAAAAGATTAAATGCCACTGAGAAGACAGAATTATACATGGTGGTTTATTTACAAGATTAGAGTTCATATTTGTTATAACAATTGTTATAACAAAACATGGTGTGCAATAACAGATTAGAATCCATTTCATTACATATAATACATATAGCCAGTACAATTGGGACTAGAGGATAAAAATATTACACTTGTTGAAAACAAATTAACAGACTGATACGTGTCGGGGCTCAGGTACTACTACTCCCTGTCCGCTTATCATCATCAGAGCCAAGAAGCAGGGATCAGGTATTGGACACTACATGTGTGAGGGCTCAGGTACTGGACTGACTATTATCCCTATCCCTATATACTTATTAGTCAGCTAGCTGACGACACTACCCTGTTTTTAAAAGATGAATCACAGATTCTGATTGCCATCCTGTTACGGGTGTGCTCAGGCAGGTAGACAAGGAGAGGCAGAGGAGTATCTCAAAGGTTGTTTACTCAGGGTAACAACAGAAACACATACAGGGATCATATCATGGACCAGGATAACAGGTAGTATAACGGTGACCGGACAAAGACAGAGTGAACAAGAGGAACTTAAATACAAAGACTGACTAACGAGGGGCACAGGTGATACAGATGATAAAGAACTACACTCAGCTGAACAGAACTAGACTAACGAGGGTAACAGAAAGTGGCGGGAAAGAGAACAAAGGAACATGTGACAAATGCAAACAACACGACAGAAACACAGATATGTAACATTACGCCCCCCTCCCAGTAGGCGCGTCCTCGCGACGTAGAAGTCCAAATGGGGAGGGAGGGTGAGCACCCTGGAGTCCTGGGGGCGGGAGCACTGGGGTCTGACTGGGGGGCCTCAAGGGTGGAGCCGTGGGCGGAGCAGGAGACCTGGGCGGGTCTGGAGCCATGTGCGGAGCAGGAGACCTGGGCGGGTCTGGAACCCTGGGCGGAGCAGGAGACCTGGACGGGTCTGGAGCTGTGTGTGGAGCAGGAGACCTGGGGCCTCATTTATAAAACTTTGCGTAGGATTTGCGTCAGAAGTGGCGTACGGATGAAACATAGGACGTGCACACGCACAGAAATATTTGGATTTATAAAACAGTGCGCACGCACATCCTACACAGTTTTCCCTTTATAAATCACAATCAATTCTAAATGTAGCGCAGCTTTTGCGGCTTCATGTCACGCCCATAGTTGACCATAAATAGCCGTGAAACGCCCACAAATTAATATTCATAGATTGCGAAATCATGGCAAACACAGAGAGGAAATCAAAAAAACGTAACTTCACTCAATGTGAGGTAGAAGTTATCGTTGGCGAGGTGGAAAAGAGGAGAAAAATGTTGTTTGGAGGGCACAGTGTGGGCATTACTAATGCCAAAAAGGCACTTGAATGGCAAAAGGTTGCAGACGCCGTAAATGCTGTAGCCTCACAACCTCGGACCATGGCCGAAATAAAAAAGAAATGGTCGGACATCAAAGTCGAGGCAAAAAAGCGTCTAGCGCTCCATCGCCAGAGTGTGTCTGCCACGGGTGGGGGAAAGGGGACACCGGAGCTGACCCCTCTTGATGAGAGACTGGCAGCCGTCTGGACCCAGCGTCTCCACGGCATGCGGCTCTCAACCCTCCAGCAGCGGACGTGTCCTCACAGATGCAGTCCTAGAAATGCAGAGGGAAGTCATTCATTCAATCAGAGATGTGGCCAAGGAGTTGGGCGAAATCAAGACTGTCCTAACTGAAATAAACTGCACAATGAGGGAATTCTTGAATAAATAATATATTTTTCCACACCTTTTGTTGTTCTTTACAAGCGACGCATCACTTCCAAATGCTGGCGCACAGCAGCAGCATTTGGCTCAAATGCCTGGGGATGGGGGTCAGGGTCGGGGCCAACACAGCAATCGCCGTCAGGGGGTAGAGGCACGTTTTTAAGCTGTGCCACATTGTGTAGCACAGCACATGCCAGTATGATTTGGCACACCTTTTCAGGAGTGTAAAATAACCTCACTCCAGTGCAGTCGAGGCAGCGCCATCTGCCCTTAAACAGGCCGATGGTGCGCTCCACTATAGCGTGAGCTCGGCTGTGGCACATGTTGTAGTGCCTTTCCTCTGCACTATGTGGGTTGAGGAAAGGCGTCAACAGCCACTGTTTTAGGGGATATCCACTGTCCCCTGCAAGGATAGTGAAAGGGTTAAGACATTTAAGTACAGTAAAATGTGAAATGTCTATAAATCAAACGTACCTATAAGCCAGCCATCACGCACAGCACCAGCCTCGAGTCTGCGTCCAACACTGCTGTGTCTTAAAATGAATGAGTCATGGGTTGACCCAGGCCACCGAGCTACTACATTAGTGAGCAACATGTCTGCATCACAAATAATTTGGACATTGATTGAATGGAAATGCTTTCGAATAATGAAAGCATTTTCATTTACATTCGGTGCCCTTATGGCAACATAAGTGCAGTCAATAGCACCGATTACGTTTGGGAAACCGTACATAGCTGCAAATTGAGCTTTCTTGTTTGCCTGTTCACCCGCAGTGTATGGAAACTTTATGGAATCACGGGACAAAGCTATTATGCCTTTTAACACGTCTGGCATTACCCGGCTAAGGGTCGGCTGAGATATACCTGACCTGTCAGCCAATTCCCTCTGAAAAGTGCCAGTCGCCAGGAATCCTAGTGTTGTTAGGACTTGAAGTGGGACTGGCACAGCGTGGTTCCTCCGAGTGCTCCTCTGTAACGCTGGGCCCAAAAGACCGCAGAGGTCCAACAGGACGGCTCGAGGAAGTCGGAACCGGCTCATAAGCCACTCGTCCTTGTTTGCCAGCAAGTCTTCTTGCTGTCTGAAAATGCGTTCACTCCGAATCCTTCCATTTGCCACATTTTCTAAGAGCGCAAGATCAGCCATTGTGCGTCATTACGCATTGTGATGGAGCATTTTATTTCCATCCATTTAATTGCATCTGACAAGCTACAGATGTCGGTTATCATCTACGTGGATATGGGAAATAGGCTAGTTAAGTGCAAATGTAATTTCTTGCAGCTTTCTGAATGGTTGAGACATACGTCATACATTATTTTATCAAAAATTAAACAAAATAAAGGCATATGCATGAATACCATGATTCTGTAGCTGATGAAGAAATTGTTACTATGAAAACCACTTTCCCCAGTGGACAATTAATACATCTATTTATCTATCTATCTATATATCTCCCTAATTATCTATCTATCTCTAATTCTATCTATGTCTGCTACGCCAGACGGACACATTGACGAGAATATCAGTTTTGTACATTATTTTGTTCTGTTTACCATATTATTTATGAGGATGGATTGCATAACATGCCAATATTATTGCAGAACATATATCACTTTTCTTTTTGCAAATATGTGTTAATTTGCATTTCTGTTGTAATTTTCGTTTGATTTAGTTTGTTTTACACCGCAAATCGATCAAACGGGTGTTCGTGTAGGCTGTTAATTGTAAGACTTGCTTTGTGAAGTCTTAATGTTATTTATGAAAAGGCAGTATTGCCATTCTTCTACACAACGGTCTACAGTTTCACACACTTTCACGTGTTTCTTCCATCTGCCGACGGTGTCGCCATATCTCATTTCACCCATTTTTGTGTATACGCCTGGGTCAGAGCTTGCGTGAAGGACCGCACATTTTCCTTTCAAGTTTGCTTTTTATAAATACCAATTATTGCTTAGAGAGCGGCGTTATTAATTATTGCCTTTTGTGCGTACGCAACGTTTATAAATGAGGCCCCTGGGCGGGTCTGGAGCCTTGGGCGGAGCAGGAGACCTGGGCGGGTCTGGCGCATTGGGGGGGGGAGCAGGAAACCTGGGCGGGTCTGGAGCCTTGGGCGGAGCAGGAGTCTTAGGGCGCCTAGGCTGTACAGGAGTCTTAAGGCCTGTTCACACCGGGACGATTTTCGCACGCGTTTATCGCCGACGTTTAACGCCTCGAGACTAAACAATGGGCGCCAATGTGAGTGTTCACACCGACGCGCAAAACGCCAGGCGTAAAAGCGTCATTTTTAAAAAACGCCTCGGGTTCGTTTTTTTATTTTGACGCGGCGCGTAAAAAACTGCCCGACCAATGAGATCGGCGCTTTTGTTCACGTGCCTGGAGCTGCTGAAGTGACAGTAAAACACGACTTGGTGGCGCTCAAGCACAAAACGGTCTTGCCGAGCACACATTGATACGACGAAGAAGTAGTAAGTAGACAAAGAAGAAGATGAACTGCTAATGCTGCTTGCCAGTTAGCAAAAAGTGTGTGAATGGTTTTGTCCATATACATAATATGTCTATGGTTTTGGCAAGCACGTAAATACTGTCTCTCCTCTTCTTCTGTGTGACAAGCGAGTGTCAGAGGCTTAAAGTGCCGCAGCATCATCTTGTGTACCGGGAGCGCATCGACTGAATGTGCACGTTCACTCGGCGCAGCGCCAGTGAAAATCGCTTGGGTGTGAACACTCAAGACGCGCCGAAAAACGGCACGAAAAACGCTGACGATAAGCGCGCGCGATATTCGTCCCGGTGTGTACAGGCCTTTAGGGCGCCTGGGCCGGACAGGAGTCTTTGGGAGCCTTGGCCGAACCAGAGCCCCACCCACATGTTTCCCACCCACAGGTACATGGCCCCCCCAAAAAATGTTCTTTGGGGAATTCAGGGGTGGAGTGGAGGGCTCGTGGAATGGGCTGGTCTCGTGGGTTGGAGCGGCCTCGTTGAAGGCTGGAGCGGGCTCGTTGAAGGCTGGAGCAGGCTCGTGGAAGCCTGGAGCGGGCTCGTGGAAGCCTGGAGCGGAGTCCAGGAAGGCTGGAGCGGAGTCCAGGAAGTCCAGGAGTGCTGGAGCGGAGTCCAGGAAGCACGGAGCGGCCTCATGGAAGACTGGAGCGGGTTCTGGCGTTGCAGGTGACGGTCAGAAATCAATGTGGTCTCTTGCTGGCTCTTCCCTGGTTATGGTCACCTTGACAGGGATAGTCCCAGTGGAATGGCATGTGGAGGGCTCTGGTATTAGGTGAGCTGGAAAGTTTTGCGGGGATGAAAAAAAAAAGACGGTTTGCGGGGATGAACTGGATGATGCTTGGAAACATTCATATTTACAGGATCAACAAAGAAATCAGAACCCTTTAACTCAAGGGCATAATTAATACAGTCTGCAACAGACTGATCACAAATCTTAGGGGACAACATCAGAAAAAACAGATCATCATCCAGCCCATCCCGGAAACAAGCATTGACCATAGGGTCTTTCCAGCTCACCATGTGGGAATACTCGAGAAATTCCTCCACATCCCACTCCAGCTGACGACCACCCTGCCGGATGCTCAGGAGGTGCTCTTCAGCCATCTTCTGTTTTGGTCCGGTCATCTGTTACAGGTGTGCTCAGGCAGGTAGACAAGGAGAGGCAGAGGAGTATCTCAAAGGTTGTTTACTCAGGGTAACAACAGAAACACATACCAGGATCATATCATGGAACAGGATAACAGGTAGTATAACGGTGACCAGACAAAGACAGAGTAAACAAGAGGAACTTAAATACAAACACAGATGACTGACTAACGAGGGGCACAGGTGATGCAGATGATAAAGAACTACACACAGCTGAACAGAACTAGACTAACGAGGGTAACAGAAAGTGGCGGGAAAGAGAACAAAGGAACATGTGACAAATGCAAACAACACGACAGAAACACAGATATGTAACACATCTAACACATACAATTTTTCTCTAAAGCTTCTGGTTTAAACTTAAATCTTAATAAATGTGAGCTGTTAGCTATTAAAACCTGTCCTTCTATTTCCCTTTACGGTATTCCAGTTAGGTCACATGTGACCTATCTTGGTGTATCCATTTGTAAGGATGATAAAGTCAGATGTAGACTAAACTTCGACCCAGTTGTTGGGAAAGCTAAAAGGAAATTAAATTCATGGTTACAGAGAGATTTATCTCTGAGAGGACGAACCCTTATTGCTAAAGCTGAGGGTATTTCAAGAGTGACCTACCCTGCTCTCTCATTATATGTGGATAAATCTACATGTGCAGATATTGATAGAATGCTATTTGATTTTCTGTGGAAGCATAAGAGGCATTACATTAAGAAGTCTGTAATTATTAACAATTATGAATGTGGTGGTCTAAACTTTCTAGATTTTTCTTCCCTAAACAATATTTTCAAAATAAATTGGCTAAAACAGTATTTAACAAACCCGGTTTCATTTTGGAATATTATTTCTAATTTTGTGTTTTCAAAAGTGGGAGGTCTCCCTTTTCTATTATTGTGTAACTACAACATCACTAAACTGCCCCTTAAATTATCAAATTTTCACAAACAAGTTCTTTTGGCCTGGCACCTAATTTATAAACATAATTTTAGTCCTCACCGGTACTTTATTTGGAGTATTTGTAATATTCTTTATAAAAATAAGTCTTTGTTTTTCCCAAATTGGATTAATAATAATATTACTTTGGTCTCTCAATTAATCAATGCTGATGGATACCTGTATTCCTATTCAGAGTTTTTAAAAAAATATAGTATACCTGTCACTCCACGAGAGTTTGCTATTGTAATGGATGCCATTCCTTATGGAGCAATATCTCTTCTCAGAGACTCAGCCAGTTCACAAATTTCTTTGTCAACTCATCCCTTTGATACAATGATCGGAAATATTTGTTTTTTATCTAACTCTTCTGGTCGGAACCGGAGAATTAGACAATTATTTCAGAATGAGATTGTTTCTCTCCCTTACATTTTGTCTTTCTGGAATGGCCAGTTTGTTAACATTAAATGGAAAAAAGTGTGGACTTTGTCATCTAAATATTTAATAACCAATAAGGTCAAAGAAGTGTCATACAAATTACTTCATCTTTTTTATCCTGTAAAGCTCTATTTAAAAAAGATGTGTCCTGATATTGACCCTTTATGTTCTTTTTGTGGTGCTGAAGAAAAATCTATTTCACATCTCTTCTGGGATTGCTCATACACATGTTTGTTCTGGAAGGATTTTTGTTGTTTTGTACGCACTTTTTCTTCACAAAGCTTTTCTTTGTTATACAAAGATGTTTTATTTGGTCAGCACAACTTTAATAAAGATGTAAAGGACCAATATTTTTTGATAAACCTTTTTATTTTTGTAGGGAAATTCTTCTTACACAAATGTAAATTTCAAGGTGCTAAGCCATACTTTTTTATCTTTCGTAAAGAACTTAAATCCTACTTGGACACTCTTCTTACATCCAGCAACTCCAAAGCCCTTAAAACTGTCTCACTGTGTCATAAGTATGATATTTTGCTGATAGTCTAACCTGTAATTGTACTTTCAATTGTATTTACCCCTGGCATGTATTATGTTCTTTGCATTTATAAAAAAAAAAAGCTCTCTATAGACATGTCGATCATGCTTCTAAACCAATCAGAGCCCGAGATCTCCCTTTACAAAGTTGAGGAGGCGGAGCCTTCTTTTCGATTTCCCAGCGGCTATGGGAAATTAATGGAGATGAGTAGGAGTTATTAGATAGTTTGCACAGATTACTCTCAATAACTTTTTTTTGGAAGGAGATATCAAGAAAATTCTTTTTTTCTCCTGTTTACTGACACTTAGTGGAATCCATAGAAACTTTCTGAAGGGAAAAAAATACCAAACAGATTAAAAATTATAGATTTTCAAATAACATATTAATTAAAAAATAAATCAAAATAGGACTTTATCTATGTTTATTATAAAATTGTGAATAAATACAATATAATATATGCAATATTCCACCACTGTGTTAAAATTTAGAGTGTTTTCTGTAAAATGAGACCATTTTTTATCAATTTACTCCAATGTATGTGGGTAGGGTGCTCTTTTAAATTCCGATATGCCTAATTCTCTAAAAAATTCTAAATATGCTGCAGAGCTGAAGTGGTTAAAAGGCGGCCTAATGTTGGTAGGTTTATGGATGCCACATTGGCAAAGGTGTCATTGTCAGTGGCGGCTCCAGAGATTTTCTGTTGCAGGTGCTATGGGGATGCTCAACACTTAAGAGAAGGTGCATTGAATTTTGCGGCGTCATTATGGCATTATGGAGTCGCATTGGACCACCCTGGTATAAATTAATGCGTACACGCCCGCATTAACTATATTCGTTCCGCAACTATAGGCATATATATATATATATATATATAATCATAATAGGCCTAAGCATTCAATGCAAGGGCTATAGATACAACATACATAAGCCTGCCAATGTAAACCTCTGAAAATATTATTTCACACAATTATGTCACGGTTGAGCCCTGAATACAACGGAGCAGCAACAGACACACGCTTCGGCCTAAAATGCTCAGATCACAAAATCACACAGCCAGTTACCAACACACTAGTCTGACCTAGGGTTGCCACCTTTAGTGTGGCCAAATAAGCAACAAGTCCTCCAACTCATACGACCACCACAGTCGTTTGCACCATCCCTTGAATACGACCCACTGGAGTGTTTCCTAAATTAGCGCCCCTGGCGGCAGTAGGTGATATGACACAGAAACGTTCAACTGGATGCATTGTGGGTTTTTCTCATCTCCGCGGCAATCGAGGCCAATTCAGGTATGTTATCAGCAAAATTTTATCATGTAAAAATGTGAGAACAAAACAACATGTAATCAGGGTGCTTTGTGTGGCAACTAGGTTAACTAAGTTACTATTGGTAGTGAATTTACTGTGGAATATAGGATATAGGACATTATAAAATACCCAGAAGTAAATTGAAACGTAAGCCAGCGTGAACATCATAACTGCTCAGTGACATTAACTTTTATTAATAACCACAGTATTGGCCTAGCCCATGATTCTGTCGTCTAACTAGAATACATTTATGCATACCAAAACGGACGCGATTTTCCCCATTATTTTAACTGTCACGACGGATTTTTCCCATAGTTTTACGTCAAATAAATTAAGCACACCACATCAGCATTGTAAAGTTACTATTTAGTGTGGTATTTTTTGGGGAATTGGAAAAGTGGCGGGTAAGGGACCGTGTAAAAAGTTCACACATTTTGTTAAAACGAACATTTGTCCAGATTTCTTCTTCTGACTCGTTATATCATGTAAAAACTATTATTAAAATATTTCATATCGAATTACATTCCATTTAATTCTTATTTGATAGATTGACGCATTTTTCATATCGAATTACATTCCATTTAATTCCTATTTGATAGATTGACGCATCTTTCATATTGTTTTTAAGATACAATTTTCCAGAAATAGCCAATAATGGACATTTTCCAATAACTGCAATAAACCCTTATGAAAACGAACCATGATTTTACTACAAATAAAACCAAAAAACCATGGTTATTATAGTTAAACAATGGTAACCAGAAATAAACCATGGCTTTACTATAGCCATAGTTTAACCATGGTATTTGTGGTAAATCTGTAGTTATATAAATGGTAATCAATTAGCCCCCAAAAAAAACACAAAAAACATGGTTACTACAATTTTACTATAATAAAACAAATAGTTTTTTAGTTAAATAATTGAATTATGTATAATATTAAATATAATTGAATATGAAGTTTTTACGTATTTTGAAAAGTATATATTGTTCTTTTGTGTAGTCTGTATTTTTATTTTTATTCTGATTCTAATTCCTATGTACAGGTGCAAACCCAGTAACAACACAGACGAAGGGTAGAAGACAAAGAACACAGGTGATTAACCTAGGAATATTGTTTATAATATATATTTTTATCCTCTTAGACATTATCATACATGACATGTAATGTCACACGTTTTGCTAGGATGTTTAGACATTGATTGATTCTTAAGCATTACCTACAGCCAGGACCCATGGATAAATATATACATAGATGCCTAATTAGAGGTTGTTTCTATGGGGTGTCATAGCATGTCATCCGCCATATTGGAACAGTCAAAGCAGGTCTGTGGACATTCAAGAGCAAGTTGACTGAGTGTCTGCAATCATAGTTAGATGCATATATGAATATTTATATCTGCAATAGACTTCAGCAGATAATTTTCATAGGTTTATGAACCAGTATTAATCTTTAATGCTAGTTAATGCTCTTATACATATTATTGATCACCGGAGAACCCTAAAAATTGCTCTTAGCTTCTAATAAAAGCAGTGAACTGATTATAAACAAGTTAATTGGAAATAAATCATAAAACATCAATCAGTAAATCAGTCATTAAAATAAATAAATAAATACTTTATTTAAAGAAAAAAAAACATTCAAAACCTCTAAAAAATGACAATAAATGAATAATGTTTTAATTAAACAGAAATGTATTTATTCAAGGCATGTTTTAAGTAATCATCATAAACTATGTATTATTTGGAGGCATTAGAAGAAGTTTCCAAATCCTGTATAATTACTTAACCTATACTAATTACTAATCCTATAATTACTTATAGTTACTTTAAATCCTATAATAGGTTTGGTCACTGTGGTGACAGTATTTTTGAGTTAATACTGTAATTCTTGTAGGGCTGAAAAAATATTTATTTTCATCTCATTACACAGTATGCAGTGTTGTAATTATAATTTATGTTTCTTTCTCCAGATGCCCACTCAAAAAAAAAAAAAGCCCTGTGTGCAAGGGACAAATTGGGGTGGCATGTAAAACATGTCCACTCTGTCAATCCAAGCAGCCTTATAAGGCAAAGCTTGAGGGAAAAAAGAAATCCCTTGGCCAAGACTGGAAAGAAAAACAGCAGTCTAAATAAAGTTTATGACTCTACAAATTTACTGGTAGGTTTATCTTTTAGACGTTTGTCATAAAATAGTAAGTAAATAATCCATGCATGTACACATGCATTTCTATATACATACACAGATGTTTGAAAGTGCATGACAGTGGCCCTTTAGGCCTGGGACACACTAGACGATTTTCAAATCTTAACCGATTCTAAAACTGTGGGAGACCACAGTCATAGTGACAGTTTCAACTGATTTTTAGCATCATAATTCTCTGAATGCACACACTAGAGGATTCAGCCGGACCGTAAGGCTACACATTTGTTGATTGTCGAGAACTCGTGAAGACTTGCGAGATAAAACGTGACTTGAGAAGATAAACAAATGGAGGAAAATGAACATTGTCAGCTGCCTCTCCTGTAGAGCGCGTTCTGTTTTACAGTGAAAAACAAAGTAGAAAAAAAGAAAATGGATGATCTTCTTTGTCAATACTCCACTTTCTTGGCATGTTTGTGTCTGCCTAGTTTCAGTTATAGAAGCACGCAACATCCGGTCGGTGATGCTTGCTTGCTCTCATTGACTATCGCGGGTATCATGAGTTTTTGATATTTACAATTTGTGGCCGCAGGGGCCTCGACGCAACTGGGAGGAGTAAAATAATCGTAATGAAACCACACAATTGAGGATTTTTTGGACAAAAAGTTGTTTGCGTCAAGCCTTGAACTGAGCCACGCCCCCCGATCGCAAATCAGGCTCAAAATTGTGCTTTAATTCTTCAAGTGTGTGGTTCTTCAAGGATTGGACAAATAATAGAATAAATAGTACTGTAGTATCAAAATTACAAATACATTCGAAAATGCTTCTCCCATTCGTTCACCTTAAGTGAATATAGCCTTGGCCAGGAGGGGTTGATGTCATCAGGCGGTACCCATCGTTCATTGGGTGTTTCGACCCTTATCCGCAACACCCTCCCGATGGTGGGTCGGCAGTGGTGGCCAAGTCACTGCCCATCTTCCCCTCCTGGCTTCCAGCTCAACTCCTCCCTCTTGCTCCATAACCAGCAAGAGGCTCTTTCCGCTGCCTCCCCCATCCTGCGAGCTGCTGCCTTCCTCTCCTTCCCTGTTATTCCAATGGCTGTGAGCATTCTCCACACTGACTGAGCAGGGAATCCTCTACAGCCGACCTCGGCCGGGAAAAGCCAGGCCTGCCATCCTTTTCCCCTGCAGTCGTGCAGCAGGTCTTGATATTTAGCACTCTTTCTTTCAAAGGCCTGTTCACACCCCTCTTCCCATGGGACTGTAAGTTCTATGAGGATGATCTTTTTTCCCTCTTCTGACCACAGTACCACATCCGGCCTCAGGGTTGTCTGGACAAACTTGGGGAATTGCAGCCTTCCTCTCAGGTCGACCTTCATTTCCCATGATTGGGCCTTTTGTAGCAGACTGGTTCTTGTTGTTGCTATGGTTGGTGGAATTTCCCCCTCCCTTACAAACTGGACCGACGTTGTTTTCCGAAGAGGCTGGCGTCTCTTTTTCCTCTCCTGCTCTAAGGTGTTAGCGAGTGTAATGAGCACCCTATCGTGGCGCCACCTGTACCTTCCCTGAGTAAGTGCTTTTTTACACCCGGCCAAGATGTGTGCCATGGTGCCCCTCTCCCCACAAAGCTTGCACAAAGGGTCCTCTCTCATGCCCCACTTGTGCAAGTTTGTTGGGGTTGGGAGTGTATCATACACTGACCTCAGCAGGAAGGAGATGCGGAACGGCTCCAGTCTCCATAGGTCTGCCCAGGTAATCTTCCTCTTGGGAAGATCCCATCTGGTCCAGGCCCCCTGAGAAGCTAGGTCCACTGCCCTTGATCTTCGTCCTTCCTCTTCCAGGTTCCGAACCTCCTCTTGAATCATGGCTCTTCTTTCACTGGTTCCTGCCTTCCTCCACTGTTGAAAATGTGAGGTTCCAAGACCCTGTCTTCCTGAGCAGGGTGCTCCAATGACATCACGTAGCTTCAGCATGCTCTCAGCTTGTGCAACAGATGAATCAGCTGCCCACTTGCGACCTGATCTTGTGATGACGCCTGCATGTCTGACTTGTTCATCCTGTGAGTCTCTATATGTCATTACGACTCTGCACTTTGCAACTTTGAATTCCTCAACTACGGATGACAGAGGAAGTTGGAGCTGCCCTGATCTTATGTAGAGGCCTACTGAAGTGAAGCTTGGAGGGATTCCTAACCACTTTCGGAGGTACTTATTGATCTTTCTCTCCACTCCTTCAACGCATGTCATCGGGACCTCATATACAGTCAGCAGCCACATGAGTCTTGGCAACAGTCCGTGTTGATAGAGCCAAGCTTTAAACTTCCCAGGGAGCCCTGATTTTTCGATCCTCCTCAGCCATTCCTCCATCTGCTTTTCCGTACTGGCTATGTTATTCCTATCAGTAAGTGAGTCGTCGAACCACTTTCCGAGACACTTGATTGGATTCTCCTCTATTGATGGAATCACTTCCCCTTGCACATGCATCTTAAACCTGTTGGTCAACTTCCTGTCCCTGATCACCAAACTCCTTGATTTCTTTGGTTTAAACTTCATTCTGGCCCACGTTGCCATGTGGCCCAGAACAGTTAGCACCCACCTTGCCTCCACATGGGTTGTGGTCGTCACGGTAAGATTGTCCATGTAAAAGAACTAATAAACAATAACTAATAAACAAAGATGAGCTTTATTGCTTAGCATTAATCCAAAATTGTTTAACAGTTATGGTGTTAGTCATAGAAAGTATGCAGTACCTCACTAGATTAATTCATTCAACTTTTTCAAATTCATAGACAATAAGCAGAAACTTGAAAATGAAACATTTATGTTGACTATATGGCAGACTTGCGCTGCACATGTTGCACTTAACTGTATTTTTTCCAATCATATTTCATGCAATTCAAAGGTGTCATGGTGAATAGTGAAATAATACATTATCTATCACCTTTAATATATGGGCCAAATATGGCCGATAATGATAAAAATGAACACATAACGGTCTATAACGATATGGCGACCGATATATATTGTGCATCCCTAGTTACCTTGTGTCCATATCTGATGGTCTCTGATCTTGTTATCTATAACTGTAGCAGTCCTCTCAGATATATATCGGTACATATAAACATGTTATTTATCTCTGATATCTCAGTGAATTCCAATAGTTTTCAAGCGTTTTTTTGAACATTACTATTAAGTCAGGTTACTCTGGCCTTCAATGAATAGATTATCTCTCTAGGTATCTGTCAAAGAATAAAAACACTGTTGTTCTCAGTAATCTGAACATGTAGTTATTGATCCCATTTTCAGTCTTATGATTCAATATTGTTCCAGCTCCACAAGTGGAACCTTTTGGAGCGATTTCCAGTCCTCCTTGCCAGAAGAACCAGCCAAGGTTTTTCTGCTGAGTGTTTTTGTCCTTGGCAAATGGACACAGATGAGACTAAGGACGCGTTTGTCACCATAAAGAGACTATATGAAAGTCTTCTTAATGGTAATGAACACAAATGTGCATGCTAAATTTTCACACATTTGATTGCTTATTAGGTCATCTTCGGTTGATAAGAACATTTATTTAAGAAGAAAAGACGTAATTATGGGATTTACCAATAACATACTGTACATTTGCATATGGCCAAGCAGAGTTAATTTTCTCTCACCTTAGGTTTAATGTAAACAACATGATAATTCTTCATTTATTTGAAAATTACTTGTGTTGTTTTGATCATGTCAAATTGATTTATTCATTATTGTACAACCCATAGGTGGACAAACTTTGACCATAAAAAAAAATCATTACAGAGAATTGTTTGTTGATTTATTATTATAATTATTCAATGTAATTATATTGTTTTCATCTCATCATCCCCTTTACAGTATCTTTTTTTAGTATTTTCTTCTAGATTGTTCTAGCCTTTGAGTAGATATCTGTTGTATATGTGTTGATTGAAGCAGGGTATGCAAATGTTCACATCACAAATTCTTTTTTCAGTTGCTATTTCAGATGAACCAGCAACAGACAGCACACAGACAGAGGAGCCATTAGAAAACTCTTCTGACATCCCAGCAGACCCAGTATTAGAGTCCACACCTCTGCTCACTTGTAGTGGTAAAAAGCTTTTCAATAATGAAAACAACAACAAAATACATTAAAGATATATAATTTAATTCTAGCACTTTTGCTTATTTTACAGTTAATTAAATCTATGCGTTTTACTATTATAAGAATAGCTTATTGTATGAACTGTAATTGTACATGGCGGAGTATAATTGGTTATTTAATTTCACATCATGTATTTATTTGAGTAGCCTAAGGCTAGAATACACTACATGACCTTTACCCACATTTTTGCCATGATTTAGAGCCTGAATAAATTGATGCTACTTGCCTAAAAAGCCAGCAGCACACTCTGGGTAGTCAGATTTCACAGAAAACCGTGTAGTGTATGATGGGCACATTATTTTCACTTGCTATGTGTCTCCTAAGCAATGAGGCACATATTTTTTAGTTTCCGGTGTCCATAACAGTTTTAAAAATGTGTGTAGTTTATTACAGCCAAGAATACAGATATCTGTTGTATATGTGTTGATTGAAGCAGCTTATGCAAATGTTCACATCACAATTTCTTTTTTCCAAAAGTTGCTATTTCAGATGAACCAGCAACAAACAGCACACAGACAGAGGAGCCATTAGAAAACTCTTCTGACATCCCAGCAGACGCAGTATTAGAGTCCACACCTCTGCTCACTTGTAGTGGTAAAACGCTGTAACTGCAACTGCACATATTGTTTAGTTTCTGGTGTCCATAACAGTTTTGTACATTTTTGTATTGTATTGTATTGTATTGTATTGTATTGTATTCCAGCCTTTAAGAAGATATCTGTTGTATGTGTTGATTGCAGCTGCTTATGCAAAGGTTTATTTTTTTTCCCCTCAACAGTGGCTATTGCTGATGAACCATCATGCAGCACTACAGAGGATGCAGAGTCCACACCTCTGCTCACCCCTGAGTCCGAAACTGTGTCTTCCTCCTTGGCTTCTCCTGTGCCCTCTTCTTTCCATCCCACCCAGATATTTTGTTGTTTCCTGCACCACCTCCTTGAACCCTCCTGCGTCTTCATCTGTTGCTTCTCCTTTGTCTCCCCTGACTCATCCTGTTTTAATTTCCTCTCAGTCTAGCCCTATGTCTTCCTCCCTAACTTCTTCTGCCCCTACCCTTTCTACCTCTTCTAAAGACTTGGTATCTTCCTCACCAAAGAGAAAGCGAACAAGGAGGAAAGCAGACAGTAGTGGTATGTGTAGATTTATCAGTCATTTTTTTATCACCATACATTGTAAAAAAAATCTCCAATTGAGAATTTTCTAGTGACTGATCACATCTAAATTTTTCAGTTGGCCCAAATTGAATTTCTGTGAATTAAATTGCATCAGTTCACATAAATTCAATTTGGGCCAACTGAAAAATTTAGATGTTATCAGTCACTAGAAAATTTTCAATTGGAGACCTGAATTTTTTTTTACAGTGTATGAATCAAATCTGAATTTTAGTTTTTAAGTTTTCAAGTTTTCAAAACTGAGTTTTAGTCAGCTGACTTGGTTAGAATTCTACAAAGGCACATGTTGTAATATGCATAACTTTTTTTTGTTTTGCAAACTATGCAAGAAAGAAACAATTAGCATCCATCTTATTTTTCAACATGGAAGTAAGCTATTTTCTTTTAATGTTCAAGAATTCTTATTTATTATCACCTAAAGATAAATAACTGGAAGAATCAAATGGTGAAGTAAACGTTATAAATGAATTTAGACACATTCAAGGTACAATAAAATAGTTAATATACAGATATATATATATATATATATATATATATATATATATATATATATATATATATATATATATATATATATATATATATATATATATATTTTGCCTTGATCATTCCTCATGTTCATACAAACCATGCAAAAGAAAAAATCAACTGTCCCAACAGTGTTTGAAAAACATAAATCTAAGGTTTATCTTGAGGAAAATTACAGTAATGAGTGGCCACTTTATGACTACAAACAATACAAACTGAAACTGTAACACTTTTTTGTTACAGTTTCAGTTTGAATTGTTTGTAGACTGTCTTTTTACAAAGCTCACATGCCCTTCATAAAGTAGTGGTATATTGTGGGAATTCCCATTAATCAAAAAATTAGACATTTTCTGTTCAGTTTATAAGAAACATAATTTTTTAAAAGTCCAAGTTTCCTAATAAAAAGTATCTTTATCCATGGCCCTCGTGTCAATGTTCACAAGATATCTGTTGAACTTGATTTTACTTATGTCTGTTACAAATTATAATCATCTTGTAATTTGTTTCAGAATGCCCCCTGCATAAAGACTTGAACAGTTTCCCCTACAAAAAGGTTCTGAAGAAAAGAATCAGGGAGGTTTGTTTCAAAAAGCAATAACAATATTGCATTTTTGTATGTTGTAATCACAAAATGTCTGTGAAAAAACATGAAAAAATATTCTATATCATTAATGTAAGGTTTAGGTATTCATATAATTCATGTTATAATGTTTGATCATGGATTTTAATAAGCAAATGTGCACATTTTAAATCTTGTCATAGTAGTTTGTACAAAATGAAAATGTTTTATTATGTTTCTTATTTAAGACTTGATCCTACTGACTATTATTTTACTTTTACGTTTAATTTACCAATTAATGTTACATTTGTCATTTAGCAGATATATTATTCTACCTGTAGGTGTTCAAATTAATTAATTTTACCATGTCTTTGCTAAGGGCCATGCGGAGGTGTTGGTCCAGTGGTTTCCTTGCTCTGGATGGTGCGTATGTTATCTGAATTTTACTTTACTGTAGATTGACAGAACAAAACTAACTAAATAAACATTTATATAAACACTACATAAATATTTTGATCAGTGACATTTGATTTGCAAGCAAGTCACATAACATTCTAATAATGGGCTGTGTAGTATCTGAGTGCGTGCAACAAACCGTGTAGCCCTTGTTACACAAATCCCAACAGATGAACCTAGCCATGATCAATAAGATCATAAAAATGAATTATATAATGTACAAAATACAGTAAGTGGATTATTTTTGCCATCATTATGCCCATTATGTCAAAAAAAAAACTGATGCATGTATACCTGAAAACCACATGTCTCATTGTACAGTGTCAACATAGTATTGATATTCCAAACAGTAATGAACAATGTGACAGTAATACTTTTTTTTCTGTTCTTCTGTCTTACAGTGGGGCAAAGTGGAAAAACTCCTGGGAACCCAAAGAAAACATTCAAAATTGATACCATCGTGTCATGTTTGGTTTTAGGTTTTGGTCAACGTTTATGTGTCATGTATTTTATTTTGAAATTCTCAGTTTAGTTTAATTTTCAATTTAATTCTTTAGTTTTGTTTAGTTTAGTTTCTTTGTCAAGCCAAGTTATGTTCAAGTTTTTGGAGATAGATAAACTGCTCATTGGTTCAAATCAAATGTCCTTCAGTGGACTCTGTTACACATTGTGAAGATGTCTGTTGCAATATATTGTTTGTTGATATTGCGTTTTTTCCGTATTTGGAGAATGGTAAATAAAATAGATTAAATCTTTTGAAATAATACATATTTGTGACTGTTTCTGTTCCTTCATATACACTTTTTTATTTGCTGATTTAGAGTTTAAATACATGCACTAAATGCATTTAGTGTCTACATATGCATTTTTTTTTATCTATAATGTTTATGTGGGAGGGTAGACCAGTACACTTTTGGGCTAGTACTTCCTTTCTCCAGGTAAGAACACAAGGAATACATTGATTAAATATTACATGACTTAATACCAGAGAAATACTTATGCTCCATACCTAACCAATCTGCAATAATTATGATTTTGTTTCCACCAATTCATAAGAGTCCCGCCCTTCACACACACATTCGCATGACTATCTTTGTGAGGACAATCATTGTTAAATATAATCCCCTAGCCGCTTACTATAACCTTACCCATCATAACTAAGTGGCTAAAACCTAGTCTTAACACTCAAAGAGGCATTTGAGTGGGTGACAGAAAGTAAGGACTGGCCAAAAATCCCAGTAGCCACTCACTGCAGAAGACGCAGATCCAGGGGCAGATACTGGTAGCACTGTTACCAACAAATTTTCAGGGAAGTTGCTAAAGGCTGATCGAGTTGTTGCTAAAAGTTGCTAAATGACGTTGTGACGTCATTGCGCTATGACGTCATTACGTAATCGCAAGGCAAAACTACGCCATTATGTAACACATAGATATTATTTGAAATGCTAATTTAGATTTGTTTGTAAAAAAAAAAAAAAATTATATATATATATATATATTAGAAAAAAATAATAATAATAAAAAAGTTGAGTGATGTGGTAGCAAATACCATTTTGTCGATACAAATCATGCTTCCTTCTTCGGATGGAATATATGATCTCGTCAATTTCTCTCTGTAGCTCTTCCTGGCTACTGTGAGTTTTAGGTTTCTCTTTAAAAAAAGAAACAAGCACATGTTGACCATTACAGAAAACAGTATCACAGCAAAAAAAAAAAAAAAAAAGCCAAATGTATGGCAATAAAGTACTAATTTAAACACAAGTAACTATATGACATACCAGTGGCTGCCGATTTCTTGACATCACACACCCACCGATCTGCATCCTCCATAGAGACGTTAAACTCTTGCTTGAGTCTTTCAAGATTGGCTGCTTCAATTTCTGCTCTCTGTGTAGTCTAACAAAACACAAAAAAAACATAAGCCCCAAAAGTTAATCTCTAAAGCTGTTAACATAGGCAATTCAGTATTAGATTTTTAAGGTAGGACAACCATTTGTTTCAATAACACTTATACAAAGGACATATACAGAATTATTTAAAAATAACAATAGCAGTTTTCTAAATGCATGACATTATATTTCATATTTAGATTTACAAACCATTTGTCTTAAAAAAAAAAAAGAAAAAATCTAAATTAAGGAAAAAAGTGTGTTGCACTGATATCCTATTGGTAATGTTTATTCACAAGTATAAATTTAGTTAAATTTAGTTTCAAACATGTATACAAGGGTGTAATTGTTGGCAAATACCAACTCAATGTTCAATTTGTAGGATTCGTTGGAATGTAGTTTTTATTTTTGAAAATTAAATAAATAGTACATTTTAAAGGTCCTGTTCTTCGTGATCCCATTTTTAAACTTTAGTTAGTGTGTAATGTTGCTGTTAGAGCATTTATAATACCTGTAAAATTATAAAGCTCAAAGTTCAATGCCAAGCGAGATATTTTATTTAACAGAAGTTCCCTTTCAAAGCCTACAGCGAACGGCTGGTTAGGACTACATCCTGGTATTTCCTGCTTTAATTACGTCAGTAGAGCAGTATGTCGACTAACCTCCGCCCACAAGAGTACGCGAAAAAGGGGGCGTGGTCTTGTTGCTCCCGCGTGGAGAATAGGAAGTGTTGCATTCGGTTGCGTTCGTATAGTTTGTTTGTTGCCATGTCGTCGAGACGCTGTTATTTTCATCCCGGAGTCAAGTCACCTTTGTTTGGCTTTCCCAGGGACGCTGTACTTAGAGATCATTGAGCGCATGCATCCTCGTTATGGTAAGAGGCGTGACCTTTCCGGTAACGTGCGCTCTGCGTGCCCTAAGCTGCTGTCGAATCACAACACGGGAACCGCTGGCACAATCAGAACTCGTTACGTATTTCTGAAGGAGGGACTTCATAGAACAGGGAAATCTTTCAAGCCGTTTTGAGGACAGTGAAAACAGCAGTATACAGATAAGTAAATTGTGTGAAAAATACTGTGTTTTTTTACACGCGAAACATGAACACGTTATATTGCACACTGTAAACACAATCAAAGCTTCAAAAAAACACGAAAAACAGGACCTTTAAAAATACTGCATTTGTTGCCATTGCAGTATAAAACAATACAAATGTAAAACATTAGTGACAAATGACATCTGAAAAATACAATCAAGTACCTGTCATATTTTTATTGAAAAAAAAAACAAATCTCAAATTTTAAAGTCTGTTGAATACTTGTCATTAACCAACTAGTGCCTAAGGTCAGTATTCAAAACCACAAGACCATTACAAATACACTTCAGAAGAACCCAGAGGATTAACATGCAGTGCTGCCTTCTTAATTTGACAAATCTTTTCGCCAGTGTCTTGTGTAGAGTCTCAACCTTCCTCCCATGGCAAGCACGGTTATCATATTTGCTCTTCCTTTAAAAACAAATCAGATGACAAAATAAATTGTACAATCTACTATGTGTAGTGTCAAAACACTTTTTTTTGCCCCTTTTTAACCAACCTGACTTGGTCATGTATATTGTGGTAAGAGCTGCCCTTGAAAGGAAGCTATTGACCTGTTCCACCTCTTCACCAACAGTATTTCCTGCACCATCCTGGCTTCTACCACCCCACCTAACCTGCTCCAAAACATAAGATCAATACATTTATCATTAGAATCTTTCACAACTGTAGTTGGTTAAAGCATTAGGGATGGTTTTGGAAGCATATCCTACAGACAGTCCAGCTGTTTTGTAACAGTATGCATGCATATGCATACATACACATACACATACAACAGGTTGACAAAACATTACACACACACACACATGCACGCACACACACACACACACACACACACACACACACACACACACACACACACACACACACACACACACACACACACACACACACACACACACACATGTTTGTTTTTGTGAAATGTGAGGACATTCCATAGGCGTAATGGTTTTTATACGGTACAAACCGTATTTTCTATCCCCTTACACTGCCCCTGCCCCTAAACCTAGCCCTCACAGGAGACTGTGCAGTTCACTTTCTGTGAAAAAAAACTTGTTCTGTGTGATTTATAAGCATTTTGAAAAGTGAGGACATGGGGAACGTCCTCATATTTCACCCTCTTTTTGTAATACCTATGTCATACCCATGTCATTATACACATTTGTGTCCTGATATTTCACGAAAACATGCCCACACACACACACACACACACACACACACACACACACACACACACACACACACACACACACACACACACACACACACACACACACACACACACACACACACACACACACACACACACACACACACACACACACACACACACACCAGTGTGAGCCTTGGCATGCATTACAGAGAGAAAAGGCTTCATCTCTGTAAGGGGTTGGAGCTCAGGCAGCTTCTCTGCCATCTTTTCCAAATATGGCCAATACCTGTAATGAGAAAACCACATTGTATTTGGTGTGCATGGCAAGGAGACAAACCAGGACCAATGTGACTTTTACAATTTCTGTAAACAATCAAAGAACACCACTAATGCTGTAATGCTAATGTTGCCTTGTATCTGCTGGACTAAACTGTAGTAATAGTAAACTAATCACATGGTTACAATATTAAGCTTGCAAGTCCATTATATCTTAAATATAAATATCTTTAGCAACTCACAGCATTATGCGCCTACATGGCATAGATTACTACATATTAAAATATCAGCGAAAACATCAGTTATCATTTGGTGATGGTTACCTACCTGCAAGTGATGTCCATACAAAAGAAAGTTGTATTTGCAGCTTGTGCCAGCTCTTTTTGCAGAAACATTGGGTAGGCATATATTTCACCATGGTAGTGATTCAAGCCTCACAGCAAGATTCCATGTCTGCACACAGCTATTTCAAGGCCCTCCTCATCCACCTCGGCCTTGGATTTCTGTGACATTTCTCTGGCTGCTGTAAATGTTGTCGGCCCACAGACATCCTTACCTGTCCTCTGAAAATAGAAAAATGTCAACACAGGACTAGTAAAAAAAAATAAGAATTGTTGAGTTGAATAAATTCTTACACTAATCATCTGGCTTCTGATTTGATCAACAAAGGCTGACACTTTGGCATCTTGTGCAATGAACAATCCATCAAAAAGAGATGGTCCATCTGTCCTGTTAAATAAGAAGAATTCATTGACAAAATAAATCACATAATCAAATGCTTTATTCTTCTCAAATTAATGACAATTATCCATCAAATTACCACATCACATTTGATCTGGAACATTGTTTAGAGCAGGCACTCAACACTGCTCCTGGAGGGCCACTGTCCTGCAGAGTTTAGCTCCAACCCTAATCAAACACACCTGAACCAGCTAATAAAGCTCTTCAGGATTACTAGAAAGCTACAGGCAGGGGAGTTTGATCAAGGTTGTACCTAAACTCTGCAGGACAGTGGCCCTCGAGGACCAGGGTTGAAAACCCCTGGTTTATGGTATCATGTTTTTTATATCACCAATGGAAATTAATTCTGTCATTTTGCATTAACTTGCATGAGAAGTTCAACAATTTTGTGATTTACTTTTTTATTTTATTTTTATTAGGCATGGAATCAGGTTACACAAGTGAGAAATATTGAAAAATGTATTGTTTGGATATGAAATATCACAAACTGGTTTAATACACTATTTCCAGTTGGTGTACAAATATTAACTTATAATGTTGTATAATGGTAATGTTGAACAGTAATGCATTATATATTTTGTTACTTTTTCTATGCTATGAATTTCAAATAAAAATCGAATTATACAATTATGTGAACCTAATGTTGTTTAACTGCCCAGTGATCTTTGCAAGCCCTGCAATAGACTGACAGCCTGGTTTAGGTTGTACATCACCTTTCACCCAATGCTAGATAGGATATAGGATTGAAATTGTATGGAAAGTTACATGTTTTAAAAATAAGGTTCAGCATAGTTTCTATATAAATAACTATCAGACCATCCAAGACCATCTAGCATTGGGTGAGAGCTGATGTACAACCTAAACCAGGCTACCAGTCTATTGCAGGGCTCGCAAAAAGATCACTGCAAAACTGTGCCACCCATTGAATTGTAAAATGATTACACTGACCCTTTGGACTTCTTAAACCGGTAATGCTTTCTATTGCCATCAGCAGATATAGCCAGCATGTCTGGTGTGCATGCTGGGCATTTAAAGGGCTCCATCAGGCACAGATCTTCCTTCTTAAAATTGCAGAAGGCAAACTCTCGAAAGACTCTATGAAAAGTATCACCACAAATTCTACCCGTCTGGAAAGAGAGATGGGGTTATTTTGGCTAATGAGAGATTTTGAAGTTTGAATTTCTGAATTTAAAAAAAATTAACCCGACCAGTGCAAAGAGATTGGTGTTCAAGCATTTTGAGAAATGCATGTTGGGATAAAGCTGAGCTTGCCAACTTCATCTGCCCAAATGATGTGAGCACATCAAACTTGAACAACATTTGGCAGCTTGTGGTTGCTGGCCAGTATCTACATCCAAGCAAGTCACTAATCCCAGGAGTCCATTTAAAAGAACAAAGTGGGCAGCATATGCTAGGCAGGCACAGGTTGTATGGACCTTAAAACAATGATGTGACAACTATTTTACTAGTATTTGTTCAGCACAAAACAAAATAATAAAAGTAAGCCATTATTATGCTTGACATCATGTCACCTTCTGATGGAATACCAGGTAGAAAGAAGTGACAATATACCATTGATAGTTACCAAGACAGTCTGCTTTCCTGGGATAACTGTGAAGTCTTGGTTTGGACCACAGGAGCAGATTTGTATTGGTGGAGGAATTGGAAGCATACACACTGCAGTAAATACAATTTCAGACATGAATATTAGTAAAGTCTACAAACTACAGATAGAGCTTATATTGTACCACTATACATGTAGTCAACATTTTGAAAACATGGTGAGAGGACACCTACTAAATTCCTTGAACATACCTTGTTCACAGAGTTGATATTGGCCACTTTCATCAACCACCACTAAGGATGTTGGTGGAATAGGTTTGTAAAAACCATCAATCATAGCTTCTCTATCATGGAACACATTTTTTCTGTGAATGACTGAGTCACATGCAGAACAGAAAAACTGACTTCCTGAGGGAACACAGTCTAGACACCGGACAACAGCATCAACAGTTTTGCATTGTTGACAGCAATGCTGGGTTACCATCTCTGTAGCCAACATACAATTTAAGAGTTCGGGCATTGCGGCTTTAAATTTCTCTTCAGTGATGACCTGTCTTCTGGTCCATGCCGACATGGTGGGTGTCTCCTCTACTTCCACTGAAGCAGAGACAGAGCATAGCAGTTTTTTTAGTCTCTGGAGATGTTGATCTAAATTAATAAAATATTTTAAAAAGACAGTTACGCAAACATTTTAATAAAACAAAATGAAGTTCTTAGTTGGCTTTGACACTGCATATGCATCATGAAAATGGGCTGTAGTGGACAGCACATTCCAGGGCCCAGTTTATGGCCGGGCCACTCTCTGTCCATAACAGTGGACAAAGGTTTGCTACATTTTGATTGGATCTTGGTAGACTGAGACAAACAAACTGTCCAATGCCTTCAGATAAGATGCTATGACAACATCCAGACACCTCTTAGAGGCCAAAAAGACCAGCTCTTGTACCAAGCCCAGGAAGGACAAGACATCTCATTGGCCCAAATGCAGTACCTGCCCTTCACCCACATCCCTAATGTCCTGGTCTATGACTGCCATAACAATTAAAAAATAGTAAACTATGGAAAGAGGTGTTTCCCACGTAGCCCTTAGCCGCACCACCATCGAGGGTAGTGAGGACGGAGGAGTCAGTCGACCGTGAGCGAGCGTTGTAAGGCGCTACCCACGACTTGAGAACCAGCACGGGCCGTCCCGAGAAACCAATCGTCCAACCGCGAGGGTTCGGGACACGGTGGAGGGTTCCACTCGAGCCCGACACTCGCGGCGGCCCGGGAAAGCATAGCCGTAAGCTCTGGGTCGGACTCGGGCAACGCTGTCACACCCGAAGGGGGCAGCGCAGCCGAATCTTCATCCTCAGAGCCCATTAGCTCGTCCCCCGATGCTGCAACCGACATCATGTCGTCAGCCGGAGCCCCAAAAGAAACGTCTGGAACCCCCCGAGGGGGGCCAGCGCGCTCTTCTGAAAGCTCCACCGGCGCAGCGGAGGGGGGAGGGGCCCGAGGAGCCATTTGACCCGTCGGGGAAGTCCTCACAGTAACCCTCAGGTCCCCACCAAGGCCATCAGCCAAAGTAGCAGCCCTCTGCTTTGCAGCGGGAGGACCACTAGATCGGGGGATGCGCAATGGTGCTCCACCCCTTTCGAGGTATTGGAGTCTGGACCGTAGAACTGTGATGGTCATGTTCCCGCAGTGGAAACATGAGTCATTCACGAACGCTGCCTCAGCGTGCTGAACGCCCAAACACGAGAGACAACGAGCGTGACCGGCAACCGGGGACAGAAATGAAAGTCAAAAAAAAGTTTTGACGTACGTCGAACGTGACCGATTGAAAGGGAACCACAGTTGCTGTGGTTAAAGCATTGTATAAGTAGTTACTGTGTTTTAACTACAAATACCACAGTGTTAAAAGCACAATGCTTTGTTACTATTATTTAAATACAAATACCACAACAAAACTACAGCTACTGTGGTTAAAAAATATGGTAAGCTTCGTGGTCACTGGGCTTTTACTCACAGAATTGAGCTTACAGTTGCCATGGTAAAATCGCATTCGTTCAGTGGCATTCGCAAATTATTTGTAAACGTCAGACTGCACTTACACATGAATTGCAGACAATCAGAAAGATAACTTACAAAGAAGATCAAATAAAACCCACCTGGATTTTGAGGTTCAGGGTCACTCCTTCCTCTCATTGCATGTTTTATTGACAACCGCGGTCATATCCCATACCGGTCAAAGTTCATTTGATGACGACACACCCGACAAACGAGACTGTCGTTATTTATCAGACCGCTAGAGGGCGCTCAATATCAAAACGTGAATATAGGTCGTAATATGCTGCATGCACAAACGACCAGTGATGTCAGTAACGCTTTACTTAGTAACGCGTTACTCTAATCTGACTACTTTTTTCCAGTAACGAGTAATCTAACGCGTTACTATTTCCAAACCATTAATCAGATTAAAGTAATTTATCCAAGTCACTGTGAGTTACTATTTTTGTCATTTTCCTTAGTGAAAATATATATTTTTGCTTTCTTGTTGAGTCTCAGCAGCGGTTTTCCTGCATAGAGAATTACGAGGCGGCCGCCTCCGTCAAATTTCTTGCCGCCTCCGTCTGTCGACAAAACTCAAGACAAGCAGTCACTTGCTCAGATTAGGCATGTCGTGATAATTAAATAATCATCAGAAATATATATTGTCACATTATCCTTCAGCAAACATTATTAGCATATTATTATTTGCTATTAGCCTACAAAGTCATCTAAAGCCATTCCATAGCTGAATGTCTTTCCTCCGCTGTAGCTCAATCATTCTCCGTTCAGCAAAACTGCGCGTCGCGTTCGGATACAGCAGCACGGTAAAGCTCACTCCAAGATTATGTATTCCCGTTATAATACTTGAAATGTTGATAAAATAATTTATCTTCCTGGAGTTTATCTAACGTTAGCGGTTTCTGAAAGATGTTGTGCTCGCTACCCAGGTGACAACACAAGGACTATTAATTAGCATCACACGCACAATAACCGGAATTTAAAACTGTGAAGAAACAAATAAATAATCAGTGAATTTTTCTACCGATATACATAGTAGACTAGGATTTGTGGGCTCAACGCTCATCTTCTCTTTATGCCGTGAACTTTTCAATGTGCACTCGCGCTGCACTGCGCTCTGATTCCATGTTGCTTTAAGCGCATCATTTTGCACCCGGGATGCGCATAAGCGCTTTGTTGCCGCTCTGTTTTGAAGCGTTTCATATATTTTCATAGTTTTGTGCACTTAATGATTATTAAAAAATATATTGTTCTCACGTATCGATCATATATTTGTTGTCCCTTTACAGAGCTGCACACTGTTTACAATAAACTATAAATCTTGTAATTTTATATTATTTGTGTAGGCCCATATTATTATTAACATTCATATATAAATATAAATTAAAAAAACTTAATATAAATTGTTTTTCATAAATGTTTTTAATATGAAAACAAAGTCATTTGTACCTTTTCATTAACATGTTTAGATTTTATAAAATTAGTCAAAAGATTTTTTTTGGAGATACAATTTCAGGAGGTACATTGTTGACGTTACTGTTAAAAATGCACTTCCAATAAAGTGTTGGCAAAAACGTTTGTCATTTTTATGTTGAGGCTCCAGAGGTGTTGTCGGCAACTGATGAATGTAACTAAAAAAGTAACTTGTAATCTAACTTAGTTACTTTTAAAATCAAGTAATCTGTAAAGTAACTTAGTTACTTTTAAAATCAAGTAATCTGTAAAGTAACTAAGTTACTTTTTCAAAGTAACTGTGGCAACACTGCAAACGACCTATGGTGTCGTTTTTCTGAGGAGGACAGGTTGCAAATAAGGGACACCCATTCATTTATTTCTAAAGAACTCTTTAGAGCCTATTTGGTGCACTTTAAAGGGATAGTTCACCCAAAATGAAAATTCTGTCATCATTTACTCGCCCTCATGATGTCCAAACCTGTATGAGTTTCTTTGTTCTGCTGAACACAAAAGAAGATATTTAGAAGAAAGTTTGTAACCAGGCTGCTTTGGGGGCACCATTGACTTCCATAGTAATCTCCCTGTGTGTTCAACATAACAAAGAAATGTATACATGTTTGGAACAACTTGAGGGGGAGTAAATGATGACAGAATTTTCATTTTTGGGTGAACTGTCCCTTTAAGCAGCCATTCTGAACCAGTAACCAAGATGGCGGCGCGAGTAGATCGCGAGGCTCAGCGTCTCTCCAGATTCTGCAATTTTGCGGTATTTTTCTTGTTCATCTCGGGTCTGTTCGTACAGAACAGTTGTGCTTTTACATCGTACACCCGTTGTGAGCTTTTGGATATTGGTTTGCGAATTTCCGACAGTTTTATGGACAATCTTCAACTCCTTCCTGAGATCGCTAGGACGCCCGAGGCGATGCGCTCTGCCCGGCCGGGCGGAAGTGCTAGAAGGCGGCGCTGTGATCGTAAACAAAGGCGGGGTAAGCGTGGAGGTCTAAGAGCTAAGCTAAGGCTAACTCCTTACCGGCTCTCTTTACCCAGCATTTTCCTTGCCAATGTACGATCGCTAGTGAACAAAATGGAGGAGATTCGACTCAGCATTACACACAGTAAGAAACTTTTGAACTGTAACGTCCTAATCTTCACTGAAACCTGGTTAAACAGCGGAATACCGGACACCGCTATTAAGCTAGCGGGACGCCACACACTCCGGGCGGATAGAACACTAGATGGCTCCGGGAAGAGCAGAGGGGGTGGATTGTGCATTTATATTAACAAAGCTTGGTGCACAAACTCTGCTATTGTTGGGAGTCATTGTTCAGCTAACCTGGAGTTTCTCATGGTTAAATGTAGACCGTTTTATCTACCGCGGGAGTTCACCTCCACTATTATCACTGCGGCCTATATTCCTCCGGATGCTGATGCCAAGCTTGCTATGAAAGAACTTAACGCAGCCATCAGTAAACAACAGACTGATCACCCGGAAGCTGCGTTTATTGTTGCAGGTGACTTTAATCATTCAAACCTAAAGTCAGTGCTACCCAAGTTTCACCAGCATGTTTCCTGCCACACCAGAGGAAACAAAACCTTAGACCATGTTTACACAAACATGGCTGGCGCTTACGTTGCGACACCCCTCCCCCACCTGGGACAGTCAGACCACCTCTCTTTGTTTCTATCACCCAAATATTCACCCCTCATCAACCGTGTGAAGCCATCAGTAAAGACCATCAAGGTGTGGCCTGCGGGGGCAGATTCCACACTCCAGGAAAGGTTTCTAAACACAGACTGGAGTATGTTTGCTTCTCAAGCCACCAGTGGCGCTCACACGGACATTGACTCATTCACTTCCTCTGTATTGGATCATATCAATACCACCATCGACAGTGTTACAACCCAGAAACAGATCACCACATACCCTAATCAGAAGCCTTGGATGAACAGGGAAGTTCGACTCCTGCTGAAGTCACGCAATACTGCCTTCAGATCAGGTGATGCACTAGCCTACAGTACATCCAGAGCTAACCTGAAGAGGGGCATCAAAAAGGCCAAGCACTGCTACAAGCTAAAGATAGAGGGTCACTTTTCCAACTCTGACCCTCGACGCATGTGGCAGGGCATCCAAGCCATCAGTGACTACAAACCCACCCACTCCACCCCCGCAGCCACTGATGTCAACTTCCTGAACGAGCTAAATTACTTTTATGCTCGTTTTGAAAGAGACAACAGAGAAACTGCCACCAAGCTCAAACCCTCAGCTGACCACCCACCAATCACACTCTCCTCCACAGATGTCTGCAAGGCACTGAGCCGGATCAGCGCGCACAAGGCTGCTGGACCAGACAACATCCCTGGACGTGTGCTCAGGGCATGTGCGGAGCAGCTCGCTGGGGTTTTTACAGACATTTTCAACCTGTCTCTTGCCCAAGCAGCTGTACCGACATGCTTTAAACGCACTTCCATTGTGCCAGTGCCAAAACACTCTAACCCGAGGTGCCCTAATGACTACCGCCCTGTAGCACTCACACCCATCGTTATGAAGTGCTTTGAGCGGCTGGTCCTGGAACACCTAAAAGACTCTCTACCATCCACATTGGACTCACACCAGTTTGCCTACCGCAGCAATAGGAGCACAGAGGATGCCGTTTCCATGGCACTGCACTCTGTGCTCACCCATCTGGACCATAAGAACACTTATGCACGCATGCTGTTTGTTGACTTAAGCTCAGCATTCAACACTGTCATCCCATCCAAGTTAATAGCCAAACTTGGAGACCTGGGCATCAACACTTCAATGTGTAACTGGATTTTGGACTTCCTAACTGACAGACCCCAGAATGTTCGTTCAGGATTCACCTGCTCCACATCCATCACACTCAACACTGGCGTACCACAGGGCTGTGTGCTAAGTCCGTTTCTCTACTCCCTCTTCACCGCCGACTGCAAGCCTGTGTATGGATCTAATTCCATCGTCAAGTTTGCGGACGACACTACGGTGATTGGTCTCATCAGCAACAACGATGAGACCGCCTACAGGGAGGAGATCCGGCACCTGGCCACATGGTGCGCTGATAATAACCTGCTCCTCAACACCACCAAAACGAAGGAGCTCATCGTGGACTTCAGGAAGGAGTCAAGAGGCACACACGACACCATCCACATCAATGGAATGGCTGTTGAGCGTGTCTCCAGTTTCAAGTTCCTGGGGACCCACATCTCGGCGGACATGTCGTGGACGACCAACACCTCCAGCCTGGTCAAGAAGGCTCACCAGCGCCTCTTCTTCCTGAGGACACTGAGGAAGAATCAGCTCTCCTCGGCTATCCTGGTGAACTTCTACCGCTGCGCAATAGAAAGCATCCTGACCAACTGTGTCGCAGTGTGGTATGGGAGCTGCTCTGTTGCGGAGCGCAAGGCACTGCAGCGGGTGGTGAAAACTGCCCAGCGCATCACAGGGACTCCACTACCTGCCATCGAGCACATCCAGAGGAAACGCTGTCTGCATCGAGCTCGCAGCATCCTCAAGGACTCCTCTCACCCAGCCCACAGACTGTTTTCTCTCCTGCCCTCCGGCAGGCGTTTCAGGATCCACCGGACCAGGACCAGCAGACTAAAGAACAGTTTTTTTCCCCAGAGCTGTCTCTTTACTGAACTCAAACCCCCGTTGATCCACTTCCCTCATAAACTGATAACTCTCCTACCTCACATCTTCCTTCACTTTGTTATTTGCACTACCGACTGTTTATCACAGTAACAACTGTTTACATATGCATCTTACACTGCCATATCTTAACTGGATTATGCTCATTTGCACTGCCGACTGTATTTATAGTACCAATGTTTACATTTGCATTTTGCACTGTACTTCTAACTGTAATATGCAACCACTTTCCACTGCACTTTACACTTTTTTTTTTCCGGATAGCTCTGTCCATAATTTATTGCACTACCCTAATCCACTGCTATTCCTCATATTAGCCTAACATATTATTGTATACCTCTATCTGTAAAATTCTGTTTATAGTAATAGCCATCTGTATATTGTATTCATAGTACATATTCACCTGTAAATTCTGTTTATAGTAATAGCCATCTGTATATTTATTCACTGTACATATTCACCTGTAAATTCAGTTCTGTTTATAGTAATAACGTCTCTCTATTTATACATATTTATACATATTCAGTACATATCCATGTCCTGCACTTACGCATCCATTGTATATCCTGCACTTGCTGCTATTGCACTTCTGGTTAGACCTAAACTGCATTTCGTTGCCTTGTACTTGTACTTGTGTAATGACAATAAAGTTGAATCTAATCTAATCTAATCTAATCACTTTTTTGAATTTAATTTTTTTTTATATTTTTAATTAATTTTCTTAAATTATGACTATATTATCATGTAATTATTTGTCCCCTTTTTATCTAAATATTTTTTAAATGTCATAAACTTTATATGACAGGATTATTTATTATGTATGATTAATATAGCCTAGCTAAATTATAAATTAATAATAACATTTATTAGGCTATAATCTATTAATTACCCTGTCTAAAAAATGTATAATTCTGTCTGCCAAGCTCTGATAATGTATGGAATATTATATTATATATAGTATCCATTAAAAAAAACTATAGGCCTATACCTTTAGAAGCACGGAGGTGTGTGTCACATAGACCGGTCTGTCAGCGCTGCTGCTTTAAGTCAGTCAGTCTGAGACACTGAAATGCTTCTCATAAAGTGTGCAGTTGGCCTGAAGTTCATCATGAGTTACTGGACAGACCCATTGATACCGTTTTGATATTCAGTTCTATATCTGGAGATCTTGCGCTCAAACGGTGGACGCACGCGACGCGAGCTCGACATGTTTTTAAAAAAACGTGCAAGTTTACAGGCACGTCACAGCGCATGTTCTCAAGACTCCACCGCTATGGCAACAAAGCCGCTAGGACGTTTAGGAGCAAAAAACGATCCATTTTGGTGTAACGTTATTTTACTTTGCTAAAACTCGCTATCAAAAACAAGCTGAAATGAGTTAAGGTCAGAGGTACGCGGGCGCCGAGCCCATTGGCCAAAGAAGATCACCTGTTTGGGCCTCATGTTATTTTAGACTAAAATATATATAATTTTAAATTATTATTTAATTCCTATTTTAAAAACATGAAAAAGAATATTCAAACATGACATTAAAATATAAATATAAAAAAATTACAGACATTTCTTGGGGGTGCTGGGCAGGTGCTATGGCTATTATAGGGGGAGCTGCAGCACCACCTAGCCCCCCCCCCTGGCGCCGCCACTGGTCATTGTTCTCCTCAATTGCCTGCTTTATTTCTGACAGCCGTATATCATTCCAGGCCCTCACCATTTCCACCACTGCCAACTCTTGCTGGTCGGTCAGCACACGGCCACGGCCACCGCTGTGGGGTTTTCTGTCAATTCTAAACATAGAACAATTATCCTGTCAATAGATCATACTGTACGAATACTGTAACATGTCTGATGAATTTACATGCTTTGCAATTTACTGTAAATGTAATAGTATACATCCTCCACACTTACCGGTTTTCTTGGTGAAAAGTTTGGATGATAGAATTGACACTTGATCTTTTTAGATTTGGATCAACTAATCTGGCAGCCTCTGCCATAGTAAGGCCTCGGTTCACCACATGATCAACGATGATGGCCCGGACTTCATTAGAGACAACAGTTCTGCCTCCCTTTCTATGATGACCAACCCTTTGACGGGCCCCATGCCCACCTCTCTGTTGGGGCCCATACCCACCTCTCTGACCTCTCTGTTGGGGCCCATACCCACCTCTCTGACCTCTCTGACGGGGCCCATACCCCCCTCTCTGACCTCTCTGTTGGGGCCCATACCCACCTCTCTGACGGGGCCCATACCCCCCTCTCTGTTGGGGCCCATGCCCACCTCTCTGACCTCTCTGACGGGGCCCATACCCACCTCTCTGACCTCTCTTTTGGGACCAATGCCCACCTCTCTGACCTCTCTTTTGGGACCAATGCCCACCTCTCTGTTGGGGCCCATGCCCACCTCTCTGACCTCTCTGTTGGGGCCCATGCCCACCTCTCTGACCTCTCTTTTGGGACCAATGCCCACCTCTTTGCCCTCCCTGTTGGGGCCCATGCCCACCTCTCTGACGGATCCCTTGTCCACAAGCTCTTCCTATTCCTTGCTGTCTATCCTGCACCATGTTGAAAGAAATTGCCAGTGTTTACACCCCCACTTTTATATAGTGACCAATTGTGGTTACCACTATGTGAAATCAATTAGCAATAACGAGTATTCATCATGTGTGGTTACACATCATTTATATGTTTGTACAAACACATTTTTATTTCTGTAGTTCTCAAAATCCATATACAGTATATTGCTGACAAACCAATTTAAAATCTATAGGTTTACCAAACGGTTCAGTGATTAACCATTAAGATCAGTTGGATTAAATAATAGACAAATGTATTAAACTGAACGAGAAGAGATGCAAATCAAAAGTTTGATAGTAAGAGCTTTATGAAATGCAGTTACTGTGAATGAAACATTTAAAAAGATGAAACACTTATTTTGTGTAGTGAAAAGGATACTTTGTGGTTTTGTGTATTGTACTAACACAGTTGAAAATATGCTGAAATGTTTAAAAAAGTGCACTTTTGATGATCTGTTGTGATATTAGTAATATGAGTTTTGAAAATGTACACCTTGGTTATGAAAATAGTACCAAAGCGAATAAAAAACTGTAATAACAACGATTAAATCACAATTATGAAGTTATATATATATATATATATATATATATATATATATATATATATATATATATATATATATATATATATATATATATATATATATATATATTAACCACTGTGTTTCTTCAGGAATCTTCCAGTGTAATTAATGCAGATCTAAATATGATTAGTCATACAACAATGGGGATTGTGTATTCCTGGCAACAGAGTGTGTGTGTAGTGTGTGTGTGTGTGTGTGTGTGTGTGTGTGTGTGTGTGTGTGTGTGTGTGTGTGTGTGTGTGTGTGTGTGTGTGTGTGTGTGTGTGTGTGTGTGTGTGTGTGTGTGTGTGTGTGTGTGTGTGTGTGTGTGTGTGTGTTGTATGCTGGCTAAAGTCACAGTCGATGACAAGATCAAATTTTTAATTTTGTAATTTGATTGAAGTGCTCACACTTCAGATTTATCTGTTCTTGATAATGTTTCAGATATTAGTGATGTGTTGAGAAAACCAGGGGCCCTCTGGTTTGCCAACCATCCCAATAGTTTGAAAGTTTAAACACTTGGAATTTTAATAGCAGCAGGTCTGTCTCTGCTTGAGAATTTGTGTCATTGACTTGTGATTTGTAGCCATGCATATGTGCAATGCAGTGTTTCCCCATGAGTTTGTGGGGGTTGTAAATAGCGTATGCTATGTTTCTTTGTTAGAAAGTCATCATGGGATCAACTCAACTGCCCTGTGTGTGTGAAGCCATCTGGATCTGTTAGTGTGAAAAGATGGACAATGGATCTTTAGTGAAGTAACACTTTTAAACTCTATGCCATCTTTGTTGTCTATGTGTAGTGTTCAGGCTGAATAGATTTGATCTATTCCAGGTGATGATGTTGTGAGTGTAGTGTGTGTGTGTTCATGTTTGGGAGATGGGTGGAATCTAATCAATATCTATCTGTGTTGCATAATTTAGTCCCAGTTTTATACTGGGAGGTCATGTAGACATAATGTGAGGTGTGAATGACCCCATCATATATTAGGGGTGTGCATTGGCACTGCCCTCACAATTCAATTCGATTACGATTCACCAGGTAACGATTCGATTCAATTCGATTATACGATGCATTAGGATGCATCAAAATTCTACTGCACACAACAAGGCAAATTTTTAATCAGTCATGAGGCAATACAAGCAGTCAGATATTGAACAAAAGATTATATTGGCTGCTATGTGTGTATTATCACTCTCCTGTATCTTTGACATTAAATGTCATTAAATAAAATAAAATTGAATGGTACAGGGTATTGGATATGGCATTTTCAAACCTGAAAAAGAAAACATAAATCACTGCTTTCATATATATATATATATATATATATATATATATATATATATATATATATATATATATATATATATATATATATATATATATATATATATATATATATATATATATATTCGCACCCATCTCTCACATCTCAAGTTGTGACAATTTTCCGTTGCCCTGGCTCTGATGCAGGGGGCGGTGGGCCTTCCCGGCGTCCGTCCTCCAAGGAATTGCAATTGTCAACCTGAGATAGGAACAAATGTGGAGAGAAACAGTTGATTTTGACATTATAAACAGCTTCATGTTCAGACCATTTTGCCTGTTGCAATTTTCATCCCAGATCTCATATGAAACAGAGTTTCATCGGCCAGATATGAATTGCTGCTGTTGTTTCCGTGGATTAACACTTAAAGCTGCTCTTGCAGTCGAGCCTTCACAATCTGCTGTGTCTGAGCATTATAAACTCCAGTTCTGCTGGAGAATTTTTCAGGATTAATCAGAGACTTTTAGTCGCTCTCATTACAGTCAGATCTGTGGGCAGAAATTAGTTTCGGTGTTGCCTGCTTAGTATTTGCTGTTTTACAGTGTCGTTCACACATTTGATTAGTGTTTCACATCCTCCTAGTAAATTTACTTCCCTGATTAAATTGAATTTTTGAGTGAAGGATGAATTGGTTTTCTATTATCTGTGCCACACTTCTAGTTATGTAAGCAAAAGATAACAGCATAACACTCCAACCTTTTGGCAAAACTTCTGCATGATTATACTTTCTATAATCATGCCGTGGTTTCCCAAGTATACGTAATTAGAACAATATTACAACAATCAGGAATTGAGGTTGCCCTATTTAGATTGGTCTAACAATTTATTATTGTTCTAAACGGAAGACTTGTTTGGTCTATCAACCCCCACAGTCCAAGTATACGTAACTAATGCCAATGTGTTAGTCGGAGCTCTAGTAAGGTCTGGTGTGCCTTTTAAGCTAAACCGAAAACCGTATTACTAGTCTGTGTTATACTAACCTGAGCATAGCTTTGTGGTGTCATGGATGCAACATAAACCACTGAGTTTTTAACACAACATACGTTATAATAAGTTTAAACATCTAAAGCCAATAATTAAAAAAATCATGGAAAAATTTTCCAGGTAGTGAGAATTTACACACAGACGGAGTGCAGGAGATTTGTAGCCTATGCAGATTTACCCAGTTTTGTGTCACCTTTCTCTACGTAATGCCCTGCTTGGCAATTATAATACAATGTATATTATATTTTTAATTATAATATAATTCTGCTATATTAAAAAGAATATAAATTAAATAATATTATGTTTCTGGTCTCTGAAGTCTGTGGAGCAGCTTATTTTGTCAAAGTGTTCGTTTTTCAAGAGGCAATCATCGCTGCGCCAGCATGTTCACCGTGTGTAGAAAAATGTGTTGGCTTAAAGCCAACGAGAGACTCTGTCTTTGTTAACATTTGGTGAACCGCTGGCACATTGTCAGATTCCTGCTCTATCATTCTCTTTTTAGATTTCAAATGCCTATTTGTTTAATTTAGTCTGTTTAAAGACTATAACCTGCATGACGGCACAATGGCAAATTTAACTGATTTACAAGAAATGATAGATTCAGTTTGTGTTACTTTATTTGGCTAAACGCTCCCATGGAACAGGGAGAGAAGTTTGAGTTTCCGAGTGGGCTCCGTGAGTCACTCAGAAACATTAAATCATGCGTTTTCTTAACAAAGATATAGTAACAACATCACTATCATTCTCGCATCAACCTGTTTCTTCTAATTTTGCTTTTCATAAACAAATGCATCGACTCACCTATTTATCAAATTGAATGTTTTCGAATTGTTTCCAAACTTAGATTTTAAATTATGTTGTTTGTTCGTTCTCATCGCGCATTGCTAGTCTGTTGCAACAAAGCTAATAAAACAATAGAGAAAGCATTTAGCTGATTTTAAAACTTTATACTTTTTAAACTAATTTACAGCTCTTCATCGAGTCCCAGAAAATAGACGTTATTCCAAGTAAGATTTAATTGTTGCGTATGCAGACAATGAGATCTTTAGCAATCCATAATAAGCGTTTTCATTCCTCATCTGCGAGTGCGTCTGTTTTTCCTTCAACATTTCTAAAAAGGCAGAAAAATTTGACTTACCACAACAGCTGAAGAAAGAGAAGCTCAAACCTCGTGTCGATTTTAAATCCAATACTCCGCTGGAAGCACGTTGTTCATCCAAGTTGAACATCACGTCGACCGGTCACCAAGCTGTAAGACCGCTAAAATCTTGTTCCAAGGAAGGTAACGAGCTGCCTGATTGAAGGATGTTGCGCATTCATGTTTCAAAATGGATTTGATTATAATATTCTGACTCCATTTATCACATTGTCGAATTTAGGGTAGAATGCCAATTGGTTGTTTAGTCATTTATATTTAATAGTTAATCATACATTTAATCATTCCGTTTTAACCCTTTGTTGCAATTATACCGTTCCGTACTGGAGATAGTTAATAATTACAGAGTAATTCAGAAAGGATCAAAATGTGACAATTTATTAACAGTCAGGTAAATGTATAATGCCAATGTACATGATCAATTCAAAGATAATTCGTACATAACATCAAATACTCTGTAGCAAAGAATAAGATATCGATACCTGACTTCTGAATATTACGCAACGGGCCAACCTCATTACAGTATTGCGCCCCGAACTCATTGCTGTATCTCTTTAAGTAACTCAGACCAGACCGAAACCTCTTTCAAAAGGAAATACATGATAACAAAGGGAATTTAAATTGGATCATGTTCCCATTTGCCTGAATAGAAGAAAAAAACAAATGGCTCCAAAAGCCACACCCATCATAAAATGCAAAATATCTCAAAGCTCTAAAAACTCTTATTAATTGTATATTGTATAAATTGTACCAATTGTAATTGTATAATTGGGGACGAGATTGTTATACCAGTCGCACTGAGACATTTCAAAAGATATCAAACACATATAATATTGTACTGTGAGAACCTACATCCAAATCACAGAGAGATCTGTGGGTGATCTCTGAGCATGAAGTTGAGTGGGATGTGGGGGGAAAAGGAGAAGGGAAATACATCTATTTTCAGTTGATTCGCTCTGTGTGACATCGTCTGTGAAAAAGTGTCCTCTCAGTGAGTAATTGTTTTCCACCAGACAACTTGGCGTTATGCAAGTTTTCTCAGCCTGTTGCTTTAGCAATATGAACCTGTCATGCCAATAAAGCAATATGATTTTAATTGAACAAAGTGCACACTGAAGAACTTCAGATGTGACAAACCACACAGCACTGGCTAAAGTAAGTGTTAAATGTTAAACGAGGAGGAGTGGATGAGATACTGAAGTATCTACTGGAGGAAGTGGCTGAATTAAGAAAGATGTATAAAGTGCAGCACTATCCCACTTCCTGGTGACTACAGACATGGAGTTCAGAATGATTCTCTCATCAGTAACACAGATGCTGACAAACATCTGTAATCTATTCCATCACTTACTATTTTACACTTACTTGTGTTAGTTTGTGTTATATAGAGTAAAATTCACAGGGTCTTCCATGACAAAACTTCTGCTAAGGATTAAATGTTAAAGGATTAGTTCACTTGAGAATTATAATTTCCTGATCATTCACTAATTCAAGAAATTAAGTTTGAGGAAAACATTCCAGGATTTTTCTCCATATAGTGGACTTCAACGGCAACCAACTGGTTGAAGGCATAGTTGCCAAGTCCGCGTATAACACGCGACTTTGGGCTTCTTTTTTTGGCAAGTCGCGTAAAAAATCACGAGTCGCGGGTTGCGGTTTTTTTGGGCTTATTTTAAAAAGAGTGGTTGCTTGTTAGGAAAATATAATAAGCAACTTCGTTTCTTTACATTTATGGTCGCTGTTTTGTCCAATTCATTGACTGACACTGTCTTCTCTCAGCTAACAGCCATTCAGTGCAACGATACAAGTGCTGTAGTAATCCGTCCTCATATATCCCGCCTCCTTCTCCCCCTCACTGAAGAAAAATCGTGTTCCACGTGCAGGTATATGTGACGTTATAAATGCACGTAATGATAGTTAGTACACTTAAATTTATGTATACATTTTTACAAACAATGCCACCAGCAGAGATGTACAGAGATGGAGAGGGAACAGGGAAGAGAGGCACCTAATTTAATAATGTATTTAAAATTACAGGCTATTATAAAAAAAAAAAACAAGTATACTAATAATAACAGTAGGTATGGTTCGAATGTATTTTATTATAAATAGGCCTATGTGGCTATACTGCAGCGCTCCCTTAGTGCTTGCCTGTGTCCCAATGTGCATACTATCCATCCTAAATGTGACAGTCATTTTCAATACTATTTAGGGCAGATAGTATATGCACATTGAGATGTAGGGCTTATCTTTTTCAAGGTTTGCAGTGTGTGTGTTCACTACTCACTGCCCCTAATATGTGTCCACTAACTCCGACTATGGGTTCCCATAATTGGCCTTCATGTCACTTTTTCTTTTCTCCAAACCTCTTCTGTTCACAGCTGATCGGAGGATATTGCGTGCATGTCCTTTATTGCAATTTGATGATTTTTGTAAAATCACATCTGTTTTTGCTTTTCAAACTCCGAGAGGTGTCAGTTTAATATGTTGCAGGCTCATTTATTGATAATTTTTTTTTAAATTATAAATAATATTGATGATAATAAATAATATAATAATATTGGGCTTGTTTTGGGCTTGTTTTTGAAGCTGCGGTTGCTTATTTGTCTCGCGAGAGTTGGCAACACTGGTTGAAGGTCCAAATTGCAGTATCAATGCAGCTTCAAAGAGCTCTACATGATCCCAGCCGAGGAATTGGGACAGAGTCTGTCTTATCTAGAGAAACGATCGGCCATTTTCAGAAAGAAAAAAAAATTCAAATGTATATACCTTTGAAACACCAAGGCTTGTCTTGCACTGCTCTGCGATGCGCCACACATTACATAATCACGTTGAAAAGGTCACGCGTGACGTAGGTGAAGTACAGACCCAGTGCCGAAAAACATCTCATTTGCTTTGTTAACACTGGGTCGGTCCACTATATGGAGAAAATCCTGGAATGTTTCTACTTCCTCTGTATTATTCACATTGATGGACAACATCAGATGCAGACACTCAAACACAGGACAAAATAATAAACAAATACAAATAAGAGTATTTATAAAACAGATTTAGTGTCAGTGTAAATTTGATAATACATATATAATGCATTATAAAAGTATTTGAATGCATTAATTATTAGAGTTGAGCCGGATACTCGGCTGAAACGAGTATCCGGTACGGATAAAGCACTTTTGCCGAGTACGAGTATTATACGAGTAATACGAGTCAATATCTGTGCTTGGATTGAATAAAAATCCTCATTGGGTATGGAATAAAAAGACTGTCAATAATAACACGTGCATAAATAAAACTCGTACGTGCGTATTTCTAAAAATTGTACAAAATCAGTGAGTTTAATCGTGACTTTGATGGTACGATTCCAGAATCTATGGTCAAAACAGGTACAGACACGACATGTGCCACGTTTGTTTGAGTGCGACTCCAAAAATTACGACTAGTGTAGTTTACACAAACACAAAACATAGTTTTACGATTGCTGGGTTACGAGTACGAAGTCTTGTTTACGAGTACGAATCATGAAGCGACAATCTACTGTCAAAATTACGTCACCGCTGTCACAGGCATCAATATACGAGTGAGATACATCGATCACACAGTGAGCGCGCGCGCCCTGATCCTGTCACTCACCTGTCACTGTCACTGATCCTGTCACTGTCAAAGGGACCGGCTTTTTTTCGCGCCACTGAAAAAATGGCTGGTCAAGGGAGTTCCCTCACGCCGCCTCAGGTAAGTTATCTTGTTCTTCCCTCATTGAAACATTCAATGTCATTAAACATGTTAGTTTATTGGACTCAATAATGTCCGCTGTCGCTGTATTTTTCAGATATATTGGTCGAGACATATTTAACGATAGTGTGTCGTGAATTCCGTCACGGTCATAACAGGTCCGGTGTAACGTTAGGCTAGTGTAACGGTACTGTTGATGCAAAGTCCTTTGTTAACTTCACTGGTATTATAGTGGCAGGAAAAATGGGTTCTAACTCGTCAAAGAAGTCAGTCAAAAATCTGTAAACAAGTGCGAGATTAATCAAACACAAAAATGTACAAAAATCCTGTTGATTCCTGTATCCTATATTATACTTGTCAAACCTTTATCTCGTGTTGCCTTAAACGTTTAATCACAAGTTTTATCCATAAATTGACAGACAAGACGGTAAGAAAACTGTTTCTCCCTTTCTTCCTATGGCCCAATCTGTTCAAGTTCAATTTTCCGCAACAACAAGTGGGCGTAACCATTAAAGAAACAGAATGGAAATTATACATCAGAAAACATAATAAATAATACGGAAATATACCTTGTGAACTTTGATTACTAGTCATGATGCAGCACAGCGTCTTGTGGTTTATTGCTTAATTGTATATCAATGTATATCAGGTCCCATTAGGTGACATCATTTCAACTGCACAAAGCCTGGTGTCAATGCTGACCAGCACAAGGCTAGTTAGTCAGAATGCAGCACCACAGGGACAGCAGAGAGAGAGGGCACAACAAGAGAGGAGGCCACAGTCCAACTGCCAATCAGTGCAACAAGAAATGGCTAGGTGTGAGAATCTGTGAAACTGTTGTTCAAAGGCCAATTCACTCCGCATAGACAGCTGCTTACCAATGCAGACAATCATCATATTAGATTGTGCCATTTTTCAGATATTCCAGAACCAGACATTGAACACATTCAGTTGACAAAAGACAAGGGCAGACCAATACAAACAAACACCTGAAGATATTACTCGTGGTTGCTGTCTGTCTATGCAGTGTGTAGTGGCATTAAGGCATTAGCTAATTTAGCTGCTTTCAAAATAAACCTGGTAAATTTTCCATACAATAACAAGAAAATGTTCTTAGGTCATTTCCTGGATTTTTTCGCAAGGAGCTTAGGGGGAAAAGGCGCTTTGCCCCATACAAGCGTCAAGAAAAATCTTTTTTGATGCATTTTTTCTTGCTCGAAAAGCATAGAGACGTAACCCCAAAAGGAGAGGCAGAACTGTGTCTAACACTGGCTGGACTTGGAAGACGTTCGTTAAGCATTCCTGAAAATGTCACCCATTCACAAGTATGATCACCCAAAAAAAACACCCCAACACACAAACACACCAGGGTTTTTCAAGGCTCAAAATGAGGCGGAGGTGGTAAAATCCTACTTGGCCCAGCCAATTAATTTTGCCAATTAATTGTCAGTTTTAGGGCTTTGACATACATTTTCTGTGTGCTTTGATCATTAAATAATTATGATAAAATAAATGAAATTAATTTAATCCCTTTCACGTTATCACTTTACAGTGTAAGATTACAGCTAACACCTTTAAATATTTATTCAATTCAGTAAATAACTGAAACAATCACAACAAACTGGCAAAATAAAAGGGTTATGTATCATTCATATATTTCTATCACTATAGAATATCTATACGTCTGTGTTTGTGGAACTAATGGTCACTCTTTTATTTGTTAAACACAATCCAGAATCCACTAAGTACACACTCATTATAAAAAAAAACAATAAATAAAAATATATATTAAATTAGGTGAGTGGATAGTTAAAAAAAATTGCAATTAAAAAAAGTCATTCTTGAAAAAATCTTTGGCCTATAATTTTATAAAATCTAAACATGTTAATAAAAAGGTACAAATTACTTTGTGTTCTTATAAAATAAATTTTATGAAAAACAATTATATTATTAGATTTATATTTATATATTGAATGTAGATAATTATATGGGCCTACACAAATAATATAAAGTTACATCATGTTAATTGTAAACGTAATGTGCAGCTCTGTAATGGGGCAACAAAGATATGATGGATACAAGAGAACAAGATATGCTTTTTAATAATCTTTCAGTGCACAAAACTATGAATATATATGAAACGCTACAAAACAGAGCGACATTTGTTTCTTCACAGTTTTAAATTCCAGTTATTGTGCGGGTGTGATGCTAATTAATAGTCATTGTGTTGTCACCCGGTAGCGAGTAACAACATCGTTCAGAAACCACTAATTTATTTTAGTGAACTTTAATTTAATGATGTAAATATTCCTCTGTCCCTCACATTCTGCTATGGAATGACTTTAGATGACTTTGTACCAGCAAATCATAATATAATAATGATAGTGATTGCTGAAGGATCATGTGACGATATATTTCTTATGATTATTTAATTATCACGACAGGCCTAATCTGAGCAAGTGATTGCCTGTCATTTTGTCAATCTGAGTTTTGTCGTCAGAAGGAGGCGGCACGAAATTTGACGAAGGCGGCCGCCTCGTAATTCTCTATGCAGGAAAAACCCTGCACACACACACTTTTTTTTTAAAAGCTGGATTGTCATTTATTTAATAATTTATTAACTTTTTTCTTTGTCCAAGCTATCAGAGATGCTTTGTAACACCTTTCCAAAACTTGCCAATATCTGTGGTGGGTGGCTGCTGCACAAGACTTCAGGTAGGCCTATGTTAACGTGGCTTGTTTTATGTTTTATTATACACTGTATTAAGATCATATCTACACTGGATATACAGTTACAAAGGGGAAAATGTGTAAATCCTTCCCATAAGGTGTGAAAACTTCCATTAGAATTAGGACTCCATGAATTCCATTAAAATATGCTCATAAACTAAATGTATCATTTGACCAAATTTTAAAAAACAATTGCGTCTGATTACGGCAAACAAAGTGTAAGGGTATGATAAAGTTGCAGATAAGAATGTTGTTTTTCTGTTCTTAATCTAATTCTAGGTGGAGGTGGGCAGCGCAAACTCTTAGTAATCCCTCCTGATTCAGATGGTTATAATGGTAACCAGCTGAAATCAGTGAGTGGCAATGGAAAGTCCACAATGTATATAGTTCCACTTCAAAAAAAACTCGACACTACTCCTTTGCCATCTGATGCAAAGGAGTTGGAGAACATGCCCAAAGCACAATGTTCAGTGTGCAGTGAAATGTTTCCTCTGCAGTGTCTTCCGATGCATATAAAGGAATGCAAGGATGTCATTTCGTTTACATCAACTGATGAGGTAAGTCTTAGGTGGCAATTTTGGTCACTTTGAATTTTTATTCATTCTGAAAACACCAGATACATTGTGGCTTGCAGGAATTGGAGAGGTCTCCAGAAGCCGACAACTCCAATAGCTTTTCGCCTGAAAAGGTAAGGAGTACTATATATATATATATATATCTATCTAGCAGCGCGGAGCAAACATGAACGGATCTTCTCTTCTTCCGTAATACCAGTAACAGCGCGAATGTAACGTCTTTAAATGTTTATATTTCAAAAAACTAATTGGAGTGGAATTATGATTATGTAATTGCAAAGTTAATACTATAACTTTATTAATATATTTTAAACAAACATAATTTAGTGTCATTTAAGTGTTTGTATAAAAATCTGTTGAATTTTACCTTCAATATTAGTAGGCTAATGTAGTATCAACTGACTCCCATAGTTTACAACATTAGTTCAGAAATTAGTTTTTCTTGAGAAAATTTTCCATGTATTATACCTGATACATATCCAAAATAATCGATATTGAATTGAATCGAAACAAATTGAAAATCGAATCTAATCGAAAGCTTGTGAATTGAAATTGAACCGAATTGGGATTTTTGTGTCAATACCCAGCCCTATTAACTAGTAGTTTTTGTTTTTTAAGGGGGGAGGTGGGGAGAGGAAACCTCTCTTGGTCAAAATGACTTGAACACAGCCAGAGGGTTAAAGTTCTTTTTTAAGTTATATTTTTCTTTTTCCTTTGTAGGATTTGGAGAAGTCTCCACTTCAAGACAATTCTATGGACATTCAAACTGAAAATGTGAGGGATTGTGTTTTTCTTATGTTTGTTGAAAGAATTTTGTTCAACTAAACTTGCACAAACTAAATTTGCGTGTAAATGAAATTAATATAGGGATGCATCAATTCTGATATCCAATTATGTAGAATGACATCTTTCAGGTTACCTTATTCCAAACGAATGATTACACAACTGTAAATAACTTTTATTATCTCCATATCAACATGTTCCCTTTCAAAAGCTACACTCAATGCTGCATAAGCTTATGCAAATGGGGATGTCTTTGACATAACCAGCTGTGAAAATAGTGTGAAAACACGTCAATGAAATTGACCCGGGAGGTATTTATAGCCTCGGCTGGTGACGTCATAGGCGCACCTGCTGCACGAGGCTATAAATAGATGAGCTTCAGCTGGAGCAAACCAGGTCTTTTTGTTTTCAGACCAACTCTGTGTTATGGTGTGTTACAAAGTCTCTGAAAAAAAAAAAAAAATTCTCTCTCTCTTTCAAGACTCAACTCGAGATCTTTGTTAGGAGTTAGTTTTCAACATGGCAGTGTGCAGATTTCTCTCTCTTTCTCATCTCTGTTACAAAGAAACATTAGTGGAAAGAGTTCTAGTTAAATCTGATCAGTTGGAAACGAGTCAGCAGAGTAAAACGCTGTATATCCATGTTCTCTTTCAAATAACAGAACTGGATGCACACGTTTATTGCTGTGTGTGTTTGGGGAAGAGCACGCGGTTGCTGCATTGAGTCAGACGAGTGCGAGCATTGCAAGCCTTTGCAGTTAGAATGATTTATGCTCGTCTGGGCTACTTTCAGTCCGCACCAGTTTTCGGAGCTCTCGAATGGGTTTGTTGACGAGCAAGAGACGGGTCCGTCCCTTTCGCTTGCTCGCTCAACAAATGCATGTTTCCCCGCGTGATCCCGAAGCGCGCTCCGGCGTTTCTTCGGCTCGCGCGGGGAATGATGATGAATCTCTGGGTCCGCGGACCTCGAGCAGCTGCCTGCGATCGTTCCTCACATGATAGACGAGGAATTTATCGAGGTGGTTGTTCGCGCGGTGGCCAGGGCAGTTTGTCTGGTACCGTGAATGAGAGATCCCCGAACGCAGTGAGCTTGAGGTTTCTGTCTAGAAAAAAAAAAAACATTTACTTCACGTGTTTTTGTACCCTTGACGTCGACATTTTTGACTATCATGGGTGCGAAATCGCGTTGATATGTGAGAATACCCCAGGTGGGAGACGCTCACGAGCTATCTCTCGCCTGGGTCTGCATTTTCATTAAAGAGACATACCTCCCCACGAAGCCATGTAGAAAATAAACGTCGGCTGTCGTGGGCAAAGCTTATGTATGAATTATATATTGTATATTATTTTATATGGAATATATATATATATATAATATATATTGTATATGATTTATATAAGAATTATAAATATAAGGGGACAGGCTGGTGCTGTGCTGCACACAATGGCTGTCTTGCAGGCATATCAGTCTGACCTTCTGAAGGATTTGAGTGGTTCATTTGGTGACTCGGTTAACTCTGTAGTGGCCAGATTTAAAGGAGTGGAAGAAACATGAGGAAGTGTTCACTCAGTTTCTTCCTCAATGCACTCAAGGGGAGGGGCTGTCAGCCACATAACCTCTCTTCGGTCCTTCAAGATTCAGGGGGGTAATAAGCAGAGTGTGGCGAGTCGTGCTCTCCCTCGTAAAGACTGGGGACCAGCTCGTCATCCTCAACAACCTCTCAGGGCAGACCTCGGGACTGTCATCAATATAAGAAGTCCGGTGGTCAGGTGCCCAGTCTGCCCCCACGGGACAGGGCATGTCAAACATTTGCTTGCCCCACCCCGTTATCCTCAAAACCACTCCATCCCCGCCGCCTCTGGTGATTCGGGGGGGCAGTGGTTTCCAGTGAAATGTTAGACGTTCAGTGTTTAAATCCTGCTATCATCCAGGACATAGAACGTCTAACATCCCCTCAACAGGAAGTGTTAAAATTGTCACTCTCAGAGTCTCAGGCAGCGTGTGAACTTCTGCCAGGCGTTTCTGCATGGGTGTTAAGCACAGTAAAAATTAGTAAACTAATTTATTTGTCGTCCTCCGTGTTTGAACGGCGTGGTCTCCACTTCCGTGAAGGCGGAGTTGGCGTTCGTACTGTCACAAGTGACAGCAGTTACTTCCTGGTCCCCAGTAGGGTGGGGGGGTGTCCAATCTTAGATCTTCGAGTCTTAAACCGTGAAGTAGTTAAAGTACTCAAGGTTAAGATGTTACAGTGAAGGCGGTCGTGTCGCATATTCAACATTGTGATTGGATTCGGCACGATTGATCCGAAGGACGCATGTATTCGCATATAAAGACTGCCACAACACAGGAAGTTCCTGAGTTTCGCTCTTGGGGGCAAAAGCTTACCAATTTCGGGTCTTCCATTCGGCTAGCCTTGTAACCGCACGTATACGAAATGTATGGATGTATTACCGGCTCCATTGGGATTCCGGGGCATTCAAATTTTGAATTACAGAGGTGATTGCTAAAATTAGCACAATCACATGAGATGGTGCTTCAACACAGTGTGTTAGCTCATCTAGTTTCTCTAGGGTTGAGACTCAACACCAAGAAAAGTGTTCTTTCTCCTGCCCAGAGAACGACTTATCTAGGGTTTGTTCGGTTTTTGGTCACCAAGGTGGCTTGAATCAAGACCATTCAGTATTCCCTGAGCAAAGTCAGGCTAGACCAAGATCTTACTGATCATCAGCACCAGAGTGTTAGGTCTAATGGCATCAGCATCCACGGGTTTCCCTTTGGGGTTGTTGCACATAAGACCGTTTCAGTTGTGGCTCAAAGCCAGAGGACTTAGGGCCAATCCTCAGGCAAATAAAGTGGCGCGCCATGTGGCTTCGTACACTAACTATGTGGTTCAGACCCCGGTTTTTGCCTTGGGTCCCACTCTAGGCGTACCTTGTCGTCGCAAGTTGCTAACGACGGACGCTTCCCTGACGGACTGGGGTGCGGCCTTAAGTGGTCGTCCAGCCCAACGGGAATGGGAGGGTCATCAACTCAGTTGGCACATCAACTGCCTCGAGTTGACGGCTGTATTTCTGGCCCTGAAATACTTTCTCCCCCAATTGAGGGGCTGTCATGTCCTAGTGCGGGTGGACAGTACAGCTAAATATCTCATATATAATCACCAGGGGGGTCTGTGCTCACGCTATCAGAATAGCGAGACAGATTTTTCTCTGGGCTCAGAACAAGTTCCTGTCACTCGAGCAGTGTACATTCAAGGGCGGTTGAATGTGGGAGCAGATTTACTGTCCAGACAGAGTTACAGATGGGGGGGTGGAAACTCCACCCAGAAGTAGTCAAGCAGATCTGGATCAGATTTTACAGAGCTGACCACAGGGAGTGGACCTCTTCGCCTCTTCTCAGACAGCGCAATGTCCCTGCTTCTCTCTGTCACCCAGCCCCGCTGGGTCTGGATGTGATGGTTCATACATGGCCCAAAATGCGCCTGTATGCCCTCCTTCCAGTCGCTCTGCTCCTGGGAGTTCTAGCCGGGGTTCGCCAACAAGGGTCTTGCTTCTTATCAATAGCGCTGCGTTGGTCGAACAGGGTTTGGTTCTCGGAGATAGTGTCTCTCCTCAACGGCTCGCCTTGGGCGATTCCGGCGAGGAGGGACCTTCTGTCTCAGGCAGAGGGCACGATATTCCATTCCAGGCCCGACCTGTGAAACCTTCATGTTTGGCCCCTGAAGGGCACCAACTGAGGGACACGGGGCTTTCGCCTGCAGTTATTGAGACCATCCTAAGTGCTAGAGCTTCCTCCACTCGGAAAGTTTATGCTAATAAATGTGGTGTCTTTGAAAGGTGGTGTACGACTAGGGTTGGGTATCGTTTGGGTTTTTTTCGATTCCGGTGCCAAACCGATACTTTTAAAACGGTTCCGGTGCCTAAACGGTGCCTGAACCGATACTTTTTTTTTTTTTTAAAGGCCACCAAACGAGGTGGATGACATTAAATGGCTTTTTATTTATTTATTTATTATTTAAATTGAACCATTTATTAAAAGTTTAATGTATACTTAAATGTATGAATATAAATAAATACAAAACACAATTTACTTATTTACAAATTATAATTGACCTATTTACAAATTCACAGTAAAACCTAAGCCACCCAACTACAACAAGCCTAATATAACTCTAAACAGTTACAGTAATAACAGCAGTCGTCTGTATTCTTGCTCTGCTACAAACCAGCTTCGAGCTTCAGCTTTATTTTGAAATATGATCATATTCTCTGGCTAAATATTTTAGAACACATCGCCTTAATGTTTCCATGGTGACGCGTCATGTTTCTCACATGACACACACCAGCCGCAATAGCGCTGACAGCTCAGCTGTATCGGGTTTATTTCGTTTTTTCTTTTTATTCAAAATATTCACAAACTTCTTAACTGTGTCACGAACTATCTGATGTTCAAATGTGTGAGTGAATGTGTGTTAGTTGATCTATAAAGCGCAATGGGCGGCGCCATGTTAGTTTGCGCCTCAGAATCGGATCTGTCGGATTTACAACACTTGAGTTCATTCTCGTCTTACAAAATACATGAAAGTAAGTGACCAGTGAACTGGAAGAAGAATAGAGTAAACGATATAGTTACTATATAATGTGCATTTATCTGATGTGAATAAAACACGTAACGTTAGTCAAATTATAATCGTCTGAAAGGATTGTCATTGCCGCTTTCATAGACATCAGTGTGTGTTTTTTGCTAGTAGCCTACTTATGAACATTTAAATGTCTGAAACCTGAAATAAACATGATGTCGTTGAAAACACTGAATAGTTGTCATGAGTTGTGATGTGACGAGCGCTGAGCGTCTGTCTCTGGCTCAGCCAAAGCGCGAAAGCACGTTTGAATTTTGGCACCGAAATGAGGAACCGAAATCTGCGTTCTGATTCGGTCCGGTACATACCGGTTATATAAGTACCGGTGCCATATTGGAACCGGATTTCGGTACCCAACCCTATGTACGACACAATGTAGATTCAGTCAACTGCCAGGTAACTTCAGTTCTGGATTTTCTGCAAGAAAAGTTGTCATCAGGCACCTGCCCCTCCACTCTCAGGGTTCATGTGGCCGCTCTTTCGGCTTGCCACGCCTTGGTGGATGGGGTGCCGCTCGGGAGACATCCTCTACTCGCTCGCTTCATTCGTGGGGTAGGCGGTTGAGGCCACCTGTTAGAACCAAGATCCCTTCATGGGACTTAACTTTAGTCCTCGAGGGTCTGGTTGAGACCCCCTTTGAAACATTAGCTTTCCCCTCCACTCTCAGGGTTTATGTGGCCGCTCTTTTGGCTTGCCATGCCCTGGTGGATGGGGTGCCGCTTGGGAGGCATCTTCTGCCTGCTCACTTTGTTGTGCCAGGCAGTTGTGGCCTCCATTAAGAGCCAAGATCCCTTCATGGGACTTAGTTTTAGCCCTCAAGGGTCTGGTTGAGACCCCCTTTGAACCTCTAGAATCAGCGTCTGACGAACTTCTGACTCTAAAGATGGTTTTTCTTATGGCTATAACTTCTCTGAAAAGAATTGGGGACATGCAGGCTCTGTCAATATCGCCATCCTGCTTAGACTTTGCCCCAGGTTTGGTGAAAGTGATTTTGCATCCCCACCCTGACTACCTGCCTAAGGTTCCTTTGTCGACTGTACATCCTGTCACTCTTGAAACATTCTGCCCTCTGCCGTTCACAACGCCGGATCAGGAGAAACTTCATAGACTGTGTCCAGTCCATGCTCTTCAGGCCTACATCCACCGCACTAGCCAGTGGCGTAAGTCAGAGCAACTGTTTGTTTGCCATGGGGGCCGTAACAGAGGTTCTGCCACCATCAAACAATGTCACATTGGGTCAAGGATGCTACTGCTCTTGCCTATGAGGCGCGCGGTCAAGCTTCACCTATAGGATTAAGGGCTCACTCCACCAGGGGAGTCGCCTCTTCTACTGCGTTAGCAAGGGGTGCTCCCTTACAAAGTGTTTGTGATGCGGCAGGTTGGTCCTCTCCGCACACATTCTTAAGACTTTATAGCTTGGATGCTCATGCCACTCTGGGCTCTCATGTCCTTGAGTCGACATCGCAGGCTAATGCCTGAGGCTTCTTGCGTTCTTGTGCACACCTACACAACCGTAGGGGGTCCAGGCACCATCAAGCACGGCGGCGTGGGTATTCTCGTTCCCATTTGCATAAGCTTATGCAGCATTGAGTGTAGCTTTTGAAAGGGAACACTTGGGGTTACTTGACTGTAACCCTGTTCCCTGATAAAGCGGAACGAGATGCTGCATTGCTAGGCCGTGCTGATGATGCTTCAGGACTGGTCTTCAAACAAAGAAGATCTGGTTTGCTCCAGCTGAAGCTCATCTATTTATAGCCTCGTGCAGCAGGTGCGCCTATGACGTCACCAGCCGAGGCTATAAATACCTCCCGGGTCAATTTCATTGACGTGTTTTCACACTATTTTCACAGCTGGTTATGTCAAAGACATCCCCATTTGCATAAGCTTATGCAGCATCTCGTTCCGCTTTATCAGGGAACAGGGTTACAGTCAAGTAACCCCAAGTGTTTTCCATGTTACTGAGTAACTTGTCCAAGTTATAAACAGAATGTTTTTTTTTTTTTTTACTCACAATACCTGAATTCTGAATCTTAAATTACATTTGCTAACTTCTTAACTTCTTGGATATTTTTAACTCTAATTAACATTGCCTGAATTCTGAAAAGCCTCATGTAAGTGTCATTTATATTATGGATCAAAACTCATTAATAGTAAGTAAAAGTACTTTTATAATAAGATTTGCTTTTGAACTTCCTTATGTTTGTCAACATCTTATAAACTGTTGGAAACCACTGAATACTAACTAAATATTTGCTCGTCAACATATGTCAGGATTCCTTTTAAATATGGCATCAAGGAAATTTTTTTTATTATACTGATGTGGACATTATTAGCCAATAGATTGTTGCATCCCTACATTAATGTTTTATTGAGTTCTAAAAACACTGGTTAGATGTTTATGCTACTTCTTTTGTAGGAATTTGAGAAGTTTCCTGAAATGGAAAATTTTGAATCGGGCACCTCTGAAATCTGGACAGAGAAGGTGATGTTTTTTTTTGTTGTAATGTACATGCAGAGTTGTACACCCAGACATCAAAATGTGACATTTAATGAATGTGACCGTAAATAATGGCAGAATTTTATAGTGCACTTTATTTTAAAGGAACCCTCCACTATATTTGAAAATAGGCTCATCAGTTGGTCTGACACGCCCAGCCATGTTGGCATGTCTTCTTCCTTGTGCATGGCTCTGATAATTGCTGCTTGCAGCTATATTTACATAGATGTAGATTTATATTTACATAGATGTATTATAGATCTATAATTAATCTTGATGACCCTTCCCTGCCATACCACCAAACATGTCGCTAACCTTACACATATTCCACCTCAATAGCTGCACAAGTGTTTTGCGATACAATATGAGCACATGTACAGTGTACTTATTTTTTTTATGTAAGTACATAGTAGTTAAGGACACCTAACATAAAGTGTGACCACAATTACTTTAAGCAAATCTCTGGAGGATGCTGCCTTGGTTTATGTTATGTTTACTTTAATTCACCTGCATTTTAATTTTGCACCAGACTGCTGAATGTCCAGTGTGCAAGAACACGTTTGATAGTGACATCATTGAGTTTCATGCATCAGACTGTGGATTACGGTAATCACATCTACTAGGCCAGGGGTCAGCAAACTTTTTGTCAAAAAGTGCCATTTTTAAGGTGTCTAGTTATTCACTGTGCCTGGAGAGCTATTCGTCTGCGGCAGGCCATAGCCCATCTGTGGCAATGTGTGTTGCATTATAGTACTGTCATATCTGTATAACATTGCTCACACTCCTTTTATTTATTTGTAAATTTTTGCAAGAAGTAAAAGTTACATGTGGCTTCAACAAGATTTTATACTTTAATGTTTATACTATAGTGTAATTTGTAATTTGTCTCAAAACACCTCTTGAAGTGTTTTGAGTGATCGGACTATCACTTTTGCTCACGCGCCAGCAATTGACCCTGTGCATGCTAATTTTGACATACATGTCAACCTATAGGTTGCTGACCCCTGTACTGTATTAGTATTCAATATTCTCAATTCATTTGTTTAAGAAATTAGCTAACAATAGTAATTAGTAATATTTCTATTTTTATGTTTGCAGATCTGCAGAACCTGAGGATGACAAGTTAAGTCTTCCTACAGAGACCTTTCAAAGGTGGAACTAGTATATTAAGGAAATTATAACTTTATTTTTGTTTAGCTGCAAAAATACAGTATATGTATGTGTATATATATCTGTAATTCAAAACATCTGTAATTCTCTTTCAAGTTCTGGGGACATTTTGAATTCAATCAGCTGTAAAGTTGATGAAACCAACACCTTTTCCATCTGTGTGTCAAGAACCGACATATTCATTAGAGGCATGCAACAGTGGCAGCGTCAAAAGAAATCTTCCCCTAAATCCAGACTAAAGGTGACCTTCTTTGGGGAAGCAGGCATAGACACTGGTGCCCTACGCAAAGAGTTCCTAACAGGTACAAATAGTTGTTTGTAATGTTGAAAGCAGACATTGAACAGATTTTCAATTTACTCTTAATTGCTGTTGTCTAGAAATGCTTGCAGAGATTGAAAGAAGACTATTCATCTGTGGAGCAGACAAAAGGGGAAAGAATCCCCTCTACTGTGTTAACAGCGTGGACCAGAATTACTTCAGGTAGAATAGTACTTCTAGTTCTGTCTTATTTAATTTACAATCATTTTTGTTACTTGGCTGATACAGAGTACCTGTATTGCCATTGCATTGTATTTATAAAAAGGGGTGTACTCACTTCAGAGAGAGAGAGAGAGAGAGATAGAGAGATAGAGAGAGAGAGAGATAGAGAGAGAGAGAGAGAGAATCTATATATATATATATATATATCTCCTCCTTGAACTGCCACCTTAACGTGGTGGAGGGGTTTGAGTACCCGAATGAACCTAGGAGCTACGTTGTCCGGGGCTATATGCCCCTGGTAGGGTCTCCCATGGCAAACAGGTCCTAGGGGACGGGTCAGACTAAGAGCAGTTCAAAAACCCCTTATGACGACTAGGAAAACGAGGACCGTGACATTGTTGGTACGGCGCAGCCGGGGCCCCACCCTGGAGCCAGGCCTGGGGTTGGGGGTCGTATGCAAGCGCCTGGTGGCCGGGCCTTCCCCAAAGGAACAACGAGGGGACACCTTCCCGTGGGCCCACCACTCACAGGAGGGACCGTAAGGGGCCAGTGCAAAGAAAATCAGGCAGCAGTCGAAGGCGGGAGCCTAGACGACCCGATCCCTGACTGCAGCCCGGGTGGTTGTGGAGGCAAAAACTCGGGCCTGGGAGGAGTTTGGTGAGGCAAGATATATAATAATATGTAAAATATTTTGTTCATTCACTGTGGTTTTAGGAGTGCAGGGGAAATCATAGCAGTCAGTTTGGCACAAGGTGGGCCTCCCCCAGCTTTTATGCGCGAGTGGTGTTTTCGATACCTCTGCTCTGGTGATTGTGACAGCATACAGGTGTCTACCAGTGATGTCACAGATTTGGAGTTCTCACTGCTTATTGAAAAGGTACATTTTACATATGAGACAACTTGACATATGTACAAATGTCAAGCATAAGATTCAAATGGATTAAAAGTTACTACATTTAAGAATTTAATTTTGCTGCGTTCAGATTAACAACTCAACAGATGACTTGAGCGACCTCACTGATGAAATTCTGAACTGTGGGTACACTGGGGAAGTGTCTCTTGAAAAAAAGAACCGCATCATCAGGTTGTTTTAATTTTTGGAAATCATGGTTATGAGAACTTGTTTATTTTTTAACTACAATTTTAGAGTGATTTGTATGCCAGTAATAACAAGCATGATGTTTATTGCATGATTATTTAACAGTTAGTATTGTAAAGAGTAATGTTAAACAATTTTAGTAATCATTTTCCTGATAAAACCCATTTAATATTACCATGACTCTTAAGGGCCATTGTGCTTCATTCTACCTTGCGAGTTATCCCCATGCTTGATCAGCTTCGAAAAGGCCTGCAACTCTATGATCTCCTGAGAGTTATGGAAAGACACCCAGAGCTTTGTCTTCCACTGTTTGTACCAGGGGAAAATGATGACAGGGTAAACAAAATTATTATCATTGTTTTTGGGTTATTATAGCCGAAAATTACAATTATGCCATTGTGCACTAACCCTAATGCCGTTCCACACCCATAAGACCTTTGTTCATCTTCGGAACACAAATTAAGATATTTGTGTTGAAATCCGATGGTTCATTGAGGCCTGCATAGCCAGCAATAACATTTCCTCTCTCTCACGATCCATTAATTTACTAAAAACATATTTAAATCAGTTCATGTGAGTACAGTAGTTCAATATTAATATTATAAAGTGACAAGTTTTTTTGTTTGTTTGTTTTTGGTGCAGCAAAAAAACAAAACGCCTTATGTAGTGATGGCCAATTTCAAAACGCTGCTTCATGAAGCGTTATGAATCTTGAGTCAATTCATGATTCAAGTCGCGTATAAAAAAAATCCCGGCTGAAATCACGTGACTTTCGCGCTCCAAACCATTGATCTGACACTAGATTCATAACGCTCCGAAGCTTCATGAAGCAGTGTTTTGAAACTATTATAAGTTCTTATTTTTATTTATTTTTGGCGCACCAAAAATATTCTTGTTGCTTTATAATATTAATATTGAACCACTGTACTCACATGAACTGATTTAAATATGTTTTTATTACATTTATGGATCTTGAGAGACAATGTAATTTCTGGCTATGCAGGCCTCACTGAGCCATCGGATTTCAACAAAAATATCTTAATTTGTGTTTTGAAGACTAACGGAGGTCTTACAGGTGTGGAACAGCATGAGGGTGAGTGATGACATCATTTTCATTTTTGGGTGAGCTAACCCTTTTTAAAATTGTAGACGACCATTAGTAAGGCTTGTGGTCCAAAAAAGAACATTAGAACAACTCCAAGGTGATTAATAAAAACCTGCAGAAACCCTGTGATGATTAAATTTGTTTGAACTATCTGTTCCAATGCAAACAAATCTGTTAATGTCTGTTTAAGGTTGATGCGGCATTCATTTTGGAAAATTGCCACCCAAGCTTAAGTGAGAGGGGCTCTGTAAAGTACATCAAGGAAATTAACGTCATGAACTTTTTCCAGGACTTCCTACAGGAGTTGGAGGATAGTGGTATGTCTATGACAACATGTACAGATGGTACTCAACCAGGTCTTTTGCTGCCATGGGTACCATCTTAGGTACCGATGCAGTTTTTGTGGCAAATGCATGCACATCTTTTGACCTCTAAGTGGTGCTTTAAGGCCCATTATACCATGGTCTTTTTGCACACGCACACACACAAGCGTGACACTCGCTCGCTGTCTTTGACACGAACGCATAAACCGTCACTTCATGGGAATTTACGGTTTCATTTGATCATCTAATGAACACAGACACTCAAAGATGTTCATGGAAACCCGTGAAAGTTTGGTTTAAAAAATTTAAATTGACAGAATACATTAGGCTACTGTTGTAGCCTACAGTAGATTTAGCTACGTCTTTGTCATAATACGTCTCTACTAATAATAATTATTCCTAGATGGTAGATTTATTTTTCCCTTGAACTTTTTTATAAACAATGTATACTTCTAAACAGCATAAAGCCTTTAAATGTTAATGTATTATTTACTTATGATTAGCATCATAAAAAATAAACTTAATCCATTTAATAAATTTTTTTAAAATAGTAAAATAAAAAATAAACATTTAGCTGTGGTACTAAAATTGGTACTGAGTACCGTACATTTTTTTAATGGTATTGGTACCGACTACTGGATAATATGTACTGTAAAAAAACTCTATATAAATTAAGTTGACTTGACGTATGTATTTTTTTTTTTTTTCAAGAACCAGGTGAAGATACAGAAGACATGAATGTTGGCAAAGTCATGCAGTGGATGACAGGCCAGAGACACAAGCCTATTCTTCCAAATGAGCTAAGGGACTTCAGCATCACAGTCAAGTTCTTTCATGATTGTGACACAACTCACACTATTTGTTTTCCATCTGTCAGTGCATGTACTCGCACCATTACATTTCCTACAGCTCACCTGAAAACATTTCATGACTTTAAATTTGTTATGGAAATGGCTGTGAGGCATGCTGAATCATTTGATAATGTCTAAGTAAGCATAGGTCAGCTTTTGAAAAGTGCCTTTTGTTAGCAGTAGAGTAAAATTGTGTTCCTTAGGATATTTTCTTGTTAAAATAAATTTGGGGACATTCCTAATGTTAACCAAAGAGAAATACCTTATTTCGAAAGGCACAGACAATGAATAATATTCAACAGAGCACAATAGAAGGGGCTCTGTAGAATGCATTATTAATTATCTGTGCCTTTCCGAATAAGGTATTTGGTTTTGGCACATACCTACTTAATATTTTCTGTTCTATGTAATACAAAAAATAGGTTTGGCTGGATAATCTCTTTATTTTTAATATAATTCCTTGTATTAAGTGTTAACATCTTCATGTAAATTCTTCTAATTCTACACAAAATGTCATTTTTCATGTCTGAGTATGTACGTGTCATGAAATTCTATAAAATATCAGTAACTGTTAATCTTCATGTAAATTCTTATAAATATCTTCTAAACAACATTTATAGTGATTACGTATTTAATGTACAAACATATGTACATGAATATGTACAAACTTTTTTTAAATTGTCCACTGTCATTGTGTTGTCAACATTCTTTTAACATATTGAAGCAAAGATGTATAAATATCTCTTCCATAAGAGTCAGATGGTGCAAGAGGATCAATTGTTGATTTTACAATTTCCATCTCAGCAGCAGTCAGTGGGCACTGAATTTCTGGTACGTAAACTCCTCCAGCTTCATCTACGCTGTCAAATGTCTCCCAGTCTGTTCCAAACAGCTCCAGATTCTTAAATGTAGTATAGAAAACAATTGCATTATACTTTACGCAACAGTAACAAATAATTTGACAACAGCAAAAGTTTATAGAAATTAATAAATTTAACCTGCAATTCCTCCTCATCCTGGGTTGAGTTCTGCATGTGTCCCAAAACCCACAGCTGGTTAGGGGTGAGTCCACCTTCAGACCGTAATGGGTGATTATCCCAGCCTTCAGAAAAAGTCCGGAGGTGGCGCTGCAGGCGTGGGATGAATACATAGTGCGTACAGAACAAATTAAGAGAATCAGATAAGTCCAACAAACCATCTTCCTCGAGGCTGTGGAGAACGTCATAATACAGCTGTGTTACACCAAGCCAGACGTCTCGCCACAGACGTTCAATTCTAAAAGGTGGAAAGATTTTTGGTTACACTTTGTTGGTGACACTTTAAAATAAATCACATTTGTTAAAGGGATAGTTCACCCAAAAATGAAAATTCTGTTAATGTTGACAAATACAACTTAAAATTTTACTGTGCAAGTAAATGTTGAAATGATCAAAGATTAATAAATGCTATAGAGTTTAGTTAGTTAATTAATTTAATACGAACTAAGAATGAACTAGTATTAAAGGGTTAGTTCATTCAAAAATGTTATGTCATTAATGACAGTTTAAGATATTTTAGATTTAGCCCGAGAGCTTTCTGTCCCTCCATTGAAAATGTATGTGCGGTATACTGTCCATGTCCAGAAAGGTAATAAAAACATCATCAAAGTAGTCCATGTGACATCAGTGGGTTAGTTAGAATTTTTTGAAGCATCGAAAATACATTTTGGTCCAAAAATAACAAAAACTACGACTTTATTCAGCATTGTCTTCTCTTCCGTGTCTGTTGTCAATCCGCGTTCACGGCTCCGCAGCTAACGTGTTATCTGGTGCGCACGAGCTTCGTTTACAGTCTAGGTGCGTTCCATTCGACAGGGTCCCTACACACCTTTCTGGACATGGACAGTATACCGTACATACATTTTCAATGGAGGGACAGAAAGCTAAAATATCTTAAACTGTGTTCCGAAGATGAACGGAGATCTTACGGCTGTGGAAGGACATGAGGGTGAGTCATTAATGACAATTCTCATTTTTGGGTGAACTAACCCTTAAACTAATGAAACCCTTAAACCTGTAAGACTTTGTACAGTGGAACATTAGAGTCACTGCATTTTTTGCTAACATTCTGTTTTGGTGTTCCACAAAATAAAGTCGTACAGGTTTAATATACAAGGATAAATTATGTAATGTTTTGGCTAAAGTATTCATAAATTCTATAAATTAAATGTTTATTATAAAATTGTCATAAATCTGCTTATCCAAATTTAATGCAATGAGCTGTCAGCTGTCATTTCTTACCTTTGATTATGTACACTTTTGCCAGCGATGAAGCTCCCTCTTCCTGTGCCTTTCACTCTGAACATGGTTTCTGCAACTTTCACATTTTCCACACCTTCATCACCCCTTACCCTATATAAATGCAACAATAATAATAATAATAACAACAACAACATTTAAAACAAAACAACATGAACAGTCACTGAACATTAACAGACACTCCACATATAAAGACAGGTAGACCTGCCTTTAAGAGACTTTGACATTACTTAAATGGAAACAAGGGATTGGGGAGCAGCAAAACTAGTTTATACGACTTGCCTTGAAGGCCAGCCATGGTTCTGCACAGACTTAAGAAAGAATGCAAGGGCAGTGCTTGAGCAGTTGTTAGCTGCTGGTTCCAGGTACATGATCTATATAAAGACAAAGATGAGGCATATACAAATATATATATACATTTTTAAAAAATTAAACTAAAACAAATGCCGAACTAAGAGACTAGACTACCTGTGGCTGTTATTAATATTTTGTTTTAAAATGAACCTACCTTTCGTGAGTACCCATCTATCCCCCCGAATATGACAATGTTGTACCTAAAAAGAAAAAAGGTTTGATTTTTTTTTATTTTTGTTTTTGGTCTGATTTTTTTGGGGGGGAAAAACAATTTGTATTGTATAATAGTACAGTTATTAGATATCCTTACACATAAAATAACTGTACCTTATGAGTTTGTGATTGGTGTCAATATGGACCAAGGACAAAGGATGTTGTACGAAATATGTCCTCCTTACAATGCACCCCAGCTGTGTCATCCTTTCTAAAATGCCAGGAGCATCCACTCTATGCATGGAGTCTTTTATGCGGGTCCATTGAACTCGGTGTCCCTCTGCTTGCAGGAAACCTTTTACCATCCTATAGCCTGCGTTTGGTACTCTTCTTTTGATGGCCAAAATGGCATTGTCCAATTCCTGGTCAGTTAGGGTACTATAAGTACTTTTTGTAGAAAGACCTAATTCACGCATTCGGCGGAAGATGGTTGACTGGCTGACTCCTAAAATGTTTGCAATGCAAGAAATTGGTAAAGACATGTCAATGAGTCGGGACAGCAGTTCCTCAGAAACAATGTACTTAGGCCGGCCTCGTCCACCAGCAGATTCTGTTATTAGAATTGGTGAGGCCTCTTGTTCAAGAGCTGCATGAACTTTGCTTTGTAGAGTCAGAAGGGTCTCCAAAATGTCACAAGGCACCTCTAAAATTGTGGATGCAGATGTCAAAATAAAGACTTCCTGGTTTAGGATGTAGTGAAAATAGTCAAGGTCCAGCTGATGCCCATTTACAACATTACTTACTGTTGACCTGAGGCGTTCAAATATTTGTGTCATCAATGGTTCCTGTGAAAGACAGAAGAATTCAATATGTTAAAATATTACTGTCCGGAACCCTGGGGACTGCAGTTTAACTTTTTAAAAGCTTTGTTTTAAAGGTATGCTATGTTTTTTTTACGTCACTATTGGATCACTTGAGCTACACTGACCCAATGATAAACAATAAAAACTTAAGCAATAAATGACATGCTATAGTTGTTGGGCATGACACGCATTGATTATGTTTAAAGCATTATTTTATTAAGTAAAATGAAGTGCAATTCCGCAAAGTGACGAAATCTGACATAAAAAAACAGCACTATTGCATCGTGAATTAATAAAGCAGTAGCATAATCTATTAATACAATCATTTTAACAAGTATTTCTCAGAGAAACTGCACTTACTGACTGTAACTACTAAGAACCTATCTAATATGGCAATTTGTATATTATTATTGTTCATTTTGCAAGTGATAACTGAAAGTATTATTATGCAACTTTCTTTGAGAGGCAATTCTGATATGTCCTATGTTTTATATATTTCCGTATTATTTATTATGTTTTCTGATGTATAATTTCCATTCTGTTTCTTTAATGGTTACGCCCACTTGTTGTTGCGGAAAATTGAACTTGAACAGATTCGGCCATAGGAAGAAAGGGAGAAACAGTTTTCTTACCGTCTTGTCTGTCAATTTATGGATAAAACTTGTGATTAAACGTTTAAGGCAACACGAGATAAAGGTTTGACAAGTATAATATAGGATACAGGAATCAACAGGATTTTTGTACATTTTTGTGTTTGATTAATCTCGCACTTGTTTACGGATTTTTGACTGACTTCTTTGACGAGTTAGAACCCATTTTTCCTGCCACTATAATACAAGTGAAGTTAACAAAGGACTTTGCATCAACAGTACCGTTACACTAGCCTAACGTTACACCGGACCTGTTATGACCGTGACGGAATTCACGACACACTATCGTTAAATATGTCTCGACCAATATATCTGAAAAATACAGCGACAGCGGACATTATTGAGTCCAATAAACTAACATGTTTAATGACATTGAATGTTTCAATGAGGGAAGAACAAGATAACTTACCTGAGGCGGCGTGAGGGAACTCCCTTGACCAGCCATTTTTTCAGTGGCGCGAAAAAAAGCCGGTCCCTTTGACAGTGACAGGATCAGTGACAGTGACAGGTGAGTGACAGGATCAGGGCGCGCGCGCTCACTGTGTGATCGATGTATCTCACTCGTATATTGATGCCTGTGACAGCGGTGACGTAATTTTGACAGTAGATTGTCGCTTCATGATTCGTACTCGTAAACAAGACTTCGTACTCGTAACCCAGCAATCGTAAAACTATGTTTTGTGTTTGTGTAAACTACACTAGTCGTAATTTTTGGAGTCGCACTCAAACAAACGTGGCACATGTCGTGTCTGTACCTGTTTTGACCATAGATTCTGGAATCGTACCATCAAAGTCACGATTAAACTCACTGATTTTGTACAATTTTTAGAAATACGCACGTACGAGTTTTATTTATGCACGTGTTATTATTGACAGTCTTTTTATTCCATAATTGGGTAGCTGACTGTGTCTGCGTTCTGTGATAGGCTAGTCACAGCGCCCCTCCCCTACACATACAGATTTGCTGTGTCTCGCTCTGCTCACTCACACACACACACACACAGAACACTGAGAACGGCTCTCTTTCTCTCTCTGTCTCTTCCTCAGTCACTCAGGTTTGCTAGTCTTTTCCGTTAACGTTTAGGGTTTCTTCAGCTTCAGGTTTGTTTGTTTTATTTCGGTTTGTTTGTAGTACTTACTTATTAACCAGTAGAGTTCTGGTAAACGTGGGGTTTGTTCAGACGTGGTGCTTGGTAGAATGCGACTCGCGTTGCGTCTCTGCCTGTCGGAGAATTTTTTTCTTTTTTTAACCGTCTGCTGGCTCTAACCAGTTTTTTGACTTCACGCAAAAAATAAAGGAAGTAGTGGTATAAAAACTATATTTGAAATGAATTAGCTACACACACCCACACACACACTCTCTCTCTCTCCCCCTCTCTCTGCCGGTCATCAGAGGTTTTTTTTTTTTTTTACCGTCTGCTGGCTCTTTTGCCATTTTTTGACTTCACGCACTGACTTCACGAGTGTCTGACACTTTCTTGCTGTATTTCATAAAAAATAAAGGAATTAGTGGTATAAAACTATAATATTACACATTAATTAGCTACACACACACGCATATACTCTCGCTCTCTCTCTTTAACCAGTGGCAGTAGCACCCACCTTTCCCCCACTGAGACCAATATTGCATCTGGGGATGGAAGTTATGTTTAGATGAAAACTCTTGTTCATTACATTTTTCTTCATAATTGCAACCGAATGTGTTGTATTCATTGTTGCAATACTTGTTCTGTATATAGTTTGTTTGTTATCGTGATCAAAACCATTGATCTGAAGGTCAATGCTGATGCTGTCATGTAAATAGTTTTCTAATCAGCAATAAATATAACAATTTCTGATCAACCCATATCAATTGCATGATTAAAAATAACATACCGGTTAAAGCCCCACCCATTTCAAGTCAACCTGACCACTTCTGGGTTAAATCCCACCCACTTCTGGGTTAGGCCCCGCCCAGTCCGAGTACAGATACAGATACAGATAATTCATATGGTTAACAGATACAGATAATGCTGTACTCGCTCATCCCTATTAATTATTATGTGTAATACACCTCATAATGCATGGTATTGTAACACAGACTCCGGTTGAGTAAGATCCATTCGCAGTTTATTAAAGTTAGACAAACTCACAGTGTAAACAGGCTTGGGTCGATTATCCAGGAATAACAGCAGTATCAGAGACAAGACGTGAATCGTGGTCATAACAGGCAGAGATCAGGGCAGGCAGCAAACAGTCGAGAAAACAAGGTCCAGGCAAACAATAATCAAACGGGCAGGCAGAGAACAATCAGAGTCGATGAAAAGGCAGGGTCGTACACAAGGCAGAATCAGATACAAGGAAAAACGCTCAGAAATGTGGCGGGGGCAAAACAAGACTTCACAATGTGTGTGTGTGTGCGTGTGTGGCTTAAATAGTCTGTAATGAGAGTCTGGTGCAAGGTGATCAGGCCAGGTATGTTGGATTGTTGGAAATTAAGTCCGGAAACGAGAGTCAGTATTCAGGTGATAGCGACCTCTGATGGCCGACGGTGGGTTCTTCACCAGCGGTCGTGACAGGTATGATCTCATGAATAATTGTAACCACAGTAAAAATACATAATAATACTTATTTTACGCCAACATAAGTACAAACAAACAATTTTAGATGTAACAAGTAATCTGCAATTATTATAATGCATTTTAACTTTGGTTACAATTATTTATGAAAATATGTAATGCATTATAATGTCCAGTACATTATGAATACCTTTATAATGCATTATACATAAAGGCTTTAAGTAAAGTTTTACCATACAGTTTACTGAGGAAGAGAACCCATGTGTGTATATTTCGCTTAGATTGTCTTAAAGAGAGAAAGACCTTTATGTCTGTTTGTAATTTACAGCTTAAACAAGTGTTATTTAATGGCTTGTTTTAATGGTTTTCTCACAGATCCATTGAAAATGATCATTACATGGATGATCAGCCCATCCTGATGAAAAAGTTAGAGCACAGTTCTCATTTGTACCTCCTCTTGACTCTCCAAACCCCCAGAAGATGAAACTACAGATCAGAATTAAATGTTCAGTGCTTCTTTCTGTTTGATTTGATACATGTGAGAATCATTATTAGAAAAAATCTGTTAAATTCAGTGATTTCTCACCCAGAGTTCAGTGTGCCGCCATCAACCCATTTCCATGTGTTCTCCTCATCACTGTCAGTCAGACCAATCCAGACTGGAGCTCTATCAGAGACATCCGTGACAAAATCCTGAGGAGAAGAACAATTATATTGTAATCTGATAAAGACAAACTTCAATTGACTTCACACATACTTTCACATCCATCCAAAGCAAGTACACCCACCCACACACACACACACACACACACACACCATAGACATTTTTATACTGTGTACAAATTGTATATTCTATCCTGTAAACCTAAAACACAACCCTTACAGAAAACATTCTGCATTTTTACACTTAAAAAATAAATAAATAAATAGGCTAAATAAAATGAGGGCAAAAAAATGTCCTACATTTCCCGGGACTGCACACAGACTGGGTCTCATTCATGCATATACACAAAGTTTTCACGAACAAATCCTGATTCATCAATAACTTTCGTTATAAAATGTTATATTTCTAAATTACGAAAAAATTTAGGAACAACTGAAACCACTTGTACTAAAACAAATTATGTTTTATGTAAATGACTTTCCTCGGGCACGCGGTCGCTTGTTTACTCCGAACTCATCAACATTAGAACGAGGCTAAGAACAAATTCATGTGAAATTCATGTGTGTACGCACGTGTTGTGAAATAGGCGGAAAGTTTTCGTGAGAAGTTCAAATGTGCGTATAAATAATAATAGAGTGCGCAATTATTAGTGAATGTGACACTTCTTTCACTCACTTGTGTCTCTTTGCTGTTTATGATGATCAGATCTGCTCCTCTATCTGTACAGTATCTTCTGCTCTCAGTCCAGCTCTTCTTCTCGGAGGAAAGGAAGTAAAGATGAAATTTATAGTGAATCCATCCATCTGTAAACAACCAGTTCAACTCTTAGGACTTTATTGTCATTCATAATGAATTATGTGACTTGTTTTTAGTTTACATATGTTTAGCTGCAGTTCAAAATTACCCATTTCACTAAGGCTCTTCCACAGTTCATTTGTCTCCAGATTTAACTGATCTCTTTGCTTAGTCAGGTTTTTAATCTGGTTTAATAATCCATGACTTTCATTTTTCAAGTTAATGTTCTGGTTTAGTAGCCCATCTCTCTCTTCTGTGTAGTTTGTGCTCTTTGTATGGATGTGGACACACAGCATTATGACTGCAGTCAGCAGAAGAACACACAGCAGCACCAAACACACTCCAGCTGCTCTGGAGCTTCTGTTCCTCACACCATCACTTCCTGAACACCACAGATATGAAAATAAATGCCTGAACGTGCAGACTAAAATGATTTTATTAAAGAAATGAATGTGACTACCTGTCTGCTGAAGCGGCTGGTGTGTGTTTGTCTCTGTCCTGAAGTCATGATCTCTCATATTGTCACAGATATCCAGCATCATCTCCACTCTCCCTCTGTCCATGTCCTGAAGCTCAGTCCTGCTCACACACTCATAAATGACCTCAGATATCTCTAGTCTTGTATAGTCAGACATTATAACACTGAATGTTGCGTTGTTTAGTTCGACTGCTCTGCATGTCTCTGCCGTCTGGCTCTGCTTTGAACAACACTTACATCTAAACACAACGGAACTGGTATGAGGGAAATGTGTGAGATCACACATCACATGACATTCTGATGTACAAGTTTAGAATAAGAAAAAAGTGATGACAGAACAAATATTATTAGATTATATAATTTTAATGATTTATACCACATTCTTGTAAATATTACCCAAGATCCTCAGGAATCTGCTCAGGGCTTTATGTTCATGGCAGCTGAGTCAAATGTTCTGGACAGTAGTTATGGGTTAATACGGAAGGTTTTAGAAATAAATGAGAGGTGAAATATGATTGTAATGTTCCTGATGAAGGCCTGATAGACAAGATGAATGTGGCATCCAGTTAAATGTGGCACAGAAAACAGAATGTGGTAAAAAATGAATTTATTTGAACAAAGTGTACACTGAAGAACTTCAGATGTGACAAACCACACAGCACTGGCTAAAGTAAGTGTTAAATGTTAAAAGAGGAGGAGTGGATGAGATACTGAAGTAGCTACAGGAGGAAGTGGCTGAATTAAGAAAGATCTCTCACAGCATCTGCACTCTCATAGATTTCCACCATCCTCTCAACTCTCTCTCTGTTCATTCCTTTAGACTCAGTCCAGATCACATCGTCATAAATACCATCAGACATTTCTTCTGTTATTCTGTGATAATGAATGTTCTTTCTGTCATTCAGCTCTTCCTGTCTCTGCTGTGTTTCTGCTTGTACAAACACAACGAAACTGTCATAACATAAATGTGTGAAGCTCAAGATCAAATGACAAAACTATTAAGTATGTGTAAAGCTGTTTTAAAGAACATTAACATGTTATAATCTACAAATGATCTGCATCAACAAATCAGCATTGGATTTCCAGTGCTGCTTTCTGTGTGAAATGATAATAATCGGTTCAATTCAGTGATTTCTTACCAGAGGTCACATTCACTTCGCCACTGCAAGTTCCTGAAGCTCAGTCCTGCTCACACTCTCAGAAAAAACTCAGATATATCTAGTCTTTTATAGTTGGACATTAACGTCTTACTTCTCTGTGTAGCTCTGTTTAGTTTAGTTTCTCTGCTTGTCTTTGCCTGTTTGACTTTTAACACCAACTAAACAGCAAAACAAAGCTATTATGAGATAGATGTGTAAAGTTTTGTATTGGTGATGCATGAGTCAAACTAAAATAGAGCAGCTGTTATAGTGCATGAGAGCGAGTTATTTTAGCCTTAGGTGTCAAAACTTCAGGAAATCGATAAGAAGTCTGTCTAGAGGTAGCTGTGACGGGCTGTTTAAACTAGTTTCATTCTCTGGGGTCTGTAGTTTCATGCCTTTTTATTCTTTGTCAGTTCATCAAAAAATCAGCAGGCTCTACGCTGTGCACAGAGGAAAATATATATCATTAATAAAAATACATGCTAATATTGAATTGTTTATAAGTACAGTTAACTCAATGTTGAGTCCTCAAACAGCAGAGAATAATATATGCAAGTACTAACCTTAATTAAAAGTTCTGCAGTTGAACGATGACTATACAGAGTAATTACACTTGTGTGCCGTGACCAAGCCTGCAGCACTCCTGTCAGAAACTGAAGCTTCCGCGCCTCGATCGCCCCCCGTCGGCTGGTCCCAGTATAGCTCCTAAACCCCACCCCTCCATGTATTAGAATGGACGCGAGACACACTAAACAATTCAATTACACTTCAAATAATTGTTTCCTAAAGATGGTTTCTGTCATTTTAGGCAGTTTTTATTACGATGATTTAATTTCAAGTGTTCGTTTTTTAAATAAGTTTAGTTTTAGTGAGTTATGTGATGCTATAAAAACGGGGGGTGTGACGTCATGATTGACGGCTTCTCTGAGGCACTAACAGACTTTTTTCTGGATTTTTGGGAGGAGATTGGAGCTTTAGCTTTAATTTCTACATTTCTATAACTGTTTATTTCACACCAACATAATGAATTGTTCTGCATCCGTGAGAGTGTGGGCGGGGTTTTGATAATCGCACCTCTACTTCCTGCTCTCGACTGCGCAACTCCGGTCCCGAGATCGCTACTGCGCAGACTTGGTCCCAAGATGTCAGCGCCGTGAGCGGGCCTATGAAAGCTTCAACTATGGTCAGCGGAAGTCAATGAAGTCGCGTCCTTCATATTTTTTTACGGTCTATGGCCGAAAACATTTGTTTGTATTGCCTCTGATAATAGGTATCATTGAGGAATTTTAATGTTTTGAATCTCATAAGAAGTGACCTATTTACACTGCGTTAGAGGATTTAATTTCCGTTTTATACACACACACAAAATGAGATGTGAATTACTGGTATGAATTACTATGCAGTACTTAAAACAAACAGAATAAATCTATGTCACTAAGAAAGAACTTCTCTTTTGGTTAACATTGGGTCTGAGGTACGGGTCAGAGATATTCTGGTAGACCGGTGGAAATTCTTGTATTATTGAATTTTGTATTATTGTCTCAATTGTGGTTATGCTCATGTGGTGTTGTAGAGTTGCAGTAACATACTGCTCTGAGACAGGTTGAGGATCCAAACGCAGCTTTATTAAAGGGTAATCCACACTCGTAGTCAACAAACAGGCAAGGGGTCATAACAAGTAATCAGTAATGAGGTGATGAAACACAGGTGCAAACAATGAGTGATGATGAGTCCGGGCAAAGGATTATGGTTAATGTAGTTTGTGATGGAGTGACAGTCTGGGGCGGAGTGCCCTCAGGTGGTAATCAGCGGCACTCTTACTGGTGATTGTGACATAGCCCCCCCTCAAAAGAGCGGCTTCCAGATGCTCCTAAACTGTCCAGGAGGGAGGTGGAGCGGAGGTGGAACCAGGGGGCGGGATGGAGGGCCAGGCCCGTGGAGCGGAAGAGGGCCTGGAGACTCAGTCAGAGCAGGCAGCCAGGACGGAACAGGCTGAACAGATGTCCAGGGTGGCGCAGGCTGAACAGACGGGCCTGCAGATAGGCTTGAAACCCCCCCACGGCAAAGCAGACAACCACCACAGCAGCACAGACGGTCTTGGAGAACCCCAAAGCGGAGCAGATGACCACCACAGCAGCGCAGACGGTCTTGGAGACCCCCAAAGCGGAGCAGACGACCACCACGGCAGCGCAGACGGTCTTGGAGACCCCCACGGCAGAGCGGGCAGAGTAAGGCGCCTGGGCGGCGTGGGCAGAGCAGGTGGCCCGGTAGGAGTCCTCTCTGGACTTGTGACAAGAGGCGTAGTCCTCTCTGGACGCTGGTCAGTGGCTGGAGCCATCTCTGGACGCTGGTCAGTAGGGGTGTAACGGATCGCAGTTGATCCCACGGTTCGGCACGCACATGACCCACGGATTTATTGCTTTTTTTTTTTTTTACTTGTGGATTAATCTGAATTGCTTAGCGATCGCAGACTAAAATACTTTTTTAAGTGCTTTTTTAAGTGATCTCGTTCCTTTAAACTGGATGCTGAGTTTCAGAGAAACACATGTGTTCACGTGAACAGGGCATGTTAATCAGTCAACAGTGGCTAGCGGAGAAGTAGAAGAACTTGAAAAGCCTCCCGTATCATTCAAATCGCGTGTATGGGAGTATTTTGGCTTCCCTGTAAAATATAATGACGACGGAAGAAGGATGGTGGACAAAACTGTAACAGTATGTAGGCACTGTGGCACGAGATAGCCGTATGAAAGTGGCGCATACATCGAGAATGGCACCTGCTGACGCCCGTTTCACATACTCCGTTTGCAGTGCGTATGGGGTGCGTATTTTTTCTGTGCCCATGTTAACGGATACAGCTTTCACACCGCACGCGGCTTCGGTCCGTCAGTGCATTCAGGAGCGCGTAGTAGGGCTGAACGATATGGACAAAATTTCATATCTCGATTTTCATGCCAGATATCTCGATATCGATACAATACGATATAACCACTGGTGTAGTGCAGGCTATACGCAGGTATACGGCGTATACCCACTTCTTTATCAGTAGGCATTGCGTATACCCACTTTTAAATCCCCTCTGATGCGCATCATTCAGCAGTGTTCTGCATTAGCCATGCATCACAATAATTTATAATTATATGTATATAACGTCGTATCACAAAATTACAATTCAATTACAATTCTTTATCGATTAACTTGCAGTTAGTGAAGGCGGGATAGGCGGAATCGCGCTGAATGACACACAACAGAAGCGCGCTCTCTCACTGTTGCAGGTGCGATCAGTTCTCCTTGCGCCTGAATATTCAAATACACGCGCACACAGATGTCAAAATATCCATCGTGTGGAGTATCTCACAAGAACACAGTCGGTTATGGCTTAAGTGTACGTAAACAGGTGGGTAATAACTGGATATGTGTCAGAATATTACGTCGATGTATTCAGCAGCCCAATTAAATACCTGTCTGTCATTAATGTTAATCAAACAACTACAGGTGTTAAATACATGTATACATATTAAATAAACCTACTGTATCTGATTTTTTTTTTAATTTAGGCTACTATTGTTTTTGTAATTTGATTTGCTTCTTTGTTCTTTTATATAGCCTAAAAAATAACTCGTATCATATTAAATTTCTCATATTAGCCTGATGCCATATTGTCCACCACTTGCCCACCTGCACATACCAGCTGATATGCAATGTAGTCTTGAATTGGGTGGTCACTCTGCATTTGAAAGTTTGAAAGGGTTTTAAATCTTCTACATCAAGTAAAATGACTCAAAATCAAGTAATTTAAGCATGCCAAAGTCAACTTTAATCACATAAAATGTAATTTCCAAACAGCAAAATTGTGGAAAGTATAGTTTTATTTTTAAGAACAAGTCATCAACATTAACATAAATTACCAAAAAATAAATTACAAATCAAATCTTTTACTGTAGCTCTGCTTTAACAATAAATAAAAAATGCAGCAGCTGGTGGAACATTGAAAGTGCATTGAAGTGCAACAACATTTATATTCTTCAAAAGATCACATAACTGTATGCAGAAAATGCATTTGCTACTAACAGAACAGAGGTAGTTACAGGCAGCACAACTTCTACAGATTTTTTGCCAGGAACACTAGCTTGTTAACCATGTCTGGCTTCAGACAGGCAGAGGTGGACAGTAACGAAGTACATTTACTTGAGTACTGTACTTAAGTACACTTTTTGAGTATCTGTACTTTACTGAAGTATTATTTTTTAGGGAAACTTTTACTTTAACTTCACTACATTTGAAAGACAAATATCGTACTTTTTACTCCACTACATTTCTATCAAGGTCCTCGAAGTCAAAAGTCGTTTCTGTAGCAGCTTTGCAAGTCAGTGGATACATTTTTTTCTTCTTTAAAAGTGTTTTTTTTTTTTTAATGCAAAATGTAAATGTCTGGGAGAAAGAGAAGCATAGACATATGGATGAATCTGAAAAAGCATGATTAAAGAGTTCAGTTCAGTCTGTTTTTTTGTGCCTCTGAGATGCCAGAGCACGAGTACTGAATAGAGCTTTCTTTTGTGTTTTTTTTTCTCACTTAAACAGACCAATACACACAAAATGTCAAAATTTTCATTTTGGAAAGTATTCACGTAAATAAAGTTGATTATGTCTTAAGTGAACGTAAACAGTTGGGGGAATATCGGATGTGTATCAGTGTGTAGGATTTGTGCATTCTGCCTTAAAGTGACAGCAGCTTTGTAAAAAGCTTTGTAACTTTTAAGTATTTAAATGAGTTCAAGGTGGTCGTATGCTAGCATGTCGGATGGAGCATCACTCACTGGCTTAAACCAGCATGGCATAGCGTGCATTTATACAACAATGCAACAATAATAAAATAATGCATTGACATAAAAAAGGAAATTTACTTTTGATACTTAAGTACTTTTAAAAGCAAGTACTTCTGTACTTATACTTAAGTAAAAATTGTTTTAACAACTTTCACTTGTAACAGAGTAATATTTGACCTGTAGTACTTTTACTTTCACTCGAGTAATGGAGTTGTGTACTTTGTCCACCTCTGCAGACAGGACCTCTGACAACTCACAATGTTGCCTGATGCACTAAAAATTCTCTCTGAGGGAGAGCTGGTGGCCTGCATGCACAAGTATTTTCTTGCCATGTTGCTGAGCCGGGGAAAGTTGACTTTGTGAGTTAATCTCCACCACAGAAGGGGGTCCTCGTCGTTGTCAATTGTGGGGGACTGCATGTAGGCACTCAGCTCAGCTTCTATGGCAGCAGTGGGATCGATTGGTACTGTTGCACTTGCGGTGGATCTTTTGAAGAAACTTCCCAACGACTTTTTAGCCTTTTTGGTGGGTGGGGGTGAAACTTCTTCCACTCTGGTCTCTCTGCACTCAACAGAATGCTAGAAAATATTAAAAACAAAAAAGAGAATTTAATTAGTTTTATATATGAATGATCATTACTGTATGAACAACACAATTCAGCTATATTTAAACTTAAATATTTACTAAAATGTAAGATAATGCATTTAAATGGAAGGAACTCCTCATTTACTCCATTCTAACCATTATTTTTACCTTGTGTTCCATCATCTTCACACCAAAGACACCAGTCTGGCTTTGATGATGGGGACGTCGTTGACACTGATGTTTTGTGTCTTGTATCTTGGATCTAAGAAGGATGCCACATCCAGGATCTCTTGTGTAGCTCTCTCTTCATACTTGCTGTTCAAGTACTCCAAAATTTTCTTTTTTAAGGACTTGGTCATGTCCGTATCACCCTCCTCTGGTGCCAAGATGGTTGTGTTAAACAGGCTGAGTACTGGTTTGATGTGTGAAACACTAACGTAATCCTCCCCTGACAGAGCATCTGTGAATTCAAGCAGTGGTCCCAGTGCCTTGCTGACTGACTCCAGCACATCCAGATCTTGATATCCAAGAATTAGGTGCCGGGTGTTTCTGTCCTCCGAGAGGACCTCATGGAGTGCTTTCTGCTGCTCCAGGATCCTGTTAATCATGAGCACCCTAGACCCCCATCTAGTTTGACACTCAGTGATGAGTCCATGGACTGGAAGGTTGAGGCGCTTCTGGGCTTGCTCAAGTGCCACTCTCTTTTTCCAGCTGTGTGAGAAGTGGCACACCAACTTTTTGCAGACACCTGTTGCACGGCTGATCCGGCTGTCACCTTTCACTGCGTTTTCTTGGAAAAATAGATGTACAAAAATAATTCATGATTATTTTACAACAGCTAAATAACCACATAATAAAGCAGATTGTTCTCTCTCTCTCTCTCTCTCTCTCTCTCTCTCTCTCTCTCTCTCTCTCTCTCTCTCTCACACACACACACACACACACACACACACACACACACACACACACACACACACACACACACACACACACACACCTCTCTCCCTCTCTCTGTCTCAAAGTTATTAAAAATAAACATAGCAAAACGTACCTATTGCCAAGTGTGGCCTGTGTCCGAAGCACTGAAGGCGCGTCCAGCCATTCACCTCCAAAGCCTTTATCATGTTCGATGCGTTATCAGTCGTCACGCAAACTTGTTGGTCCTCCTTCAAGTTCCAGTCTGCTAACGCATCTCTCATCTCCTCCGCTATATTATCCCCGGTATGCTCCATGGGGAAGAATGATGTCTGCAGACAGCGGGTCTTGAGTTCGAAGTTTGATGTAATAAAATGGACCGTTAAACTTATGTATGGTTCGGTTGTCCGGCTCGACCACAGGTCCGTGGTGGTGGCGAAATGATCGATTTCTCAGAGCTCGGATTCAATACTCATTTTACACTCATTATAAAGTTTTGGAATGGCCACTTGATTAAAATGTGTTCGGGATGGTATTTTATTACGCTTGTCCAGCGTCCGAACCATTTTTTTAAAGCCTTCTTTTGAGACAGTGTACACAGGTACCATGACTTTTGCAATGTGGTATGTTATAGCGTCTGTAATTTCTTTATGTCTGGTGGACGTCGACTCGTACGGCGAAACGCTACTGAAAGCATCAGCAATCAAACTTTGCTTTGGTTTATTTTGGGATGACTGAGAAGTCCCCGGTGTTTCTCTCATTGTCATGCACTCTTCATGCAGCACGCGATGGTGTTGTTTCAGGTGGTGAAACATGTTTGTTGTGCTACCTTGCTTAGTCGCAATTTTTGCTAAGCACGACCTGCACAACACGTCACTCTGGTTTACATCGTCTTTTCTGAATCCAAAATACTTCCAAACAGGCACGTGCAGAGGGGGGGGGGGGGGGCTTTGGGTGCTCGAGCCCCTGCCCTTTTTCAAAATGAATCAAAAGTGCCCCTCTCAGACAAATATCAATGATAATATTGTGGTCAATAAAACTAAATAAATGTGATTATTATAACATGACAATGCATACAATAGTAACGAACGGCTCAAAAGTCGGACAATTTCTGTTGAGGCGTTGCCTTAACGCGTTGCTATGGGTTGCGTGCGTTTTGATTGACAGCTGATTTTCCACTGTTCGGAAGCGGCTCTCGAGCCAAATATGGTCCTTTCAGAGAGTGTGTGGCCTCACGGGAAAAAAGTAAACCAATATTTTTTTTTTCATCCATAATCAGAGCTAATCTGTTGATTTAATTACAAAGCTATATATGAGCTATTTATTTTAAAGTATTACACAATTCACCAATGCCTGTTTGTCATGTATAGGCTATACACCAACCAATCGTGATCTGGCAAAGCAAGTTCAAATTCCATTGGGCGATGTGGAGCGGTAATTTTCTGTTCTTATTCATAAATCGGCTGAAAATTACATGGACAGACGAACTAACGTTTGTGGAACAATTTCCTGCGGTTTGGCTCATTTTATAAATTGCATCACTGACAAAATGGATTTTAACAGACAACAAAACCACAGCAGCAAAAGTCGCATTAATGGTAAGTAGTGTTAAATTCACTTGTGTTCATGTAGCCTATATTGATACATCGTTTACTATTTCATGAAACTATCAAAGTTAACAAAACCCAAGTGCCACCGGCACCTACAGGCCTATTAAGTGAAGTGTGGCGAAATGGTTACATGAAAGGACTTTATTATATTACCATTTTTTAATATTATGCAGCATTATGAAATAAGTCTCTTATGTTCATCAAGCCTGCATTTATTTGATAAAAAACAGCAATATTGCGAAATATATTAAATAATGGTTTTCTATTTAAAAAATTTTTAAAATATAATTTATTCCTGTGATCACAGCTGTATTTTCAGCATCATTACTCCACTCTTCAGTGTCACATGATCATTCAGAAATCATTCTAATATGAAGATTTAATGTCAATGATGGAAACTGTGATACTCTTTTAAAGATTCTTTGATTAATAAAAAGTTAAAAAGAACACAATGTAATAATATTTCACAATATTAGGCTACTGTTTTTTCTGTATTTTTGATTAAATAAATGCAGGCTTGACGAGCGTAAGGATATATATACATATACATATATATATATATATATATATATATATATATATATATATATATATATATATATATATATATATATATATATATATATATATATATATATATATATATGTGTGTGTATACAGGGAGTGCAGAATTATTAGGCACGTTGATTTTCTGATCATATTTTTTTTCCAGGCACATTTGACCAATTCCAAACCACAGTAATCCTAATAACTACTATTGATTTAGTATTTAATAATGTATAAGTGATATATAATTGTTCATGAAGGCTGGAAATGAAAATCACCTTATATTCAGGTGTGCAGAATTATTAGGCATGTTTTCTTTTACAGATAAATTGAGCCAAAAAAGAGATTTAACTCAGACTGAAAAGTCAAAAAGTATTAAATGCCCATGAGAAGGATGCAATACTAATGCAATACTAGACATTGCAGTTAAGGCGTGACCATTGGACAGTGAAATGCTCGTTGGGTCAGCAGGGTCAGACAAAAACAGGTGGTGAAGAAAAGACACCTATTAACCGCAAAAGAATTAAGAATTAAGGTGAAGAATTAAGGGTGAAACCATCATGAATCCTTTAGTCTCCAGCGCCACCATTTTCCAGAGCTGCAACCTACCTGGAGTCTCCAGAAGTGCAAGGTGTCAGGATCTCAGAGACTTCAGTTAGGTAAAGAATCCTAAAAAATGACCCCCACTAGATAAGAATCATAAGCTGAAGTGTTGTAAAATAAATGAAGCCTGCTTTTTTATAGGCTTTATAGTTTTATAGGTTGAGAATGACTCTTGAAGGACCAGCACCACATCCTTTAGTACCACTGTTTGAAGAATTCATCTTCCAGAATCTAGCAGTACGTTTTGGGAGTTCATTTTAGTCCATCCTGAAGTCCGTTTTGCAGAGATGGACTAAAAATGAACTCTCAAAACGTACTGCCAGATTCTGGAAGATGAATTCTTCAAACAGTGGTACTAGAGGATGTGGTGCTGGTCCTTCAAGAGTCACTCTCAACCTATCTGTCCATAAAGCCTATAAAAAAACCTTCTTCGTGTATTTTACAACACTTCAGCTTGTGATTCTTATCTAGTGGGGGTCATTTTTTAGGATTCTTTACCTAACTGAAGTCTCTGAGATCCTGACACCTTGCACTTCTGGAGACTCCAGGTAGGTTGCAGCTCTGGAAAATGGTGGCGCTGGAGACTAAAGGGTTCCTGATGATTTCACCCTTAATTCTTCACCTTAATTCTTAATTCTTTTGCGGTTAATAGGTGTCTTTTCTTCACCACCTGTTTTTGTCAGATCCTGCTGACCCAACGAGCATTTCACTGTCCAATGGTCATGCCTTAACGGCAACGTCTAGTATTGCATTAGTATTGCATCCTTCTCATGGGCATTTAATACTTTTTGACTTTTCAGTCTGAGTTAAATCTCTTTTTTGGCTCAATTTATCTGTAAAAGAAAACATGCCTAATAATTCTGCACACCTGAATATAAGGTGATTTTCATTTCCAGCCTTCATGAACAATTATATATCACTTATACATTATTAAATACTAAATCAATAGTAGTTATTAGGATTACTGTGGTTTGGAATTGGTCAAATGTGCCTGGAAAAAAAATATGATCAGAAAATCAACGTGCCTAATAATTCTGCACTCCCTGTATATATATATGTGTGTGTATATATACATGTGTGTGTATATATATATGTGTGTGTATATATATATATATATACACACACATATATATATATATATATATATATATATATATATATATATATATATATATATATATATATATATATATATATATATATATTTACATATTGCCCCTTTTTTACATTTGAGCCCCTGCCCCTGACGAACTCTCTGCACGGCCCTGCTTCCAAATTATGGAATATGATTTATGTTTTGGCACCAAGTCAGATTCTGCACTGCCACCGGCCGCATTATCTCCCGCAATCATTTTCTTTCTTTCTAATCTATCCGCTGTCTCTGTACATAAAAGCAGATCATTCAGCGCTGTTGCTGCTGCGGTGTGTCACGTGATGCGTCACCATGGAAACGCCACCCCCCTCTCACAATATAGTTCCCACGTCCCTGGTAGTGTGTGCGCGCTGGCTTTAGCGGTGCACTCGTAAAACTGATGTTTGTTGTGACTGCCAGAGTTGTATGCAGGGCGAACACGGAGAGGGGAAATCTATATCGTCTATATCGTTGCTTTTTTCGATAGTAATATCTTGAAAGTTCATATCTAGATATAGATACGATAACGATAACGATATATCGTTCAGCCCTAGCGCGTAGTCATACAGCTGTGCTGCGATTGTTTCAGCACAGAGTGTATTTTTTGATGTGCTGGCGCTGAATTAAAGTGACAGCGCATCCGCATTAAAACAAACATGTATCGATGCGAAAATCTAGTAATTCCACCACAGATGCATATAATGTAAAGTCTACTCTGTTTCAAAGTCAACACATGGCTTTTTTTTTTGTCTCGAGTAAAGCAAGGAAAACGGCCTTTAAGTAAACAAGGAGAAATAATGGAGAGCACCTGTCCTTTCTTGGAGGTGGAAAAACAAAGTTCTTTATGACCTGCAGGATTTCTTGTAAAAATATTTAAAAACGAAAGAAAAGACGAGAGTCGGTTTTTGTCTATCGTAAGTTTTAATTTAAAATGTTTGTTATTTTAACATAGTCTATTGTCTGTTTTGCAACTTGCATGAGCAACGTAATATATACATCTAAAGTAGGTACTAGGCTATATAAATATAAAGTAATGCATTCAATAAAACGTTGTTTAAGTGTAGTGCGTTTAAACATGAACATATAAAATAAACATATCTATAAAATAGTGTATAGGCCTACACAGAGAATTGCAATGTCGACAAGTGTGAGAGGTCTACTCTCTCCCTGAGAATGTTGACATCCTAAAAAGCTCAGGCCCATTTTCACGTCTCAGGTTGTTTTTAGTCTAATTTGATTTATTCAGATGGTTATTTATTTATTTTATTTTTGTTAACACCAAAAGTTCCTTGTTAACCTATAAACCATATAGGTTATGTTAACACCAAAAGTTTTCATGTAATAAATTGAGAGCAAATAAAAATAGTCTCCTCCCCCTTTTAGTCTGATCCGAAAAATTATCCAATCCGTGACTCATGATCCGTAGTGCGATCCGAACCTTAGTTTTGTGATCCGTTGCACCACTACTGGTCAGCGGCTGGTGCCATCTCTGGACGCTGGTCAGCGGCTGGTCCCACCTCTGTAACAGGGAGTGTTGACCTGAAGACCTGAAGGCTTGGCTTTACTCCATAGATGCCAGCTGCTCGCACTGACATCAGCGGTGCCTCCTCCAGACTTGAAGCCAGTCACAAGAGCCATAATGTCTTCATGTGCAGCGCTCATGACGCCCGGGAACACAGATGGGGCGTCAATGGCGGCTGAAGACTTTGGTGAGGCACCCCTGCAGGCTGATGAGAGCTCTCAGAATATGCGGATCTCTTACGTAATTGGACCTAGACGCAGCCTCTACAGATAAATATGCTTCTGAAGCCCCACCGACTCGTGAGCTAAGGATCGCTACCAAGCTATAAACATGCCGTTGCAGTCCCTGCATAAGCTTCCTTCTGAACACTCACTTATGTGAGTAAGCTAAAACATGTTTTTTTATATGTGTTAGTTTTGCATAACATTACTGATCGTTTGAAATCTATTGATTACATACCTTAGCTCGCTGTCACAGGCTGGAGAAGGTGTTATTGAATTGGTTCACTCGTGATCGGACTTGTAACGTTATGGGCCAGGCGCGAGTGTGTGTGTGTCCGCGCGAGTGTGTGTGTCTCCGCGCGAGTGAGTGAGTGTGTGTGTGAGTGAGTGTGTGTGTCCGCGCGAGTGTGTGTGTGTGTGTGTGTGAGTGAGTGAGTGTGTGTGTGTATGTGTGTGTGTTTTAATCATTGTGTTTGTTTGATATTTTGCGAGTCCTCTGAGCATTTCCCCCAGACGATTCCTGGGACAGACGGTAGCTGAAGCTCATTAAATATGCAAATCTTATCCAATCCTAACCGTGGGCGTTTACTTCCAAGTCTTCAGTGCAGCACGCCCATCAAATCTGAGTGTTTTTCAGAGAGCCTCAAAACCAAGGCAGAAAATAGCCTATTACTTATTCATTATGATGTTTTTGAATGTAAAAACCACACAAACGTCATAAGTTAACCTCAGACAACAGTATAAAATAATTTAAAAAAAAGCCAGTTCATGACACTTTTAATTATTCCAAACTTTGAATTGGTAGTGTGCTCAATATCCAGAAAATTCTACATTATTATCCATGTTGTAGCGTTTTGTAGCAGCCATATCACCCTGTAGCCCAAGACTGGTTTCCCACTGAAGCTAAGCAGGGCTGAGCCTGGTTAGTACCTGGATGGGAGACCAACTGGGAAAACTAGGTTGCTGCTGGTAGAGGTGTTAGTGAGGCCAGCAGGGGGTGCTCACCCTGTGGTCTGTGTGGGTCCTAACACCCCAGTAAAGTGATTGGGACACTATACTGTAACAAGCACTGTCCTTCGGATGAGACGTTAAACCGAGGTCCTGACTCTCTGTGGTCATTAAAAATCCCAGGATGTCCTTCGATAAAGAGTAGGGGTGTAACCCTGGCATCCTGGCCAAATTTGCCCATTGGCCCCTGTCCATCATGGCCTCCTAATCATCCCCATATATATATATACGATTGGTATCATCCCTCAATCTCCTCTCCACCAATCAGCTGGTGTGTGGTGGGCGTTCTGGCGCAATATGGCTGCTGTCGCATCATCCAGGTGGATGCTGCACATTGGTGGTGGTTGAGGAGATTCCCCCCTTCTATGTAAAGCGCTTTGAGTACCTAGAAAAGCGCTATATAAATGTAACAAATTATTATTATTAATTATTATTATTATGTTGTTATTGTGAAATGTACAGAAATGTGTAAGAATTAAGCTGCTCTATTTAAAGTCCCCCTGTAGTCAATAATTGTATCCCTTAAGATATATTTTTTATTGTGAAACCCCAATATCCTGATCTCTTGAATATGTTGTTCATTTCTTTATTTTATATGCCAAAAATTGAGAAAAATTAACAAATTACCAACACATATCACGGTAATGTGTCACACCACTAACATTAGCTTTGAACAGATAAAGGAAATAAACACAGGAAACTTGGCCTAAAAAAGTAGTTTGGTAATATGCTCGACGGATGTGAAACAACTGGTCACTGGTTGTTGGCGGTAGACTTTCTGGAGCTCGGCACTGTACAAACAGGGAGTTCCCTTGCCTTGTTCACGCTGGTTACATTGGGTGCGCGATATACTTTGCACACAAATAATTCAGCGTCTTTCACAGTTTGGTCATCCAGTTCGCCTTGACCTATGCCTGTGAGCAGATGATGATGTTCTTTGAAAACTTTCCAGCATGTTTTCTTCCCATGTCCTAGTAGGTATGATGTTGTATCACAACCAGTCAAGGCGTGAAATGCAATGATGTCTTCCACTGCACTGTCATCAAGCGAAAGTTGTTCCACAATTGAGTGAATTGGGATACATTTCCTTTTTGTAGCTGTAGCTGTCAGCTTCATCCAAATCTTTGAACAGGGCATCTTAGGAAAATGGGCCAGAAGCAGTACAAGGACATCTACGTATATCTCTTGCTGCAACCACAATGCTTGATGATTGGTTTCCCATACAATGAAGAACAATTCTTGTGTCTGCTTCTTCATGGAACCCACCAGAGACAACTATGCACTTGTCAACAGGAGCTTTCAAAATCAGTTGTTGTGACAGGAAATTTGGCAAATCTGCTTTGTTCTCAGGATGTTCAAAAGGTCCTGTTCTGTCGCATTGTATAGCTTATCTTTCTTGGATTTTTGGCGTATAATACAAGTATCCAATGACATTGACCGGTCAGGCTTCAAACTACACACAGCTTCCATAATGGTGATCTTATAATCTGACCAACTTCATGGGTACAATTCCACAACTGGAAATATTTTGTGTCAGTTCATGTCGCTCTTTGGATAAAGAAATTAATTCTGATGAAAAATGTGTAGAAATAACTGCAGAAAGTAATAGAAATAGAAAGTAGAATAAAAAACCTCTTCGATAACTCCAAAATCAATTTACACACTTTGATCTAAAGACAATAGTACGCATGTGACTCCAAACAAATGACTCTCGCATTTTAGATATTCTGTTTGTCTATTTGAAATATAAGGATAAAAACAGATATTTTCATGACTACAATGAGAAATAATGCAATTATCATTATCACATACAAGTATCTTAATTCCAACTCTACTGAGTTTCACATAATAGATACAGCTTGGCAAACAGCAAAAAAGGATTCAGCAGAAAAAATACCCTTAGAAAAGTCTGTTTGCCAACATTTACTCAAAAATGCCTGAGGCTGTCACATTATCTGAAAATCGACCTGGTCTATATTATTCAGTTACTTTCTTTTGTAGTTAATGCAAAACTGAAGGTAGTTTATGTTAACAGTCTCAACTTAAGTCATGGAGGGCCAATGTCCTGCAGAGTTTCCTTCCTAATTCAACACACCTGAACAATCCCATCAAACCAATTGGAACTGAACCCTGCAGGGCTGTATGACCTGTCTGAATATGCCTGTATGTGCTCTGTATGCATTTACAAGCCAGATCATATGCAATAAAATATGTTTTAAAGTGTATGCTTTTTTGTGTACATTACACCAGTCATTAACATATATATTCATCACTTTATAAATATTTAAATTAATTTATTAATATTACTATCTCAAAGTATCACCAAATGTACATACTGTACTGTGAATGCCAAGAAAAAAAATAAAATAAAACAGCATTTTATATATATATAAATAATTCGTTTGTAGGCATTCACAGTACATTATGTACATTTTATATATATATATATATATATATATATATATATATATATATATATATATATATATATATATATATATATATATATATATATATATATATATATATATATTAGGGATGCAACAATACAGTTAGTCCACGGTTCAATACATACCTCGTTTTTAACCACAGTTTTCTGTTCGGTTCGGTTCTGATGGCTTGTCACATCAGTTTTTTCTATTCTATTCTTAGGTGACAGGAACAGCAAGAGGTTAAGGAGAAAAAAGACAATTTTTTATTGCAATACTCTTTCTTTATTTTACTTAAAATAATTGAAAAACCTTACTTAAACTTTACTTTAAAAAGAAAAACCTTGTACACATTCCTAGTGTATTGTATAATATAAAATAAATATATATACAGATTTACACTGGCAGCTCAGAGCAGTACAGCAGCATTTAAGTATGAAATTGAATAAATGTTAAAATAAAACACTACATAGACTTCACTATAAAATATACATTGATTCTTATTAAAGCTACTGTATTAAAGTTTTTCAGTCAAGAGCAGTAAGTGATTTTCTCTTTGTCTTTTGTTGTTCTATTAACATTAAAGGAAAAGTTCACTCAAAAATAAAAATTCTGTCATCGAGAAATGAATACAGGTTTGGAACAATTTTAGAGTGAGTAAATAATGACAATTTTAGAGGTGAACTGTCACTTTAAGGGCAGCGTGTTCACTAGCTGCGCTGCTGTCAATACCTGCGTGCATCTAATATTCAGACACGCCGATTTTACTTTCACTTTAGACATAACCGACTGTGTTTATGTTAACCTTGTGTGTATTTGACAGTATTAGCGCATTAAAACGACTATTTAGTCCTGTAATCACGTGTTTGACAAGCGTTTAGTGCGTTGCGCGCACTCGGAAAAGCGCATGTTAAAACGGCAAGGCTTTGAATGACCGGCAAGGCTTTAAAATGCATGCAAATAAAGAACTTTCGTGATTGTGAATAACTATAGTGTTGCGTGAGTATAACTCTAACACTAACGTGTGATGTGAATGTATGTCGCGTTGTTCAGTATTGGGATGGAGGCAAATGATAGAATTTGTAGAAAAATCATTATTTAAAAACCAAAAAAAAAAAACGCAATTCGCAAGCACGTATTAAACCGTGAATGCCGTACCGAACGGTTCAATATTATATTGAGAATTCTGGCATCCCTAATATATATATATACACGGCTATAATAAATAATGATTTGCATTTATAATAATTTCAATTATATTTTAAAATGTTTTTTTTATACAACTCCAAATTTGTAAATGATCAGAAGATTCTTTAGTGTCATAATTATTATAATTTTTTTGGTAATATCTTATTTTTTGGAAATTACTTCCAGAAGACGAAGCAATCTCTCATCTCTTTCCTTTGTCTCCCTCTCTCTCCTTTCCTCTCTCACACTTGCTTCCTGGTGCCATCTGTCTTCTCTCGCTCTTCTTTCACGTTCTTGTCTCTCTCGTTCACGCCGTTCTTCCTTCTCCTCCATTTCTCTCCATCGTGTCGCTTCCCGCACTCTCACCACTTCCCTCTCCTCCATCTCTCTAATCAAATCTGTCATCTGTTTTGTCCATTTTCATCATCTCGCTGGCTGTGGCATTGCTGAGGACGAAGAGGCCACAGCAACATCCAGGCCAGATGAGGCAATGAGGGCAGGTGGAGTGATGGAGGGTCTGCCCCCAGTTGCCTCATGCATGGCACTGTAGCACTTCCAGGATGCAGCTGTGGGCTCCCCATCCTCAGTGCTGACGCCACTCTGTGGGTATTTCAGATCCTATAAAAATGCACAAACACAAAACAAATGCAGTGATTTAAACAGCACAATGTCAAATCAAAATCAAAAACACACGTCGCTTTTCTCCGCCATATTCGCTAATGACGTATCCTTTCCTGTGGCCTCATGGGAAGGCCGGGATAGAAAAGTGCTTCACAATCTGGGCGGAATCAGTAGGCCATCCGGGAACTTCTCACCTACTCTTTTATGATTACTGAGGTTTCGAACATACTACTCTTTTCACATACTGTTTTCGCCTACTATATAATAGGTAAGTAGGCAAATTCAAATGCAACATTAGTTTACGCACATCCGAATCTCGTGAGAAATAGTCCAAAACCCTGGTAGTTCTTACCTACTCTTTTATGAATACAAAGGATTTGGACATACTATTTGCTCGCCTACTGCTTTTTACATACTATATAGTAGGGAAGTATGCTGTTTCGAACGTAGCCACTGTTTCTCATCAGACCCCTTACCATTCTACGTACCTGTGATCCTCTAGTCTCGTCTCCTGTCTTCATTCCGTCTGCCTGGTTCCCGATCTCCCTTCTTTGTCTCCATCATCACCTACACGGAATATCAACCTGAATCCTCAACAGCTAAGTCACCATCTACATCCAACCAGTTACCATCCACTTCCCATTGCCTGATTCCCACTGTTTACCACACTCTGCTTTAAATAAACAACTATTGCACTTACCTGCCTGTCTGTTCCCTTCTGTGTTGTGACAGAAGACCAGACCAACACTGCAGAGTCCGGCTGAACCTGTGCAATCAGTTCCCCTCACCCATGTTAACCCTGCTGATCGCCTTATCACCTTTCAGGATGGCCGCTTGACCGAGGAATATATAGGAGGAGTTCCTCGAGCTTTTCCACCTGGTTACCTGGAATGAGGACACCCTTAAGACTGTTTTTTTGGTGGGGGTTAGATAAACCTTCACATCAGCAAGTTCCAGCGACTGGGACCTCATGTTCTATGGCTCAGTATATTGAATATGTGCTGTGGTTGAGTGGTTCTTCCCTCACCGATGGTGAGGTCGATGAAGATGCCACCACCACTCAGCCACAGCCACCCTTATCCACTCCAGCCATCATAACCTCAACGCCTGAGTCTCCATTTCCAGAACCTGTCCCCGTCTCCGTCCAGAGCCAGTGACATCCCCTGTCTCCGTCCGGAGCCTAGTGACGTCCCCTGTCTCCGTCCAGAGCCCAGTTATGGCTCCAGCCCCTGACCAGAGTCCAGTTATGGCCCCAGCCCCTGATCAGCGTCCAGAGATGGCTCCAGCCCCTGACCAGCGTCCAGAGATGGCTTCAGCCCCTGCCCAGAGTCCAAAAAGGGTTCCAGCCCGCGACCAGAGTCGAGAGAAGGATCCAGCCCGTGACCAAAATCCAGAGAGGACTCGTCTCCTTCCGTCTCGAGTCCAGTGAGGGCTCTGCCTCCTGTCCCCAGTCCAGTGAGGGCTTCGCCTCCTGTCCCCAGTCCAGAGAGGAGTCCATCTCCTTCTGTCCTGAGTCCAAAGATCCCACCGCCTGTCCCCAGTCCAATGAGGGCTCCGCCTCCTGTCCCCAGTCCAGTGAGGGCTCCGCCTCCTATCCCTAGTCCAGAGAGGACTCCGTCCCCTATTCCGAGTTCTGGGAGTACTCCATACCCCATCCAGGGTCCAGAAAGGACTCCAACCCATGAGCCCGCTCCAGATTCCACAGCTCTGCCCAAAGACATTTTTTTGGGGGGGCTACCCGTCAACACCCATGGCCACGGAGGCCATACCTGAATGGCCAAAACCATGGCTCCACCACCATGGCTCTCTGAGCCGCCATGGCACAGTATACACTGTATACACAGTATACAGTATTCACTGTATACACTGTTTCTCCTCAGACCCCTTAGCATTCTACGTACCTGTGATCGTCTCGTCTCCTGTCTTCAGTCCGTCTGCCTGGTTCCCGATCTCCCTTCTTCATCTCCATCACCTACACGGAATATCAACCTGAATCCTCAACAGCTAAGTCACCATCTACATCCAACCAGTCACCATCCACTTCCCATCGCCTGATTCCCACTGTTCACCACACTCTGCTTTAAATAAACAACTATTGCACTTACTTGTCTGTTCCCTTCTGTGTTGTGACAGTTATGTAATGGTTTGCAAGAATCAAAGCAATTTTTAATTCTGCCCTCCTTGTCAAGATACAGTTGAATCTTTTGAATGATTTTAATGTACATAATGAATTCAAGTAGAATTCTTTCGAGACTATGCCATCTAAAACTCTTAGGAAATAAGATTATGTAAACAGTCATCATTACCCTCCGCTACATAAAGAGAACCCCACTGTTCATTACAAACCTTTATTTCTTGAGCAGTCATTGCCCCGGCAGAAGAAAGTGGCAATGAGTTTGGCTGAATTCCACTGCTGTTTTTCCTGATGGCCTTTGCTGTGTATATGCCTAGTAACGTCTGCTATTCTCTGGTGACAGCAAGCATTTTCTATCCTACATCTGGAGCATCAATAATGTGTACTTAGTGTTTTTGTTGTGAATTGCCATTTTTGTAACCATTTAACTTTGTAACTTTTAAAAGGGCATCTATAGGACGCAGCTCCACTAGATGCTAAACATCTTTTACATGTGATCTTTGTTAACTACGGTAAGTTATTCTAAAACATTTTAGAAGAGTGTGAATTAATCCATAGGCATAAACAATAAACCATATTTTGCTAGTTTGGTTAGGGGTATTGTGGATTATTTATTTAATATTTTAAATAAATTGTGTCTGATCTGTCTCATTCACTACACATTTAACACCTTTTTAAAGTTGTCTAGTTATATGTTGGTTCTGTTGCTTTGTGCCATTAAACTGTGGTCAACTTTTATCCATCTTTTTTGCTTTAGACTTGATGGCGCTGAAAGAGGAGAGTCAAGATCTGAATGAAATGAAAGAGAAAGATCTGTATGATTTCATAACTGAAGAAAAATCCTACAGTTGCTCACAGACATCAAAGACTTCCTCACAAGCTCAAAAGACAGAAACTATAAGTCATTTAATCTGCAAAACGTGTGGAAACAGTTACAATAAAAATGGAAACCGTAAAGTCAATATGAGAATTCACACTGGAGAGAAGTCATGCACCTGCAAACAGTTTGGAAAGAGTTTTAACCAAAAAGGAAGTCTTGAATCTCACATGAGTGTTCATACTGGAGAGAAGCCTTTCACCTGTAAACAATGTGGAATAAGTTTCAACCGAAAAGGAAACTTTAATGCTGGGTACACACCAAAAGATAATCGGGCTGATTTTGGGCCGATTTCCCCCCTTCCGACAATCCTAGCTATGTCCCGATTATCTTGATGGTTCTAAAGATTATCTTATCAGATTTTCCTGTGGTGTGAAGTGTGTTAAGAGTGTCCGAACCTGCTCGGAAGAACGTCGGAGCCGTCCCGATTGCGAATCGTAAATATTCAACATGTTGAATATTTACGATCAGAAATCCTGCTGTGTGGGGGGAACCCCGAGGAAAAACGCGCGCATACTCATGTGAAACTAATTAATATCCAATCAGAAAGCACGCTGAGAGAATACGGAAGCATAAACGCGGTCATGGCGCAGCACAAAGTGGTGTGGACAGCAGAGATGGAAGATAATTTGGTTGATTTGTGGCAACAGCACGAATGTTTATACAACGTGTCATGTAAAAACTATCACAATAGAGTGAATAAGGAGAAGAGTTGGTCAGAAATAGTGCCTGCTATGGATGTACCAGGTAACTATAGCAACAGAGTAGATTTTGTTTGTGTGTGTGTGTGTACTGGTTTGACCTACATGACGAGGACCCATATTTATTGAAATGTAAAAAAGTTTGTTTCTAGCAAACCCATGGTTAATTTGTGGTTATCATGGTTTAACTACAATATCCATGTTTTATTTGTAGTAAAACCATGGTACGTTTTAGAGGCAGGGTCAGCGTGTATGCATTGCCTCAACCTTTATCTGAGAAGTTCACTAAATTTGCTGGTGAATAATTGCAGTGGAAGAAGTAAAGACGAGGGCCACAACTTTAAGGACCCAGTACTCCAGTAACTTCTAAAAGCCAAACCCAGTGGGAGTGGGGAAAAGCCACTCACAAGCAAGCAAAAGTGGCTGCTGCAGTCACTGATGTTTTTGAGAAAACATGTCATCCAACACGCCTCTGAAAGCAGTGTAAGTGCTATTACTGTAGTTTTGTTGTTTCCTGCAATTGTTATTTTTTATTTATTTTAAAATCTATTTATCACAAGCCTATATAGGTAAATTAATACATCACCTCATGTGGGGTTTTTTACAGCTTCATCAGTCCATTAAAGATGACCTAGCTGCAGTGAATGACCCCACCAGTGATCCTGATGATGACACATCGCAGATGTCTGAGGACTTGACTGTGGAGCTGTCAGCAACTGTGTGTCAGCCATCTACTTCGCAGACCGATGAACTTTCTACTCCTACACCACCCAACATTACACAAAAGCGAAAGAAAAGCCAATGCACCGATTCCATTGAATTGGAGAAACTCAAAGTTTTGCTGGAAATGTCTACTGCTTTTCAGGCGGGTAGAAGCAGGCCAGCTGCTGATAGTGACAGCACCTTTGGGGCACAAGTTACAGAGGAGTTGAGGTTAATTAAAAATACTCTGATAAAAACTAGAGTTAAGATAAAAATGATGAATGATTTATATGAGGCTCAGGAGTGTGATCACCCTGTTTTGCCATCTACCCAATACCAGATGCCAATTATATATCCTCCACCCCCCTCAGTACAGATGCCCCCCTCACAGCCAGCCCCTCTACTCGCATACACACCTAGACAAGCACATCACCACATGTCTCCACCATTTCATACTTACACATCTACTCAAGTGCTTCAGAATCAGTGCCAGTGTCCTCCGAATATTCAAGAGTAACATTTGGCAAGAAAACAATGCTGATGAATATGCACAGTAGACTGTGCATAGCACATGCATATTTAGATTATCAGCCAATCTGTATTCTGATGGCTTGATTGTTCATAAGTAGGTTTAACCTAACCACTGTTGTGGCAGAGCAAAAAGGCTCCTAAACACTATAAATTCAGTTTTGATGTGCCTGTGACTGTTCAGTCATGTTGTATACCAGTGTAAACCTTGTATGTATACTGTTTTTGTAATTATTATTTTCTTAAGTTTAAGCTTGGTTTTATTTCAAGATTTAATATTGTTTGGAGAATTTTATATATGACAATTTCAGAAGACAAATTCAATGTCATCTTCAAATGTTTATATTTTATACAGTACCAGCAAGAACAAAAGTAAAAAAAAAAAAAAAAATATATATATATATATATATATATATATATATATATATATATATATATATATATAAATACATTTTTGCAAAGTTAAGGCAGTTCAGTGTCAATTTCTTGCCTAGGTAACACAAACTACAGTAATGCCATTCAGCAAAATAAAAACAAAAAACAAAAAATCAGCTCAGAATCAGCAACCTAGCTCCTTGGGTTTTATTTTTTTTTTCAAATGTAGGCAACACAATGTGCAACACTTGAGTTAAAGTAGAATTGAACTAAGCACAAGAAACTAAAGAAAAAAGAATACGTAGGCTCTTGTATCATTGCCCTAAGAGTCTAAATGTAGTTTTCCTGCCAGGAAACCTGGCCTGCAGGTTTAACAAAGTAGCTCTTCAATTTGTCTCTAATTTGTTTGGCAGCCATGGAGCTGTTACAAGGTCTTCCTGGTTGAAGTGGGAGCATGGCTCCCAGACCATCCTTTCTCCAGGTACCCTCTACGAGTCTGTGGTCTGCATCTTCTGTATCAGCTAGGGCTGGGCCTGTGTAGGTGTCAGACCGAACTTCACACAAATAGTTGTGGAGACACACACAATATAAGACCATCTTCTGCACCGTGTCTGGGTTGAGCATAATTGTGCTGCGGAACACTCTCCATCTGTTGGCAAGTATGCCGAACCCATTTTCCACCACTCTGCGTCCTCGAGAAAGTCTGTAGTTAAACACTCTCTGCTGATGATCCAACTGGCGAAAGGGGTATGGCTTCATGAGGTCAGTGCGCAAAGGATATGCATCATCTCCAAGCAACATAAAGGGGACTTCAATATTAGAGCCTGGTAGATGTTTGGCTTCAGGGATATTAAGGAGGCCCCTGTCAAGAGCTTGCTTGAATTCTGACTCAGCGAAAACTCCAGCATCTGATGCTCTGCCCTGTGCTCCTACACTGACATACCGAAACTGGTACTTGGCATCAACAACTGCCATCATCAGCACAGAGAATCGTCCTTTGTAATTGTGGAAGGTGCTTCCACTATGTGCTGGTGGCTGAATGTTTATGTTTCCCATCAATTGCGCCAATGCAGTGAACTGCCACTTTCTCTGGAAATCTTCTGCAATTTCCAGCCATTCCTCTTGAAATGTCAGGTCAATGTTAAATTAATGTGAATATATAATTTGCAGCTCAATTTTATCTGAAGCATTTATCTTTTTCATTTTATCATTTATTTCTATAATATGTGTAGCTTGTGGTTTTAGTGTTTGTTTTATTATTCATAACACAATAGTAAATAACTGTAAAAAATATATAGACGAGTTTCCTGAGTGAAATAGGCGGGCCGCCATTATCCTTTCACTCTGCCAACGACTTCCGGTTGTGTCTGCCAAGAACTTCCGGTTAGCGTCTTTTACTGTCTTTGGTTAGCGTGCAGAAAAAGTTAACTATGGATGGTGTTACACGCCGACACGGCTCCGGAACATATTGTGCTGTTCGCGGTTGCAACAACTCGTGGCGATTCCTGAATGTTTGGTCGGAAGGAGAATGTTTCGACCATCAACCATCTACAAAGCGCCAATGTGGATGTGCTCCCCCGTATGCGTTGTATGAGAAACCAAAAACAGATGTTGAATCTCGGAAGTGGCCAGCGGCTTTGAAGTTGAAGAATCCGTCCAAAAGCTGTTTGTTTGTTCTTATCACTTCATTGATAAAAAGCCCACAGAGGAAAACCCTTTCCCGGAACTTTGGTTGGGATACGAGCGACCTCCCCAGCAAAAGAGACGTAAACTCGACAGAAACACAAGTGACACGCAATCGGATGGTTAGTGTATCTTGATATTTTTCTGGTTAGCTAAAGTTTGCAGCATAAGTTCGACTGTTGATATATGTGTATCTGTCCTGTGTTAGTGGGGTATATACATTTATAGTTGATGGTGTTTGTCTTTTAGAAGTGTGCATCGAGCCGAAGTTTAAAGATGCTGCAACACAATGGGAGGACCTAACAAAAACTGACCACAGCTACGCGGCAAAGTTGGACCACGTGAACAAATCGACGCAGACTGGGGGTCAGACTGTGGCTGATGATATGCTCCTGGATGATGATACCTCGCTGCTGTACACAGGACTGCGTCTGGTGTAATTTTTTACTTTGGTGAAAACGATGTTGCCATTTAGTAAACCATCATGTAGTATTCCTGTTGTTGACCAAATACTGATGACCCTCATGAAACTGAAACTGAACCTTGTGTTAGGGGATGTGGCAAAGCGCTTTAAAGTGTCTAAAGGTGAAGTAAGTAAGGTGATTGCTCACTGGATTGATACATTGGGTGAGCAGCTTGAACCCATGGTTGCCTGGCTGCCAAGAAGTGTTATACGTGCTAACATGCCACCATCCTTTAAAAAGAACCACCCCCAGACCACTTGCATCATCGATTGTGCTGAAACGGCTATTCAGAGAGCAACAAACCTTAACTGTAGGAGTGCCACTTTCAGTCATTACAAGGGAACCAATACTGCCAAATATCTTGTTGCTGTGTCACCTCATGGGCTGATAATGTTTATATCAGAGGCCTATGCTGGTAAAAGCAGTGACAAGTTTATCACTATAAACAGTGGGTTTCTGGAGGCCCTAAGGCCTGGTGATGAGGTAATGGCTGACAGGGGTTTCACGATTCGAGATGTACTACATGAAAGGAAGGTGAAATTGAATATTCCTGCCTTTACCCACAAGCGTGGTCAATTGACCAATGAGGAGGTAACGTGCACTAGACGAGTGGCCAATGTCCGTATACATGTGGAGGGGGCAATCCGAAGACTTAAAGTCTTCAAAATTCTGTCCCAAACTGTCCCCATCTCCATGACCCCGCGGTTGGACAAGATTCTTACCATATGTGCTGCTTTAGCAAACATGAGGTCCAGACTCATACGACTGCCACATGAGGTTTAAGTCCCTATGAAAAGTAAAACCGGGGTTACCTGCAGTTGTTTTTTTTTATTGTACATATTCCTTTTTATATATATATACATACATATACATATACTTTCAGCTAGAAAAACAGGTGTACATTTATTTTTGTTCCCTTTCTGGTGGTGTTTTTTTTTTTTTTGTACATATTCCTTTATTTTATATATATATATATATATATATATATATATATATATATATATATATATATATATATATATATATATATATATATATATATATATAATTTCAGCTATAAAAACCTGTGTACATTTATTGTTATTGTTCCCGTTCTGGTGTTGTGATTATTGATAAGACAAAACAGAGTTAAAAAAAAAAAAAAACCTTTTGAGTCCTATTCTTTTTCTTGTATTGTAAATATTGACACATGACAATAAACAAATTGATTTGAGAAGAAATGAATAAATTTTTATTGATCCTATTCCATAACAAAGGGACAATTTCATTAACTCCTTAATGTATGATTTTTTTTTTAATTAAATAAAAACAAAGTAAATACAGGAAAAAAATCTCACAATATCACAAAAAGAAAAAGACTGGAATAATATATTAAATCAATAAAATTAATAAATAAAGAAATAAATGACTGATATAAAAATAAATTAGAGTAAGTAAAAGAAAATAAATCAGTTTGATACAAATAAATAAAAGCTAGAAAGGATTTGTCACAAATCTGTGACGACAAGGGGTTAAAAAAGGAATGACTAATCACCCCCAGTACACATAAGCAGGTCATGCTGATTTTACAACATCCATGTATATGGAACACAACTCCAGCCTTCCATCATCGAAGTCATCGACAACTTTTGGCAACATGTGGGTGAAATAGAAGGAGTGTAGCCTTGAGATATGTCCCTCAACAAAGGTTTGGTCGTAGAGCACGTTGAGCTGCAGACATTCAGTGTTACTCCAAATCACCAACAAGGCTTGCCGTAGCCCTGTGCAGTGCATGCCCAGTTGCACCTGCATGTAATATCCCTTTGGCCCATTGAAGGACAGATGGAATTCCCCTGTGGGCATGCGTTTGATCTCACTGCTTTTAGCAGCAAGTGCTTCAGTAAGGGACTGGTTTTTGACTAAGACAGGGCACTTGATCTCCAGTAGTGTGTCTCTGCAGACAGATAGAAACAAAAATCACACACTTTTTAAATAATGGTTTGAGCATCACAGCACAATTGACTTCTTGTAGAGAAAACATTTTGTAAATCAAAATAACAAGGGTATGATGAAGGTAGAGCGTTTTTGTTACTTTTCAAAACAATTAATGAGCTGGGCCAGCAGCCATTAACATCAATGTTTAACCCCTTTATGTCTGAGTTTATTTAGACTTATATAAAAAAATCTGGAAAAATATGAAAAGAATAATAAAAGAAAATACCCGCTGCATTTCTGGGTTTTTAATTCAACATAATCAAACAATTTATGTTAAAAAAAACTCAACAGATGTTTACTTCATCCCAAGTACAAGCAATATAAACAGTTTTTATGGTTAATATTTTCCCTTTACCTTTGTTAGATCACATTTAAGAATTGCAACCTTGTGCGGGAACGGCAGGGGTAGTTCAAACTCTCACACTCTCTCACACTTAGACACAATCTCTCTCTCACATGCATACGCACACACACACACACACACACACACACACACACACGCATACGCGCACACACATGCATACGCGCACGCACATGCATACGCACACACACACACACACACACACACACACACACACACACACAAACACACACACACACACACACACACACACACACACACACACACACACACACACACACACACACACACACAGACACACACACACACACACACATACAGACACACACACATACGCGCGCACACACACACACACACACACACACACACACACATACACACATACAGACACACACACACACACACACACACACACACACACACACACACACACACACATTTGTATTACTCGTCATGTTCTGTTATAGATTAACACACGGATAATGTTACATACAAACATCTTAATACAAGCATAAGATGGGCTAACGTACCTTCCAAAAGCACGGCGGCTGCATGGCTACAGGAACGTCCGGGTCCGGCGATACAGGTACAGCCTGCAGTCTCCACATCTCCCGTCTTGGTAACCAAAACCAAGGCATTATGCACTGAATTGTTAACGGACTGGCTTGGTTGAACATCGGCCTTTAGGTAAATTAAACTGCCCATATCGTGTAAAAGTACACAGCCCACTTTGCCTGAATGGAGGTACTGAAACGCCTCAGAGCTTTTCAGGTTATTAATTGCATTCCCATCCACCGCCATGGAATCAATAAAATAAGAAAAGATCTTGGATGTTGTTATGCTGGGCCATATCGACATGTTGTCCGCCCATGATGTTACCTTACTTGGATGCGGAATGGTCAAAACACAATTTTTAACAAGCTTTTCGGTCGAATGTTGCCATTCCAACGCCATTTTTACACTACTACTCAGCCTGGGCCGGAAGTTCTTGGCAGAAACAGGAAGTAAACCGGAAGTGCCCGAGAAACTCGTCTATAATGTCTATTATAAAAAAAAAGAGAAATAAAAGGTTCTCTTAATTTTAAATGGATAGCAATATATTTAATCCTGAAAATAGGTTTTACAGTTTTTCCTGAATTGCTAAAACACATTTTTTGAAACCATCACTCTTCTCAAAACGTTAAACACAAAACCAAATTTTCAAACTACATTCACAGAACAAAATCAAACAACTGCCTCAAAACCATTTTATCTGTTCTCAAAATCAAACAATGCTACTGTCCTCTGTCTGGTTATCAACAATCTTTAAAATATTGTCTTCTGTGTTCAGAAGAAGAAATAAACTCATACAGGTTTGGAACAAAATAGTGGCAAGTAAACAATAAAATCCTCTGCATTCATTCGAAGAAGCCCCCTGAAACCTGCTCTGTCATCTACCTGTCAAAATAATGATATACATTAAGTCAAAGGAGTTATAGACAAGTAACGTTACCCTAATTGTGTTTAACGGTTCACTGATTTGTTAAGCTCAGGCTACGGTATCAACAGTTCTATTTAATTCTAACATATCTTCAAACATTCTCTAATAACATAAAATAGTCATGAACTGTAAGAAACTCCGACTATAAAAACAACTATTTAAACTTTATTTAATAAGACAATTTCAAAGAGAATAATATCTTTTTTCCAAGAGACACCTGAATATAACAATTATAAAAAAAAACATAGCAGTGTGATTTTTTTACCATTACTCACCTCTAGCTCACTCTGTAGCATGTACAGACCATGTTCCCGCCGTCTCCACGACTTCACCCAAACCCTTTTCTTTTTTTTGCATTTATTTTCTGTGAAAATCATTCCAAACACTATCATCGCAATTTCTTCCTGCATATCATCCGCCATGCTTATTCTGAAGTCTCGCGAGATTTCCTGTGTTTACAGTCGGGACTCTGGTTGAAAATCTGTTCGTGTGTGGTGTGCTGTCTTTGTCACACCACACACTATAGGAGCAAAACGGTTAAATCTAGGATTATTTGTCCTCATGTGTGTGGTCTATCACATTTTGAAAATCTTATAAGATGTAAAAAAATCTTTTGGTGTGTACCCAGCATAACAGGCACATAAGAAACCACAACAGAAAGAAGCTTTACACCTGCCAACAGTGTGGAATAAGTTTCAACAGAAAAGGAAACTTTAACAGGCACATAAGAAACCACACCAGAAAAAAGCTTTACACCTGCCAACTGATATAAAGTCACCTTTAAGCACCAAATGAGGATTCACAAATGAGAGAACGGCTTTATATGTAATCACCAGTGTGAGTTTCAGACAGAAAAACCCTTAGGGTTCATGTAATAACTCGTAGCCTTTCATGTGCCATCACTGGAAAGAGAAGACTTGCAGAAACAAAGCCAACCTTGATGTTCACATAAGAGTTTCGATTATAGAGAGGCCTTTCACCAGCCCTCAAGGCCCTGGTATACTGAATGCAGAGTTATTTTCCAGTCTTTGCTTAGGGGCAGCGGACTTGGTGAACATCCTGTGTGGCATTTAAATGAATATCTAAATATGTGCTGTGCATTTTTCTCTCAGTATCAAAATAAATGCAAGGAGAGAACTGCAGTTGTAAAAGCATCAGTTCATAATGATGTAGATATGTTTGCATCAGATCTGCAATTCAGCTCCACGGTCACATCACAATTATTTATTCAGCACTTCACAGTAACATACACACAGTTTCTGCCAGTCTCATGGTAATCTTGAGTACCTATAGAGTAGTATTGCATCCTTCATATCTCCGAAGAGTCTTAGTTTGAACGCTGTACCAATTCTTTCCAAAAACAGCTGAACTCGTGGAGGAGTTACCTTGGTAAATCCAAGGTAAACTCACAGCGTGTCTTCCGAACTCGATGAATAGCATTAGAATGATGAAGACGAGTCTTTGTTTTGATGTGATTGGGGCGTTTACAGGTTCGCGTTCCTTCACGTGGGCGATTTGCATGTGAATCTCTTTGCGTGCGTGGTTGTGATCACATTAAAGATAATGAGGCTCCGCTGGAGAAACTGTACCTCTCGCTGTTTTCATACGGATTACATAAACAGAGAATATATTTTTTTTAATATAAATTACTTCATTTAAAAGTAGTCATTCCAATCTTTATAAAGAGATACCTGTCATGTCTTTGTGGCAATTTTTCACGGAGTTACAGCTAATTTTCCGACGCATTTCAGAATGGACATCACAGGGAGACAGACGGGAGAACGTGCATCATGTTTGTTTTCTTTATTTAGCGAAAAGCACAACATTTGTTTTTTTATTTTGAGTGTACACAAATAAAAGTAGACACATTAAGTTTTGTAAAGACATATTTTCATGTCTGTTAAGCCAAAAATGACTGTTTTGAGGAAAAATCAAGCAAAACGCGCTCGCCCGTTTCTCGGGTTCAGAGGGTTAAATGTAGCCATTACATATTGATGCAGGTATCTTTGAAGAACTTGCCATTTCTACATAAAGAAAGCTATTCATATATGGAAACTCTAAATTTAGCATAAAATAACTTGCAATAAAACAGATTTACATTTTAAAATGTTACACTAAAACAAAAATGAATGTATTAGAGAAAAAAGTTAAATATTACCACATCCACTTCAATGGAAATCACTTGGGGTTAATTTACTGTAACCCTGTTCCCTGATAAAGTGGAACGAGATGCTGCATGCTTATGCAAATGGGAAGTGTCTTATCACGACCAGCTGTTCAAAATAGTGTGAAAACACGTCAAAGAAATTGACCCGGAGGTATTTATAGCCTCGGCCGGTGACGTCATAGGCGCACCTGCTGCACGAGGCTATAAATAGATGAGCTCCAGCTGTAGCCATCAGATCTCTTTGTTTGAAGACCAGTCCTGGAACATCATCAGCACAGCCTAGTGATGCAGCAATTCGTTCCGCTTGATCAGGGAACAGGGTTACAGTCAAGTAACCCCAAGTGTTCCCTTTCAAAAGCTACACTCAATGCTGCATGCTTATGCAAATGGAAACGAGAATCCCCTCACCACCGTGCTTGATGGTGTCTGGACCCCTTATGGTTGTGTAGGTGTGCATGAGCATCCAAGCTATAAAATCTTATGAATGTGTGCAGAGAGGACCAACCTGCCGCATCACAAACACTTTGTAAGGGAGCACCCCTTGCTAACGCAGTAGAAGAGGCGACTCCCCTGGTGGAGTGAGCTCTTAATCCTATAGGTGAAGCTTGCCCGCGCGTCTCATAGGCAAGAGCAATAGCATCCCTGACCAGTGGCGGACCTAGAAAATTTTACATGGGGGGGCAAAGGGGTGGCAAGAGGTCTTGGCAGGGTGGCAGGGGTAGATGGTACATGGAAATCCCTATATGTGAATTGCTTTAACAAAACAAACACAAAACCACTTTTAAACTACAGTACTTATTGCTTAATCATGCCCTTACACACTACAAAGGTTTTTAATTCACAACAGGAATAAGCCCAGTGTTCAAACAAAACAAAACAGTAAAAAAAGCTAAATGAAAATATAAAAAAGTACAATAATTGTGTCCAAGATGCAGTGGACTACAAATATACAACAGTGGACAATACTCAAGTTCTTATTATAATAAAAAACTTATAATTACAGTCCACAAATGAAATGACCCATGATCACCCATCTTTTTTTAGGAAAGCTCAAGGCGACTGTTGTTGTGCTTTGCAGCAAAATGTTTCACAAACAGCGTTATGTGTTTCTAAACATGTTACAGTGTTTACATGGTACAATTTCTGGTAAGCTACGCTTTTTTGTTATTTCAATTCAATTAAATTATTGTGATTTGATTTAATATTGACTCATTTGGATAAATATTATGCACACAAGATGTACCTAATCTCAAGAAAAAACAACTCACCTAATGCTGTAAACATACAGAGAGTCCTATCAGCTGGCAGTGTAATTTAAAGGGTTAGTTCACCCAAAAATGAAAATTCTGTCATTAATTACTCACCCTCATGTCGTTGGACACCCGTAAGACCTCCGTTCATATTCTAACCACAAATGAAGATATTTTAGTTGAAAGCTGATGGCTGAGAAAGGCTTCAGATAGGCCTCCATTGGCATTCAGTACATTTACACTCCCAAGACCGATAAAAGGCACTTAAAACGTCGTTACAAAGTCCATCTCACCACAGTGACTCTACAATAATCTTACGATGCGACAACAGTAGTTTTTGTGTGCAAAAAAAAATCAAAATAACACCTTTATCCAACTTGTTCTTGTCTTCCGTGTGTGCCTCCACGACGCATGCGCGAGAATATGACGTAGTGCCGGGGTTCGGGAATCCATGGAATGCACACTTAAGTCCCATTTTGAGCACTACGACGAGACCTAAAGCACGATCAATGTAGAATTCAACAGCTTAGACACGCGCGTCTTCCTCTGCTTGTAAACAAATCGCTTCTGGGTCATGTGTCCGAACGCCGGATCTGCGTCATATTCTCGCGCATGCGTCGTGGAGGCACACACGGAAGACAAGAACAAGTTGGATAAAGGTGTTATTTTGATTTTTTTTTGCGCACAAAAACTATTGTCGTCACATCGTAAAATTATTGTAGAGCCACTGTGGTGAGATGGACTTTGTAACAACGTTTTAAGTGCCTTTTCTGGGTCTTGGGAGTGTAAATGTACTGAATGTCAATGGAGGCCTATCTGAAGCCTTTCTCAGCCATCAGCTTTACACTAAAATATCTTCATTTCTGTTCCGAAGATGAACGGAGGTCTTACGGGTGTCGAACGTCATGAGGGTGAGTAATTAATGACAGAATTTTCATTTTTGGGTGAACTAACCCTTTAAGGTAAAAAATAACTCAAATTACATATAATGCGTTTTTTTATTATAATAACAACTTTATTTAATGATATAAATAAAAATATAATAAATATGTAATATGGTACTGAAGGGTCAAGGGTCAAGCCAAACATCACTTGTCTCTTCATCAGACACATATCCTTCAAGAATGATTTTATGTTCAATATTAAAATAAGAATTAATGATAATCAAGTTATAACCATTTCCTACATTTGATAAATCAGTTCTCTATATTCAAGGAGTGATTGTGTATATTGTAGTGTTTTAGCTGCTCTGTGCTTTTGAATCCACATTATTTAGGTGCTGCTCTGAGTCTGTGTCAAGACGGGCTGACAGGCGAATGTCCTGGGTGTTTGTAACAACACTCCAGGGAGTGAAGAGTGCTCAGCATGTGTTAACTGTATGTCTTCCTAAAGTGACCCCTGGGGTCACCTATGTCACAGCTATGGGACTCTTTGGGGACTCAGAGAAATGTACCTCTTTGATATACTTTTCTTTCTTTATAGAATAGAATAAAGTCACTTCTGAATTAGAGTTAGTATCAGCATGTTTTGGAGAAGTGCTTTGTTGATAGTTAGTTAAGATGTTCCTGACCTTGATGGAAACTGCTATTCTGTGGAGCTTTGTGTGTGCGTCTCATGATTCTGTGCAGATCCAGTATTGAAGATGGTCCTTTCGGTAGACGATTCTAGACTTGGAGGCGTCTTTTCTATGACCTCCGAGGTCACTAGGGACTAATCTGGGCCTGGGCGACATCAAGTCTACGCATTTTTAGTGATATATGCTCCTATCTGTCTACGTGTGGAAAGTTGCTTACGTTGCATGTTGTTAGAACCAATCAGAATCATTCCACATGGCAGTAATGACGTGTCTAGACCTTGAAAACAGTATAACTGTTCAGAAAACTGTATGTACGTTAGACGGAGGCGGGGAGACTGTTAGAGGGAGCGCGGCCTACGAACTCCTCATGAGCTGGCTTCTGCTGATGAAACTGAAAACTATTCTTCAGTAAAATTTTCTTTAATTAATCTTACTCCTGGTCTTCATTTTTCACTACTGGTCCTGGGTCCTAAACTGTTACCCCAACAGTACACTACACATATTTAGCAAAATACTCTCTAGCTCTTTTTTTCTAGCCAACTAATGTGCTATAGCCTATTATGGTCATTAAATGGCTTTCCTGAAGTAAATGTTATGTGACATAATTGTTCTCCAGTTGTTTTATTGACCCCTTTGTCAGACTGATTGGTCGATATTATGTATGAGGAATATACATTTAGGTAAGTTGTAGGCTACTGTTTCATTCAACATTGTCCATTCGTGTTTATTTACTATTAGCTAGAGATGATCGGTCCACGTGCAGCTAGGGATCTGTCACGTAACATATACAAGCGGCAAAACGGCATTTATTGTTTGAATTTCGTAATAAAAGTGACAGAATCTGAGAGCTGAGATTTTTTTTATATCATAAGTAACCTGCTCTGTCTAGTCTGTCGGTCTCTGTGTCCTCTTTGCTTCGCGATTTTTCTGTGCGTGAGAAAATGTATGTGTGGCGTGTGAGCGTGAAAAGTGTCAATTGCGTGTGTCTCACGGTGAATGCGTGAGATTTGGCAGTTATGGATACAATATTTTTATATTTTTTATTAAGCTGTTCTTGTCTTTACTAAAATCAAAATTAGGCTAATCAAAGGGAAGAGTGCTCTTACGAATCACAACCGCTGATTTTGGCTAACGTAATAGACTTGCTGTTTTTGCTGATGCTGAATCGTCTTTAGCATACAATACATTCATTACAAATATAATTTTAAGTTAAACATGTGTTTAAACTACACCTGGAGAAACTCACTTCCCCTTCAGGGGCTCTGGGGCAGCTCAGTCTCTCCAGTCGGTTTGTAGGGCCACCGCACCGCAGCAGACTCGCTGTGTGTGAGCCAGACTCAGCGAACGCCGCTCTGCACGTTTGAATCAGAGACGTAGCTAAGTATTTGAGGGGCGGGGGGAGGGATATTTTATGTATTTAAATTTTAATACATTTAAAATAAAAAATTTAATGGTTTACTTTTGGTAAATGTATTGGACATACTGGCGGGTTGTTTTTACAAGTACAGTTTTTGGATCATCAAAGTTAGGGGGGCAGCTGAGGGGGCAAGGCTCTAGAGTGGGGGGGCACCTGCCCCCCCTTGCCCCCCTGTAGATCCGCCCATGTCCCTGACCCAATGTGACATTGTTTGTTTGTTACGGCCCCCATGGCAAACAAACAATTGCTCAGACTTGCACCACTGGCTAGTGTGGTGGATGTAGGCCTGAAGAGCACTGACTGGACACAGTCTATTAAGTTTCTCCTGATCCGGCGTTGTGAACGGCAGAGGGCAGAAGGTTTAAAGAGTGACCGGATGTACAGTCGAAAAAGGAGCCTTGGGCAGGTAGTCAGGATGAGGATGCAAAATCACTTTCACCAAGACTGGGGCAAAGTCTAAGCAGGATGGCGATATTGACAGAGCCTGCATGTCCCCAATTCTTTTCAGAGAGATTATAGCCATAAGAAAAACCATCTTTTGAGTCAGAAGTTTGTCAGACGCTGATTCTAGAGGTTCAAAGGGGGTCTCAACCAGACCCTCGAGGGCTAAAACTAAGTCCCATGAAGGGATCTTGGTTCTTAGTGAGCAGGCAGAGGATGCCTCCCGAGCAGCACCCCATCCATCAGGGCATGGCAAGCCAAAAGAGCGGCCACATAAACCCTGAGAGTGGAGGGGCAAGTGCCTGTTGACAATTCCTCTAGAAAGTTGTAGCCAAAAGAAAAAACAATTCTTAGGGTCAGAAGTCTGTCAGACGCTGACTCTAATGGTTCAAAGGGGGGTCTCAACCAGACCCTTGAGGACTATAACTAAGTTCCATGAAGGGATCTTGGTTCTTACTGGAGGCCTCAACTGCCTTGCACAACAACGTGAGCAGACAGAGGATGCTTCCCGAGCGGCACCCCATCCACCAGGGCGTGGCAAGCTGAGAGAACGGCCACATAAACCCTGAGAGTGGAGGGGAAAATGCTTGATGACAATTTCTCTTGCAGAAAATCCAGAACTGAAGCAACCTGGCAGTTGACTGGGTCTGCATTATGTGTCATACATACATCTTTCAAAGACACTCCATTTATTGCATAAACTCTCCGAGTGGAGGACACCCTAGCACTTAGGATGGTCTTAATAACTCCAGGCAAAAGCCCCTGTGTCCCTCAATTGGTACCCATCACGGGCCAAACATGAAGGTTCCACCGGTCGGGCCTGGGGTGAGATATCATGCCCTCTGCCTGGGACAGAAGGTCCCTCCTTGCCGGAATCGCCATGGCTTTGAGGAGAGATACTATCTTCGAGAACCAAACCCTGTTCGACCAGCGCAGCACTATCGATAAGAGGCGAGACCCTTGTTGGCGAACCCTGGCTAGAACTCCTGGGAGCAGAGCGACTGGAAGGAGGGCATACAGACGCATTTTGGGCCATGTATGAACCATCACATCCAGTCCCAGCGGGGCTGGGTGACAGAGAGAGAAGCATAGGGGACATTGCACTGTCTGAGAAGAAGCAAAGAGGTCCACTTCCGCTCTGTAAAATCTGGTCCAGATCTGTTTGACTATTTCTGGGTGGAGTCTGTAATTCTGTCTGGACAGTAAATCTGCTCCCACATTCAACCGCCCCTGAATGTACACTGCTCGAGTGACAGGAACTATTTCTGAGCCCAGAGAAAAATCTGTCTCGCTATTTTGATAACGTGAGCACAGACCTCCCTGGTGATTATATATGAGCCTGTAGCTGTACTGTCCACCCGCACTAGGACATGACAGCCCCTCAATTGGGGGAGAAAGTATTTCAGGGCCAGAAATACAGCCATCAACTCGAGGCAGTTGATGTGCCAACTGAGTTGATGACCCTCCCATTCCCCTTGGGCTGGACGACCACTTAAGGCCGCACCCCAGCCCGTCAGGGAAGCATCCGTCGTTAGCAACTTGTGACGACAAGGTACGCCTAGAGTGGGACCCAAGGCAAGAACCGGGGTCTGAACCACATAGTTAGTGTACGAAGCCACATGGCGCACCACTTTATTTGCCTGAGGATTGGCCCCAAGTCCTCTGGCTTTGAGCCACAAATGAAACGGTATTATGTGCAACAACCCCAAAGGGAAACCCGTGGATGCTGATGCCATGAGACTTAACACTCTTAGGTGCTGATGATCAGTAAGATCTTGGTCTAGCCTGACTTTGCTCAGGGTATACTGAATGGTCTTAATTCGAGCGGTAAACCGTTGTGCCCACCTCATGACCAAAAACCAAACAAACCCTAGATAAGTCGTTCTCTGGGCAGGAGAAAGAACACTTTTCTTGGTGTTGAGTCTCAACCCTAGAGAAACTAGATGAGCTAACACACTGTCTCTGTGTTGAAGCACCATCTCATGCGATTGTGCTAATATTAGCAATCGCCTATGTAATTCAAAATGTGAATGCCCCGGAATCCCAATGGAGCCAGTAATACATCCATGCATTTCGTATACGTGCGGTTACAAGGCTAGCCGAATGGAAGACCCAAAATTGGAACCTCAGGAACTTCCTGTGTTGTGGCAGTCTTTATATGTGAATACATGCATCCTTCGGATCAATCGTGCCGAATCCAATCCCAATGTTGAATATGCGGCACAAACACCTTCACTGTAACATCTTGACCTTGAGTACTTTAACTGCATCACGGTTTAAGACTTGAAGATCTAAGATTAGACACACCCCCACCCCCCACCCTACTGGGGACCAGGAAGTAACTGTTGTCACTTGTGACAGTACGAACGGCAACTCTGCCTTCACGGAAGTGGAGACCACGCCGTTCAAACACGGAGGATGACAAATAAATTAGTTTACTAATTTTACTGTGCTCAACACCCATGCAGAAACACCTGGCAGAAGTTCCATACTGCCAGACTCTGAGAGTGAAAATTTTAACACTTACTGTTGAGGGGATGTTAGATGTTCTGTGTCATGGATGATAGCAGGATTTAAACACAGAACGTCTAACATTTCACTGGAAACCGCTGACAAACTGTGCCCTGGCCACCGCGCGAACAACCACCTCGATAAATTCCTTGTATGGATTTAGTATCATGTGAGGAACGATCGCATGCCGGCTGCTCGAGGTCCGCGGACCCAGAGATGCATCATCATTCCCCGTGAGCCAAAGAAACGTTGGAGCGCGCTTCGGGATCACTCAGGGAAACATGTAGATTTGGTGAGCAAGCAAGCGAAAGGGACGGACCTGTCTCTTGCTCGTCAACAAACCCACTTGAGAGCCCCGAACACGGGTGCGGACTGAAAGCCAAGACGAGCATAAAGCATTCTATCTGTAAAGGCTCGCAATGCTCACACTCGTCTGACTCAATGCAGCGACCGCATGCTCTTTCCCAAACACACACACACACAGCAATAAACGTGCGCATCCAGTTCTGTTATTTGAAAGAGAACATGGATACACAGCGTTTACTCTGCTGACTCGTTTCCAACTGATTACATTTCTTTTAACTAGAACTCTTTCCATTAATGTTTCTTTGTAACAGAGATGAGAAAGAGAGAAATCGGCACACTGCTAGTTGAAAACTAACTCCTAACAAAGATCTCGAGTTGAGTCTTGAAAGAGATTTTTTGATGAGATTTGTTTATTAGTTACTCTTTACTAATTATCACCTGAACACAAACTCCTAAAGTGGCATAAAACATAATATGCAAAAATCAGGTGTATTAATTAAGATGACTTTTTAAATATGCTCATTAATTAAATAATTATTAATTTGATCAATTAAGACAACAATTTAAATATTCTACTTCAACTGACTCAGTTATCTGTGCACTGTGGATTCAATGCTTATCAGCCGATAGTTCTGTTGAAGTGACTGGTATTATTATTTATTCTTCATATACATTCTTTATGTTGGTGAATAACTTTAAAATAAAAATCTGTTTTAATGAATTACTGTTGGCAAAATTAGACTTAAAATGTACTTATATCAGTTTTTATGTAGAAATGGATGCTTGTTCTTCAAAGACTGATTTGAATCAGTGTGTGACTGACCACATACACAGCATAACTCCACTGCGTCAAGGTATGAAGAGACCATATTTTGAAGGAATTCTGCAGGAACAGCACAATTTCAAAGCTTAAGCTTGGAACATACTCTGCAAGAACAAAGACATTTGTTCGTTTTCTCGAGGTGGCAAGAACAAGAACAAAGTTCGTTCTGGCCTGGACATTACACGAGAAAAGCAGGTGCCGAACATCTCCGTTTCTCCGCATTAACCCCGCCCACTTTAAAATTCTGACCAATCACACAATAGTTCTCGGACACCCACAAGAAAAAAGTTCTGCTCAGACGATGTGTCGACAACGAGCTGCAAGAACTCCCAAACCAGGGCTCCGAGAAAAAAATTACGTAATTTTGTTCTCGCAGCTCTGGGATCGAGAACTTTTTTCTCTGTTCTTGCGAAGTATGTTGCGGCCTTTATGGTTTTTAATCTTGATCTTGAAAGTCATTTTCAGACTGTGGAGAAAGACATGTAAAGTATATTCTTTATTTGTCAGTAACTAATTTACTCAACATTTAGCTTTTGAACCCAAATAAAAAACAATTGTTTTGTTTAATCTTATATAACCCATATTTCAGATGTGCTGTACAGCTGACCGATGTGGTCTTGCAACCAGCACGACACGAATATGGTGAAAAAGTGGTCTTGTACACCCACAATTCTAAAATCTCCTGTTTGCCTTCTGTTGACTACGCCTACAACCCCGCCGTCTTCACCTGCCAGCAGAAGGCGAATCTGTCACAGGTTCTCCAAATGGGCGTTTTTTTTTCGCGGGCGGGGTGGGGTTGGGGGTTAGCTATATCAAGATACATGTTGACTAAATTCAAGCATTAAAGAGAAAACAGTGTCTTCACTTTTATCTTTTTACACATTAATTTCCCACATATAATTGAATGAGGAAAGGAAAAACAAAAGAAAACAGCCACAACAGACATAGCATGTTGCCTACTTGAACATACATTTTACTCTCCTTTCTTTCTGGCCAGCAAATTTCTCAATTTCTCTCTGATTAAAGTCAGTCATCTCAGTAGTGTCATGACGTTTGCATTGTTCAGTTAGATATTTGAGATCTCTTACCCCCGTTGTTGCCAAAAAACTTCAGTACCTACACTTAGAAATAAAAGACAGGAAAAGCAATAAAGGGCATTGCAAACAACACAGCCAGCCAGCCACCTACGTTTCTCATAACAAGCGCGTGAAGCTCCGAGTGCAGCTGCGTCCTGTCACTGGCCTGCTGCTGGATTTGTAAATCGCGTTGGTCTGGTTCGGGATCCTTTTTTTTTTTCAACGAACGCCTTGTGAAAGAATTTGGTTTAACTGCTGTCATCTCTACGAAAGTGATCATCTTAACAAGGTTTTAGCGGAGTCGGAGTGACGTCGCCCGCGCACTTTCGCTTTAGTGGCCAAGAGCGTAAAGTTGAATGACAGGTGACGAGAACCAATCAGATTGGATAAAATAACACGCATCCAATCTGATTCGCCAGGGACGCAGCGACCTGCGTCCGGAGGAGGATCTTTAAGAAACCAATTAGAGACCAGCTTCAGGTCACATGCTGCCCGTAAATTTTTTAACTCAGATAGACATCCATTTGTCCGGCGTCCCTCGCGCATGAAACAGCATGAAACATATTGAAGAACATATAAAATAGTAAACCATCAAAGCCAGTTTTTATTAAATGCTGAGGCTCTTACTAACAGCCAGCACATCGTATGAGTAAACTATTTTATTTTTATTTCACTTTTATATCATTTTTATATACATGTATATTTCTGGAATTTTGATGGGGGCAGCACCCCAGCGCCCTCTATTGACCAACCGCCACTGATCAGAAGTACTATTCAAACACTAAAAGTTAAGGTTATCATATTTGTACCTTTTGACATTGATCCCATGTAGAAGTCTTTGCAAGTAACACTCCTACCATTTTTACATCTGCTAAGTTGTACTTCTGACTGAAAATTTAATTCTATAGTGCACTTCACAATTTTGCTATAAAATACTTTTGCAAAACATTTATTTTATTATTCTGTTCCTACAGGTGAACATCTGAGCAAAGGCAGTAGAGTTTAAAAGTGAAGGGCACAATGTCCTTCAAAATTGCACTTTTCTTGAAAAGAGAACGCATGTAATTGCAGATCAAACTGGAATGCTTGAGCTCACGATGTGGGGACTGCAACATACGATTGCAAATTGGCTCCTGGTATGATTTCACTAGTGTCTCATTCAGAACATTCCAGGGTAAGAAATTTCTCTCCACTACAAAGGACACACCGGTTTCAACAGTAGTCTGCACTGACACCACATGCCCAGTACGAGATCACATTACAGCAGAGATAAATGGTTATAAAAGTTAAAATATTTTACCTTTGCCCCCTGAAGCAGTCTCCAAGATATGCGACTTTCATGCACAAGAGGGAGGTCACAGATTACAAATCAAATGTAATTTCTGTGCACACATCTGACAAATTAACCATTCGGACCACATGCAACATCATTAAGATAGTAAACATTGAAAACCGGGTAATTCAGACACCAGACACAATTAGAGATTCACTCTTGAACCTGCTAACAATGAGTTTCACCTTTGACAACGACTGTCACCCAGCTCACCTATCCCCCAGCCAATCCATAAATCAAGCAGCCACCCCGATGATAACAATCTCACCACCCACACCAACTCCAGGTTCTGATCTAGAAGACCTTGAATTCCTTCTAAAAGAGGACTTTCCCTCTGAAAACTCCTCAACCCAACACACCAGTACCCCAACAGTCTCATCTGTTGATGGTGACATTATCCCAGCCACCCCACAAAGTAAAAAGAACCCCCTTTTTTTTCTTTTGAAACCTGTCAGCAATACAATTTTCATACCAGGAGCCAATTTCAATGGTATGATATTTTAAATGCATACATTTTATTTTGTTGTACCTCATTTATGTAACAATTTAATTTCTGTATGCATTTCACTTTATTGCACAAACCATGCATGAATTTGTTTTGCTGTTTACTAATGTAAACAGGCTACTTGCATTGTGTAAAGCAAATCCTTTTGGATGTTACAAATAAATTTCCTTTTCAAAGCATTGTCCTTTCTCTTTCTTTAAATGGCCTGCAGCTAGTGATGTTACGTCTGACACCGACGCTCCGAAGCTTGCTTCAAACTCGAACGGTCCTCGCAATGAACCACTGCTTCGGAGCTTGTATCATTACGTCATTAGTCACTTGAAAATGACGTCTGAAGCAAACACACTGGTTCACTCCTGTAGTGAACCACCAGACTGCTTTGACAGCCCAATTCAGTGTTGACAGGTTTGAAACCTGGCGGCTAAATTTCTTATAAAAGTGAAGCTAAACCATGGCAACACCGTGGGTTGTAGTAGTCGGCGTTATTATTGAGGAGAGTGGATTGAGTTTATTTCAGTGTCACCCTCTGCCGAATTTTTTATTTTATTATTATTAATTAGAGAACATATGAACATTGTTACATAAAAACATGCATCAAATACAGAAACTTCAAAAACCCTCTGCTACATTATACAAGTACAATGCTAAACAAGATAAAGCTTTCACACATGCTACTGCCCTGCTAAAAACAACTATAGAAACCATTACAGGAATTCTATTGGATTTAATGGTTTTCATGGGAATTTTATTTGTTGTAATGGTAATTATAGTGGTCTCTGTGGGTCTCTACTGATATGTGTTGAGTTCTATTGGTGGGGGCATTAAATCCTAATGGAACATGTCCCAAACACACTACAAAAAATAATTCTGTAGTGGTTTAAATAGTAAAAGCCAATGGTTCCTATTGGTCTTTTAATAGAAACCATTAGAATTTCTGTGATGGTTTCCAACTTTTTTTAAGCTGGTCTGATCTTCTGTCCTTGTCTAAAGAAATAATTACACACACACACACACACACACACACACACACACACACACACACACACACACACACACACACACACACACACACACACACACATCATGCTTAATGTTTTATTATCAAGGTGAACACATTAAATTCATCAGTATCTGTAAAATGCACCTACATAAATTTTTCACAGCACTAACACTGTTTCAGCTTTGATCGCCTCGGTAAACACGTAATAAACGGGGTTAACGTAATAAACGGGGTTAACACTTGCATTTTATGGTTGTCAGCTTTGTTGCATTACATTTACTTCACCAGAAGATGGTGCTACAATTTCTATCTGAATGAAGCTTCGAGTAATGAACCATTTTCGACACAATTGTATCAGAAAGCAATAATGCTTCGAAACGCTTCATTTGGCCATCACTACCTGCAGCCAGAATGTTTTCATTAAAGCTTTATTTAAAAGGTCTTGTCTATAGTACCATATGCTCTAAAACCAGCTTGATTTTTAGTCTTAAATACTGAAGTGCTTTGCACAAGTTTGGTTTACATTATGCAGACAACTTAAATGCCTATTTAGGTACCTTGTCCTCTTGTGGTGCAGTAAGAGTGACAACCTAATGCAATAGGCATGTTTTGAAGGGTGAGGAACCCAAGTCCAGTTTTATTTAAAGGGAATTCAATCCTAGAATAAACCAACTGAACATGTAACCTTGAAAATAAACCTTGGTTTAACTTGACATGCACTCACCAAACAGCATTGACAGAACAACCATGCTAAAAACAAGAAAATGGTAACCTATAGGACTATATAGGACCTACATAGCTAAACAAGGACTGTGGACAATCAAAGAACCAATAACCAAGAGTATCACCTGACAAGACCAGGCTTGAGAACATAATACATGAAACTCTCCTTAGCAGCCTAGGTATTTGTCAACTGAGTGGCACAACATGTAATGGCCGTGGGTTAAAGTCCTGTGTGGACCATGCCCAGACTGCAAGAGGCACTGTAGCCTCAATGGTCTAGCTTCTAATTGACATGCCTTTTTAAGAAAGCTCTTGTATGAATAGAAAGAAGAGTGAATTCTTGGAAAATCTAATTTGAACTATGGAACTTCAGCTTCTGCATGGAGGCACCTTCCTAGTGGCTCAATAAAATGAATGACCGACTCTAGATCAAAAGGTCATAGGCTCCAGCCCAGTCTGGGTCAATATTTTTAAATTGTGTGAGTTTGTCATTTAGATTTTTATGTGGGCAAGCATTGTGCTTATTTATGTTCCTCTTGCTATAAAAAGACACTGTGGCCAGAAGTAGTGCAAAATTTGCTTCTGTTCCAGTCATTGTGACTTTCTGAGAATCATCTTATGTGAAATTATTAAATCCAACATGCAGTGCATTTATATACAAAATCTTAATTTTTAGTTGATTCTCACTTTAACTATGAAAATTTGGCAGCTGTGTACAGCCGTGACCAAAAGTTTTGAGAATGACACAAATATTAATTTTCACAAAGTGTTCAGTGTTTTTAGATCTTTTTGTCAGATGTTACTATGGTATACTGAAGTATAATCACAAGCATTTCATAAGTGTCAAAGGCTTTTATCGACAATTGCATGAAGTTTATGCAAAGAGTCAATATTTGCAGTGTAAACCCTTCTTTTTCAAGACCTCTGCGATTCGCCATGGCATGCTGTCAATCAACATCTTCTTTAGTTTCGGAAAATCTTCAAAATATATCACCCTTCACTTGGAGTCAGACTAGGGCTGGGCTATATGGCCCAAAAGAATCATCAAATTGGATTGGTTCACCGCGCACCTCACCGACACACAACTGCGGTAGGCTGGGAGAGAGTATAGTTCAGTAAGTTCAGTAGTCGTGGAACTCTAGTAAGGGCTGTCTATAAGTCTATTTTATTCACTTCAAACATAAAATTAAATTATTTTATTTCTCTTTTAATACAGGCAACGCTGAGTTATTAATAAATCACCAAAGACAAAAAATTGACAGATGTATTTAAGTCTGATGTTTTAGTGATTATAGTTTGGTAACGTTAGCTTGTTGTATGTCACCCACTACAACTAACAAGGCGATAAGCCACTGCGTGACCTGATATTAGGCTAATGTAGAGTTAGCGCTGTGTTGGGCTCAATGCTATATGGAAGAACTTCGAAGAAGCAAGATAACTGAATAATTAAATTACCGTGTGGTGAACCTATGATAAGCAGTGCACGTCGCTCTGTTTCATGTCGGATTGCAAATAGCTAAAATATCTCCAAACCACTGAAGTTGAGTGACCTTTCTTGTCAACGATATCTGTGTCCTCCGAGCTGGTCGTAAGCGTTGAATTTTCTTCACTATTGCTCATTTTTCTCACTCCACTCCACTCTCCACACTGTGACTGTCAACAACACCGTGTGCAGCACCCAGAAGCCCGGTCTGCAAAACGCATGTGCAGTATTATGTAGCGCGTAAGCATTATATCGAGCATTTATCGAACTGTTGTTATCGTTTTATCGCCCAGCCCTAAGTCAGACTGTCTATTGACAATCTCCGGGAGCATCACCGCTTGTTCCATTGGTCAGGCGATGTCCACACTAGTGGTCCAGGAGGGACATCTCTGGCTCAACCTGGCAGATATGAGGGACACAGATAAATATCGGTTCCTGGACTCCCTCATTTCCCAGGTTGGGTTATTCGGCAACGCAGTCGAGCGCTTTACCCAGCAGGTCTCGGCCACCCACAAGCGGACGGAGGAGATCAGACACATCCTGCCCCAGCAGGCCGCTGCTGCTTCCACCCGACCGCCGGCCGCAGTGCCTCCGCCTGCCCTCCCCGGTCCCGCCAAAGCCCAGCACCAGCCTCCACCAGGGCAACGGCATTGTAAGCAACCCTGAGACAGGTCTATGGGAGATGGTTACAGCACCACTCCCTCTCCCGGAGGAGGGCCGGTAGAGAATCTTTTGTTTGAATTTTGTTTCTGTCTCCTAAAACTTCAATAAAAGAGCTGTTTCCAAAATCTCTGTGTTCCAAGAGAGCGCACTTGGCGGTGAACGACGCTACAATGCCTTGTCACCCTCAGGTGCCTCTCTCAACTCCAGCAGGGGGTGCTGGCTGAGCTCAGGATGCACACCAGAGACCTCCTCACACCCGTGCGCCCCCTCAGCGGAAGCAGGTAAGTGTTGCAATGTACACTCAGACCCCACTTTGGGCCACTATGCTATACGAGTCGGGTCCCTGCATGCAGCCATGCTGCCCCACTGCGGGTACGTCTGTGGTGCCGTTGGTCCTGCTTGCTCGGTTGCTGGGAGCCTGGCTAGCGCTTCCCAGCCTGTCTCGTCCATACCATCAGACTCGGCTATGCGATTCAGTTCGCCCGCCGACCCCCCAAGTTCAGAGGCGTCCACTTCACCTCTGTGTTGAAGGAGGGTGCCCCTGTTCTATGGGCGGAAATCGCAGTCCTACTGGCGAAGGATGTGATAGAGCCGGTCCCTCTAGCCAATATGAAGACTTCATTGTACCCAAGAAAGCCGGTGAGTTACGGACAATCTTGGACCTGCGGTACTTGGATCGGTCCCTACACAGGCTGCCGTTCAAGATGTTAACACAGAAGCGCATCTTCAGGTACATCCGTCCCCAAGATTGGTTTGCAGCGATCGACCTGAAGGACACATACTTTCATGTCTCAATTCTCACTCGACACAGACCGTTTCTACGCTTTGCATTCAAAGGGCGGGCATATCAGTACAAAGTCCTACCCTTTGGGCTGTCCCTTTGGGAAGTCGCGGAGGTGGCCATTGCTCCCATGAGAGAGTGTGGTGTCCCAAGATGGGTGTGGCAGAACGGTTCGCAGGTGGTCCAGCTGATCTGGAGACACTTCGGTACTACGCAGGTAGATCTGTTTGCCGCTCTGGACACGTCCCACTGCCAGTTGTTTTATTCCCTGACCGAGGGGACCCTCAGCTAGGATGCACTGGCACACAGCTGGCCCCGGGACCTACACAAATATTTCCAAACCATGCTGGTCCAGCATAATATCATACAGGTATAATTCTTTTTCTTTTTTTATTGATTATTAAATTATTACTGTTTATATATGCTAGGTTCCATGACAGAGTTCAAGATAAATTTGGTCATTACTACTGGAGTTGCCAGTTTGCTACATTTCAATAATTATCAAACGGTGAGCAGAAACTATGCAAAAGCGGCAGCCCTTCCTATGCACTCAGTGTCTTAATTCACTCACTCGGTTTAATTGACTCACTGAAGTGGACTATATTAGTGGAGTAATGTAGTGAATAGTGAATGAGGCTTGTAAGACCGCATAATTTCGCTCTAAGGATCTGTAGCGAACCGTGGTGAAGGCCGCACGCGTTCAGTGTCTCAGCTGGAAGAATGGATTTGATTATAATATTCTTTATCTGACTCCATTTATCATAGTTGTCGCATTTAGAAGAGAATCACAACCGGTTGTTAGATCATCTATATTTGATAGTTAATCATACATTTAATCGTTCCGTTTTAACCCTTTGTTGCAATTATACCGTTCCACATTGGAGATAGTTAAAAATTACAGATTAATTCAGAAAGGATCAAAATGTAACAATTTATTAACAATCAAGTAAATGTAAAATGTCAATTACATCATAGACATAAATCTCTTCTAAAAGGAAACACAAATACTAGTTATGGTTACACTTAAAATCGTTTCAAATAAATGTAAAACATAAACCATTAATTATGCTCAGTAGGCCTCTGCCTAGAATGTTACCTGTGAGATAGAGAGAGAAAGAGAGAGAGAGAGAAAGAGAGAGAAAGAAAGAGAGAGCTAAAGAACAGCTCTCTCCAGAGATAGCAGAGAATCAAAAGAGAGCGAGCTACAGATGAAATTCTCTTTTATCCTCTTCCCTGAAGTCACCAAATTCAAATCTGACTCTTGTAAAACTGACCAATCAGACCAAACCGTGAGACATTTGAAAGTAACCAATCAGACAAAACTTCCCCCATTGTATCAAAGGTGTTAACCATTTGGCCAGCCAGCCAGTCATTCTTTTGTTCTTAGAAACTCCAACGGGCCCTTCTGATGGCGTTAAGGGGGAAGGGGTTGAGTCAATTTCAATATCTTGATCACGACGATGGCTACAAACAGCAAAGCAGATGATTTTGTTCCATTTCAAATATCTTTGATTATTTTCCACCTTACAGGCTATAGGGGCGATTTCGAACACAGCACGTGTGTGTCCCTCACCAGTCAGCACTTACATTGCAGTACACACTACAGTGTTCAACACCTGTTATACATGATGTGCAAACACGTGAATATATAATTATACAAAGCTTTCTGCATCCCCTAAACTAAACTCTAAACTACTCATCGCACACAAACATGTTTCAAATCACTTACAGATCTTCCTGTTACAAGTTATGTGTGTAACATGATCTCATGAGCGTATCAGTATGTAAAGTGATGGTCTGGCATAAACACTAATGTACATCAAGGGAGTATGTACAGCTTCTGAATCAGTTTTACAACAACTTTAGAAATGTACAAATGTTTTCTTTATTCTACTTCTCCCCAGTGTGAACTTTCATGTGGATTTTAAGGTTTCCATCCTGCATGAAATGGTCTCCACAGTGAGGGCAGATGAAAGACTTCTCTCTAGTGTGAATTGTCATGTGGGCTTTAAGGTTTCCTTTTTGCCTGAAACTCTTTCCACACTGCTGGCAGGTGAAAGGCTTCTCTGCAGTGTGAATTGTCATGTGGGTTTTGAGATGTTCTTTTTGAGTGAAACTCTTTCCACACTGTTGGCAGGTGAAAGGCTTCTCTGCAGTGTGAATTGTCATGTGGGTTTTGAGATGTTCTTTTTGAGTGAAACTCTTTCCACACTGTTGGCAGGTGAAAGGCTTCTCTGCAGTGTGAATTGTCATGTGGGATTTGAGATGTTCTTTATGAGTGAAACTCTTTCCACACTGTTGGCATGTGAAAGGCTTCCCTGCAGTGTGAAATGTCATGTGGCATTTGAGATGTTCTTTATGAGTGAAACTCTTTCCACACTGTTGGCATGTGAAAGGCTTCCCTGCAGTGTGAAATGTCATGTGGCATTTGAGATGTTCTTTATGAGTGAAACTCTTTCCACACTGTTGGCATGTGAAAGGCTTCCCTGCAGTGTGAATTGTCATGTGGCATTTGAGATGTTCTTTTTGAGTGAAACTCTTTCCACACTGAGGGCATGTGAAAATCTTCTCTCCGGTGTGAATTTCCATGTGGCCTTTAAGATGCTCTTTGTGAGTGAAACTGTTTCCACACTGTTGGCATGTGAAAGGCTTTTCTGCAGTGTGAATTGTCATGTGGCATTTGAGATTTTCTTTTTGAGTGAAACTCTTTCCACACTGAGGGCACGTGAAAATCTTCTCTCCGGTGTGAATTTCCATGTGGCCTTTAAGATGCTCTTTTTGCCTGAATCTCTTTCCACACTGTTGGCAGGTGTAAGGCTTCTCTCCAGTGTGAACCCTCATGTGGACTTTAAGGGTATCTTTTTGGCTGAAACTCTTTCCACATTGTTGGCAGGTGAAAGGCTTCTCTCCAGTGTGAACCCTCATGTGGACTTTAAGGCCATCTTTTTGCCTATAACTCTTTCCACACTGTTGACAGGGGAAAAGCTTCCTTCTAGTGTGAACTCTCATGTGGACTTCAAGGTATCCATGCTTTTTGAAACATAGTCCACACAGATGGCAGGTGAAATTACTGATAGTCCCTGTCTTTTGAGCTCTTTTTCCTGAAGTAGCGTTTTCAGTCTGTGAGCTATTAAAATATTTTTCATCAGCTATGAAGTCATGATGTGTCTTGTCCTGATCTTTCTCTTCTATTTCATTCAGATCTTGACTCTCCTCTTTCAGTGCCATCAGGTCTAAGGCGAAAAAAGACAAAAATGATTCCCAGTTTAATGCCACAAAGCAAAATATATGAAAACATTTAGACACGCAACAACTTAAAACCCTATGCAATTTGGGTTCAGGGTCCATAGCAAAACTTTATAGATTTAACATAACAGATCCCTATAATGCCCCCGGAGTGCTTTTCACATGTATGGATAAAGGAACGGATAGCTTTCCTGTCAGGACACCTTTTGCAGCAGCCGTGCGCAAGTTACAACTAGCCTAGTTTTGAAGTAAATGGGCACTAAATTACAACTTATGCACCACTAAATATTTTTGCGTTGCACCATTAAACTTGCTGAAGCCTAAATCTACGTATTAAGTAAATATTTACGGAAGCCTTCGATCAGGAGTAATATTAACATATAGAATAGCAGGCAGACTGAACTGCATCAATATGCTCTTGTTTTACATGACAGACTTCAATTCTTTAAACGTATATGATAATGCTGACATATATACGCACTTACGTTTTAAGAGAGAAAACATTATATGAACAGATAACTATGTTAGCAGTTAACATGCACTTGTCCAAAACAGCGCGCCGCTGTGTGCATCTGTCCCATTGGTCCGTGTTGTGTGCGCATGTCAAATAAAATCAGTCATAATCAATAAATGTCAATTCTTATTTTTTTGTTTCAGTATTTATTAATTGATTCTTATTTTTGTTTCAAATAGCCTACAGTTTCTGAATGTTAATTATATATAAAAGCACTTAAATCTTATGTTATTCATGATTAAGTATCGTATATAATGGGAATCTATTTTTATCATTAGTTGCGTGAGGCAAAAGTAGTTAGAATGAAGAATAAACTGAAATTCACGGCATTTCAACAACTTGCTGCGATAAAATGATTTCCCCTTTGCTTTCCCCCGCCTGTTCTGGCATCCTGGCGCACAGCAGCTGTCCACCATGTTGAAATAGTAAGGTTTAAACAGTATGGTTTTCAATTATGCTACAGCATCTCTGGCACTCCCCTGGTTGCCTGCCAAAATGCCGGAGTTTAGATTGCGTGACGTCAACCTCCGGAGCTCTATTAATGATTCAAAGTCCCCATTATGTAAATGTCCAGCAGAGGTCCCCCAAGTTGGGTCCAATCCTGTTTACACTATTTATAAATGATCTGCCAGAGGTATGTAAAAATGTTGATGTTATGATGTATGTGGATGATGTTGTATTCTTCACACATGCTAAGAACTATCAAGAGATAGCATCCACCCATATATCTTCAATGGCTCATATTGATGACTGGCTCACTAACTAAAAGTAAAAAAATAATAATAATAATAATAATAATAATATAAAGAAATTGTTCTGTGCATCCCGACTACGACTTTACATTCAGCCTTTGGAGGAGACTTTTGGTAGTGGACCGTCGTCAATGAGAGACATTTATTCATTCATATAAAATACTTTATTTTACAGTACAGCTAGTAAAGTCAGCAGTTTTCGTTTATTTGCATTTTGACTTATGGTTTTGAGTGACTGATGTCGCATTTGATTTAGCCTATTTTTGTCAATGACATTTTATAGCTACGGTGTTGACAGTATGATAAGAAAAATAAATAAATGATTGCATGGCCAATATGGCCTACTACTTTTGTTATCCCCAGTCTCTCTCTTTCTGTAGGGGAAATTTAAAAGAGATCCTGGAAATGAAATCTAAATTTAGCTGGATCAGTCGGGAATAAAATAATTTATAGCGCGTGAGGACGGAGTGAATTTGAAGCGCGAGCGGGAGGGTGCGGTGCGGAAAAGATCATATAGCGGGAGCGGGACGAAAAAACAGCCCCGCGCAGATCTAATTTGTAGGCTATTTAAAGAAAGTGCAGAAAAAAGAAAGATAAAATAAAAAATAAAGAGAAAATGGACTGATTCCTCTTCTTGAGAGAATGGTTTAGAAATAAATAACATTTATGCAAGTTAAAATTGGGAAATTAAAGTTTTGCCAGGTTGCTCAGGGCAGGGAACTGGGGACTATACGAATGCACTAAACGTTTTGTTCACTTCCAAGTTCAAGTGGTTGCGCTGTTGTGTTCAATAGTATCCAGTCTAGACTTGCTGACCGCTACCGTCTTTCACTGGGAAATTTAATTCCGCGCCGCAAGAAATCTGATTGAGTGCCGCGGGAATGCGGACCAGTCAAATCCTGTAGTCACCAGTGTGCTATGAATTCTGGGATAGGGTAGGCTGCAAAGTTTTGGGAAGGTTCCATCTGCTGTACCCTTCCTTTACCTGAGAAACGGAGGGCGCCTTTTGAAGTCACTTTCGACTTGCGGCAGCCTTCGTCGCGCCGCTGTGACGCAATCACACTTCAAATGCGGCCTTCAGAGGGTGCAGCCTTCACATTGGGTCACCCTTCGTAGTGCCGCTATGACGCAACCGCACTTCAAATGAGGCCTTCAAAGTGTGCGCCCTTCACTTTGGGACACAGCTTAAGTCTTTTGTCTTTATGCACTTCCTGACCATTTAGCATAAACTCAGAGTACAATATCGTTTGGCTGATTGGATTAGCATCTATACAGTTGAATGACACTGTTATGCTGATTGAATTAGGACGGGTGACACCGTTATGTCTGAGGTGTGTCCTTTTACCTATACAACATTTGCATTCCTTTGTTTGAATGTCTCCTCCCCTGCTGTATAATCCCTCCCCCTGAAACATAAATAAATTACGGTGTTCTGTAATGTTAAGTGAGACTTGTTGGGAGACTTGATGACCTCAGCGGAAAGACAGCACGTTTTCTCATTAAAGAATCCTGCTGAAGAACCTATCCAAGTCTCCTGGTCTCTTCTTCAAACGAGGAAAAGGAAATTCACAACAGTTTTGGTGCCGTGACCCGGATAGAGCTCCTCATCTGAATCCAGATTGAAACTTCAAGCTCCAAGATCTGACTACGTTCCAGACTGAATTATTTCTGTACAACTAAGGGTTGGTGAGTGTCACTTTATCCAACAGAACCTTAAAGACCAGTACAAATTTGTTTTCCTCAGCGCTGCCAGGGAAGAGTTATCAGACAGCTGTAGGGTTTGGTTAACTAAGTTACCCTCTAAAAAAGTTTGTTTTAGAGATGAAATTTACCCTCTGTTTTCAGACAGGGAAGATTGGCATCAAGCTAATAATTGTTTAAGCCTCTGTTCAAACAGAGAATAATTGTTTAAGCCTCTGTTTCAGCAGGGAAGTATTGTTAAGCCTCTGTTTTCAGGCAGGGAAGATTTAGCATCACAAGCTAAGAAATTTTGTAAGCCTCTGTTTTCAGACAGGGAAAATTAGCATAGCATAGCATTTCCTTTTTGCGAAGGAAAGTTAACAAGTCTGTTGATCAGAGAAGTTTTAGTGTTCTGATTGTGTGGTAACAAAGAAACTCACAAAAATGTTTAGAAAGAATGCTAGACTGATCCCCACAACTGAAAAAGGTGGTCTCGCAGCTCCTTTGTGGACAGACAGTGATTTAAAATCACAGTTAGGAGTGCAACTGGATTTAATCATCATAGAGAAAGTTAAGCAAGAACTAACGCAGAAATATGAGATCCATCCAGACAAGACTTGGTCGATTGATGAATGTAAAAAAGTTTTAGAAGCATGTATTCGCAAGAACAATGTGAAAGGCATTATTTGTTGTCACAGAGAATTTGGTTTAGCGCTAGCTAGACAACAGTCTCAGCATATCTCAGAGCTAGAGAAACAGAACAAAGAGCTCTGTGCTAGAGTAGCATCTTTGACTAAGAAATTGACCTGCAACCAAGCTGCAGAGAAAACTGATGTGAATTAAGCTAATCAGCCTGATAACGTTTATCCTCACTTGCAAGCTATCTTTGAAACAGATGTAGCCATTCAATCAGTATCTGATGTGCCTGTTGATTCAGTCAAAGTATGTAGCGCTAGGAGAAGGTCAGGAATTGAGGTAATTGAAAGTATTCCTGCTAATTCTGTTGTCCAAGTTCAAACTGCCAAATTGCTAGGACCTAGAGATATAGAAAGATTATCCCAGAGCTTGCCCTCAGCACGTACACATTTTTCTGAATTTAGAAGGACATTGTTATGCAAAATGCGTCTCTACGACATGTCGTTAACAGAAGTCACACAGCTAATGTCACAGATTCTAACTTAATCTGAATTCAAAAGTTTTGAATCTGCTGTTACTTCTGAAATACAACATGCCAGTAAAGGCGATGTGAGAGAGGGTGTTTTGAAAATTCTAAAGAATATCATGGGACCCAAAATAGACTGGTCCAGAATCAATAACTGTGTGCAAAGGAAAGAAGAATTTGTGAGTGAATTCACTGAAAGATTTTGTCAGTCAGCTGTAACTTGTAGTGGGATAGTTGATGATTCTGAATGTGTGCTAGATGACCAGGGAGCTTTTGTTCGTGTCTGGTCAGCCTTTTAGCCGAGTACAGAAAAGCATTGCCATTCCTTGATCTAACTTGGTCAAACAAAACCCTCAGAAGTAACCTAGAAAGGTTAGCTACATGAGAAATGGATGCTGATGTTAAGGCAAAAGTGAGAGTAGCAGCAGCTACGTTTAGCACAAGGAATCCAGACAACAGATGGCCTAAGAGAGAAGGCAAATGTAACTACTGTGAAAAATCAGGACACTGGGAGAAAGAGTGTAGGAAGAAGTTGCGAGAAAGTAAAATAAATTCTTTGCATAATTCTGTTCCTTCTCAGCCCGCCTACAACCCTGAAGTATTTCCGCCAGGATACACTGAAATGTTAGGACAGCTTGCTCAGCCTCTTCTAAGAGCACAAAAAGAACAGGAAGGGGCTGTGAGGAGCCACCTTTCCCCTGTGATCCATCACAATGACAAGATACTTTTTGTGAAAGGTAGCATCACAGCCCCGAACATTGTTTTACAGCGTGCACAGGGTCACGAACCCATCCTCATGTATGATGTCTGCAATCACTGAAGTTTTGTTAGAGGATGAAATGACTCACGATTGTGTTACGCTTACATACGCAGCTACGAATGAAATAGCAGAAACTCCCATTGAGAATGCAGAATTGGAGTTGTTTGTTGATGGTTCAGCTCAAGTGATTGAAGGTAACATTACAGCAGCTGCAGTGTTGTGTCAGGGAAGGAAAAACTGGAGTCATGTGTCACACTGTAAAGTTGTTCCCCCACCAACAGGGATAGGATAGGACACGGATCAGTGAGGAGCCCTGGAAAGAACCGAATACAACAGGCTTCGGGGGCCAATCCTTGGGTGAAGATTCCCTCATAGGCCTTCCCACACTAGTCCATCCTTACCTCACTGTTCTTTAGGTGTCGCAGGAATTAAGAAATAGGGAAAGAATGAACAACAATAGCAGACTCAGATTGAACAGATGAGACAACCCTAATGTTTACTGTATTTTAGAACAAATACTGCTCTGTTGTCTTTTGTTTTCCTTTCTTACTCTGTGCAGATACCACTTGATGGCTGTCCCCAGACCCATATGCACAAACTTTCTCACCTGCGTATGAAGCCACAACCTCTGAAGGACAACTAGACCCATACGCACTGATCCTCACCTGCGTATAAAGCCACAACCTCTGAAGGACAACTAGACCCAATACTGAGTCAACTGTCATGAAGAAGAAGAGAAAGAAAAAAAACACAACGCAGAGAATCACCTACGGGAACTTCAGTCATCCATCAACATGATCAAGATTGCCTTGCTACTAATCATCATGGACATCGCACAAAGTGTAGACTCCAGAAGCAACATATTCTTTAGGGATGCACCGAATATTCGGCCACCGAAAATTTTCGGCCGAAAATGGCCCAAAAGTACATTTTCGGTTTTCGGCCGAAAGACTTTTATCACCGAAACAACACGGCCGAAATGTTGTGATGACGCAAACAGAAACCGCGACCTGCACGTGCTTGTCTGAAGCAACATATCCGCGGTGTAGACGTATTTCAGTATATCTGAGAAAGACCTACATCTGCTCTATGCACAAGCACTGACAGCGAGAGCTCATGTTCTCGATGAGAAGAGGACCAGACTTCACTGTGAAACCGAACGCAATCTTTAACAGTGGGCATGTTTTAAGCGCGGAACACACTTCAATCTGGCGGCGGCGCGCGCGCGTGAACGCGATGATCTGTGAGCGCGATCAATCATCTCTTCCTTAAGAATAAACATGAATGAACATCTAAGGTGTGTTGAGGATACATTACAACTTACTGTCACGTATCTTATGTGGTGTAATCGCTCAATCAGTGTCTCAACGGCGGAAAGACGTCAATATAACTGCTGTAAACTAAACAGTCATGTAGCATCACATTTACCTCAGGCAGTCATTCAGTGTCCACATCTGTTAGTTCACTAGAGAAATCAACTCTTTCACTAAATATATGACCTATATTAGCCGTTATATTCGTTATATTCTACTTAACCTGTTAATGATATATTGATTATTTCATGTATGTTTAAATAAAATGACAGACACTGTGTATAAATGATTATATTTCAACAACGAATTGGATAAAAAACTATTTTATAATTAGATTTAGAAGTTATTGCAAAAACTGCCTTATGTGAAGTTTACATGTTTGTGTACTATGTTACTTGAGTGTTGATTATTAGACCTAAAAATACATAGCAACTGAATTTATGCTAATAGTTTTGGCTCTGTTGTTAACCTTTAATATTAATGTGCAAGTAAGGGCTCCCTATATAGTTTAGAGCAATATATTCAATAAACTTTTTTTCCAGTAAACCAATAAAAATAAATAAAAAGCCATTTTGTAAAACTGTTGTACTGAACTGTCAGTTTTGTGCACCGCTACATCCCTATTCTACAGTTAACATATGGGCTATGGCAGTCTTTGTTTTGATACACTATTATGTTGAAGGCCTACAGAGAAAATAGTTGTATCTTTAAGCAGTTGCACTTGTTCTGAATGCACTTTCTTGTAGTCCTACAGAGAAAATTTTTAAATGCACTAGACCTAAATGCACTTTGTTTTTATGAGAGAACATTTCATTTTATAACCTTTCTGTAGGCCTGTACATTATTATTTAATGTACAAATGAGTGGGGTCAAGTTAAACATTTTAGTTTGAATTTTATTTTATACTGTGCATTGTTGTAATGTGCTAAATAAATATTGGCATAATTTGTAATTTATTTATTCTTTGAAACTTTAATATTAATTTATGCAATTGCAATGCCTTGATTTTAGTAAAGTTAGTACACAGTCATAGCCATAAATGCAATAGTACTAATAATTGGCATAATTTCTTTCGGTGTTTCGGTTTTCGGCCTTGGTTTCCTCTTTTTCGGTTTTCGGTTTCGGCCAGGAATTTTCATTTCGGTGCATCCCTAATATTCTTAGAGCTTATATGTCAAGAAATGCCATGTTTGCTGGAAAGAACTTTTGCATGCCACACCTGCCTTCAGTAGGAGCAGGAATCCCATGGGTGGCACATGATGGGAGGAACTTCTGTCTAAAACATCCTACCCAGCCAATTCAAAGGCAGGTGCACCCTGGTTTTATGTTCTCTCCACCCAAGCTCTCCACAGCTACATAATTCAGCTCCTACCACCAACAAAGATGGCTGCATTCAAGGACTCACTTATGCACAAACATGGTGGTCAAGTACTCTTGAACAAAATCCAACAAGACATTCTTGATCTTTCAGCAAAATTACATCAGATGACTGAAGATAATTCTTCATGGTTCGGAAACCTGTAAGGTCAACAAAGGACTCACAAGGACTGTTCCAACCACAAAAGAACATTACCCGTAATGAACTACACGGACCCTAGTGGCATGTTTGTTTCTGTGTCAGCATGTCATTCGTCACTACAGACAATCAACACAGAGCAAGTGATATGTGCCTGTAACTTTTTCCAAGTTATATGACGATGGGGCTTATGCTAACAAACATAAGCTACAGAATGGACTGATGAAGGTTTAAATTTGTTTTATGTGAGAGTTATTAGAACTCTCAAAGGGGGGAATGTAGGATTACAAATTTATACATTGTTATATCTTGGTTCCAATGTAATAGAATATAACTGAAAACATTATCTATATTGTGTTTTACATTTTGAAGTAAACTTGAGGAAATTCTAAGGAGATTACGTCCGGCCGTGTAAGTGTTTGAGACATTAAGTCTTTTGTCTTTATGCACTTCCTGATCATTTAGCATAAGCTCAGAGAACAATATCGTTTGGCTGATTGGATTAGCATCTATACATTTGAATGACACTGTTATGCTGATTGAATTAGGACGGGTGACACCGTTATGTCTGAGGCGTGTCCTTTTACCTATACAACATTTGCATTCCTTTGTTTGAATGTCTCCTCCCCTGCTGTATAATCCCCTACGTGAAACGTAGATAAATTATGGTGTTCTGTACTGTTAAGTGACACTTGTTGGGAGACTTGATGACCTCAGCGGAAAGACAGCACGTTTTCTCATTAAAGAATCCTGCTGAAGAACCTATCCAAGTCTCCTGGTCTCTTCTTCAAACGAGGAAAAGGAAATTCACAACACTATACAGTAGGGCTGGGTATTGACACAAATTTCACAATTCGATTCGATTTCGATTCACAAGCTTTCAATTCGATTTGATTAAATTCAATATCGATTACTTTAGATATATCTCAGGTACAATACATGGCCAATTTTCTCAAGGAAAACAAATCTCTGAACTATGTTGTAAACTATCAGTTATACTACATTAGCCTACTAATATTGAAGGTAAAAAATTAACTGATTTGTATACAAACACTTAAATTACACTAAATTATGTTTTATTATAAAATAATAATAAAGTTATAATATTAACTTTACAATTACATAATCATATTTATACTTTATTATCATAAATATAAACATTTGGCTGTCATAAAACTTGCCAGATTTATTCATAGGCATACATTAAATTGAAGAACATTAAAAATGACAATGAATATGTAATGTGGTGCATATAATTATCAAAATGCTCCTCTCTAGAGTTATTTTTCTGGCTGATTAAAGCTTACTAACGAGTTTATGGACACTGGATATGGTTTTTTCTGGGGTAAATTTTACGTTACATGACATTGTTTACTTATTAGCCATTTTACTTACGTCTTTCTGCGGTTGAAACTTGAGCCATTCCATGTGACATGATACGGATTTCAGTAAGTTATCCTGTGCCTTTTCACACACTTTCAGATGCTTATTCATGTTTACTTTGCGCTGTTACTATTAAGGCGGAAGGGCAGATCAGTTCATGTGCATTCCGCGCTGCCGGTTCTCTTGAGCTGAGCTGCGGCAGAGCGATCTCGCGCCAGTGCGCCAAAGCGGTATTTATGCTTTTGAATCATTTGAAATCGGAGACTTTGTTTTAATATCAATAGTAATAAAGCACAAAGATTATAGTGATTTATTGGATGGGAGGTGCGCTACAATGTTTATTTCATTCATAAACTGAAAACAGGATGACTAATTCCTAATTTAAGAATCGATATTGTTTTGTAAAAGTGAGAATCGATTCAAATCAAGAAATCAATATTTTTTACCCAACCCTACTATACAGTGGTTACACCTTGATATTGCAGATGATATATGGTGCATAATTCATTTGTAAATATTTAGTATATTTACTAAACATTTAGAGGATTTTATAATAAAAACCTTTTTTTTAAATATTAAATTTTTTAAAATATTAAAGAGAAAATATTATTGACATTCTTCAAAAAATATTCTTCATTTCTGTAGAGCTGGATATTTGAATAAAGATCAACTGACTGAGTTCAGCTTTGAGAATGAAACCAACCTATGTGTTCCTCCATTTCTTCATCTTTCACTCTGAATGTTTCTTCAATCTTTAGGTCTTCACTCTCCTCTTTAATAAACGCCATCTTTATAATATTGTGTCACATGGATCTCAATCACTTCAGCAGGAGTTTTTCTGTGTGTTTGTCCTGTTTAAGATGAGAAAAATTAACATGAGAAAAATTAACAGAAAGAAAAACACATAAAATGTAAATCTCTCCTAGTTCAGTAGTCAGTGCACTGGTAAGAGGGTCAGTGAGAGCGATAGGTGTTTTTTTTTTTTTTTTTTTACAAACTGAAAATGTGTCATGAACCTTGCTGTTGAATTCTGTAATTCTGAAAGTATAAATTGAAACATAACAATTGAAATAAAATGAAACAAAAAAAATTGAACTTAAAATTTAAGGGCATCAACAAACATGTTAAATTCATTCCAGACTTTTTTGAAAATGAGCAATAAACTGTAAAAACTTTTTTACTCCATTGGACCCATGACCCATTTACTCCATTTAGTTTAATGAATATAACATTATCCTAATATATATATCAACTATATATACTATATATACTAAAACAAATATATATATATATATATATATATATATATATATATATATATATATATATATATATATGGTTTGAGTCTAATATATTATTAGTTGGTCAGTTGTTGAATTGAATCAAAATGATGGTCAGCTTTTAAGTATTACTGAACTATGTCAGATTTATGTGTAAATAATATTGTATTGGCATGAATTCTATTTCTGCCAACATTATCTCTTTTCATCAGTCAGAGCGATATTTAATGCACCTAAATCACCTAATGAGACAAAAACATTCAAAATATTAATATATTGGTCAGTTTAGTTATTTGATGATTTGTAGAGATCGAGATATAAATAAATATATAGCGCTTCGAATCACTGAATCATTTGTTGTGAATCAATCGGTTCAATTGACTCGGAGAGTTGAAAGCTCCAGTTCCCTCGTCACTCGCCAGAGACTGAATTCATGTTTGAACTGATTCACGATAAAGCGCGAAATGAGACGCTCCTTCTGTTACTCGTGAGTTTATTATCTTACTTTACCCACACAACGCTGTTAAATGTTAGATAAAGCAATGCAGTGTTACATTTAATAATGTATCATTCATTCTGCGTCGCTTTAAACGCTTAAAAACACAAACCTGTCTTCAGTCCAATCCCAACAGATGCAGGAGCGCGGCGCAGATTGATGATGTCACACATGGAGACCAAAATAAAAGTCCTGTTGCTGTGTAAAATCACAGTGCATAGAAATTGCCATAGAAAAAATTACATCATTCGGAATGAATGTTTAGTTGGAATACATTTACTAACACAATGGTATTGGTAAGTTAATAATACAGTTCACATTGAGTGTAAAAAACTAAAGCTATAACACAATTAATTTATTTTCTTTGTTTTTATATTTAATTTTATTATAATTTGAATAGTCATTTGATTTATCATTTATTCATTTTGTCATAATTATTATTTTTTATTTGTCATTTTATGTTTTAATATTTTATATTACTTATTTATTTTCTATTGTTGTTTAATCTTATGATTGTGTGGTTTGAAGGGATGTTTGTTTTCACAGGTAGGAGATCAGAGAATGTCTCCATTTCAAGGTTTTTATCATCACAGGATGATGTGAAGCAGTGATTTTCCATTGTTTTTCCCTTGGTATAATAACACTTGTTGGAATTGTACTTGTCAGACGAAGTGTAACATTCAGACAAAGTCTGAGCATTGAGCAGTGTAACATCTAGATCAGTGGTCGGCAGAATTGGCTCGCCAGCAATAATATCTGGCCCACGCCCGGATCCAGATTATTTTGATAGCGGCTGGTGCTGAAATAGATCTGTCATGATAGTGTAACGGAGGCCAGCTAGTGAGAGCTGTGCAGGGAAATCTCACTCCCCTCATGTCAAGAGACGCTCTAGTGACTGACTCTAGAGGTCACAGACTTTAGCCTCCTTGTTAGAGCGTCCGAATCCCCTGCAGAAAGACACAGTTTCGCGCACCGCTTGGAGCAGGCAGTGCGAACCAGAGAGATTACAACAACAGTTGCTCAGTCCACTTTTTACGATCAATGATATTGGACCCACTCACTTTTATCATCTCTAACATTCAGCACATGTCTGTTTACCTACCCCTAATCGATAAACACTTATTATTAAACACATATTAGACGCTTTATTTCCACTTTTCTAATATTTTCTTAATTTGTATTGAAAATAAATGCCTTTCCGATTTGATATGTTATGGGAAAACGGAGAAGATTGAATTAGGCCAAAGCCGGACTCGAACCGCGGGTCGATTTGTGTCAAAACTAGATGCCGTGCATCTTACCCCTACACTACTACCACTCTCAACAATATGCCGATTTCCGTAAATTTGTCTTTCCGAGCTATACGTTTATCAAGTAAAGCGGTATATTTGTACTTAATGTAATTGGCATCTACTCCCAGAGGTGTCAAATGTATTTGCATTCATTACTCAGGTAGAAGTATAGATACTGGGGTTTAAAAAGACTTCTGTAGAAGTTGAAGAATCAACTCAAGCTTTTTACTCAAATAAAAGTGTAAAAGTACTGGTTTCAAAACTACTTAAAGTATAAAAGTAAAAGTAATGTAAGGGGAAAAAATGCCATTAAAGGGGTAGTTCACCCAAAAATGAAAATTCTATCATCATTTACTCACCCTCAAGTTGTTCCAACCTGTATGAGTTTCTTTGTTCTGAAGATTGAAGAATGTTTGTAACCAAGCAGATTATATGCAACCATTGACTGCCATAGTATTTTCCCCTACTATGGCAGTCAATGGTTGCTCTATCTGCTTGGTTACAAACATTCTTCAAAATATTTTCAAAACAAAGAAACTCAAACAGGTTTGGAACAACTTTAGGGTGAGTAAATGATGACAGAATTTTCCTTTTTGGGTGAACTATCCCTTTAAGGAGTAAGGACAAAAAATTAGGTCGCGCCACAGTGCATACCCCACCTCCTCAAAAAAAAAAAATTTCTAAAGCCCATAATGACTATAATGTTATATTAAAAAGTTAATGTTGAACATTTTTAGATGCACTTGGCTATGCGTTTCAGCCGCATATATTCCCATTGAAAATGAACGCATTTTAGGACAATGCAAATACATTAAAGAACCATATGTGTACTACTGAGCATTAACGTGTTTCATGGAGCGGAAGATTTGATGACTAGTTGCCTATAAATATTGTAAAGGTGCAAAAAGTCAAAATTCAGAGGCATGTTATCAATAACCATTTTTTGAATGTGTGATCAGTGTGGCTAGATTGGGTCGACCATTTCCAGCCCAAAAACCTCACCAAATGTACATTTATATTTTTAAAAAATGGTTATTGATAACATGCCTGGTTATTGATAACAATTTTGACTTTTTGCACCTTTACAATACTTATAGGCAACTAGTCACTCCAAGAAAAAAAAGAAAAAACTTTAACTGCCAAAATAATGTATTATTTGATTGCCATACCAATCAATGTTGATAAGTAAGTTACCATTTTATCTCCTTAAAATATAACATTGATGATTAAAAAAAAAAAAAAATCCCAGTAAAACGGATCAAATATGATTATATGTCCAGGTAGAAACTGTCAAAACGGCTATCCCTCAGAAAAACACATGCACAATTTTCAATGTCAACAGTAAGAAGCCAATTTACGTGCAAAAAGTGCCCAATATAGAGATTGGAAAAAGCAATGTAATAAACAGGCATTTCACACGTTAATGGATATACACCACTGCCAAAATGCATAATTAATTGATACTGTACAATAATCTGCCAACAAAAAATAACAACAATGCGCTTAAAAACCCGGCTAAAGTCATGAATGAGCACGTCTGCCTGCTGATTCGCTGATTGGCTGAAAGTGCGTGCTCGTCGACGAGAACCCGCCCTATCTGGCAACATGGTGTGTGATTTGTGCAGGTGTAGGCTTGATTGATTGCCTACAACCCAATAGGGTGTCGGAATGATTTGTGTTTATCCTTCTCATCCAACCACAATCAAATTCACGCTGTCCGGATGGCGCAATTTATCTGGATAGTTTTTTTTTTTTTATGACAAGCCGGAATGAAAACATGCCGAAATGGAATAGGAGTAACGAGGCTATTTTTAAAATGTAAGGAGTAGAAAGTACAGATAATTGCTTGAAAATGTAAGGAGTAGAAGTAAAAAGTAGGCTGAAAAACAATTACTCCAGTAAAGTATAGATACTCAAAATTTCTACTTAAAGGGTTAGTTCACCCAAAAATGAAAATTCTGTCATTAATTACTCACCTTTGTGTCGTTCAACACCCGTAAGACCTCCGTTCATATTCGGAACACAAATGAAGATATTTTTGTTGAAAGCTGATGGCTGAGAAAGGCTTCAGATAGGCCTCCATTGGCATTCAGTACATTTTCACTCCCAAGACCCATAAAAGGCACTTAAAACGTCGTTACAAAGTCCATCTCACCACAGTGACTCTACAATAATCTTACGATGCGACGACAATCGTTTTTGTGCGCAAAAAAAATCTAAATATCACCTTTATCCAGCTTGTTATTGCCTTCCGCGTGTGCCTCCACGATGCATGCGCGAGAATATGACGTAGCGCCGGGGTTCGGGAATCCATGAAATGCGCACTTTAGTCCCATTTTGAGAACTACGCCAAGACCTAAAGCACGATCAATGTAGAATCCAACAGCTTAGACACGCGCGTCTTCCTCTGATTGTAAACAAATCGCTTCTGGGTCATGTGTCCGAACGCCGGATCTACGTCATATTCTCGCGCATGCGTCGTGGAGGCACACACGGAAGGCAGTAACAAGTTGGATAAAGGTGTTATTTCGATTTTTTTTTGCGCACAAAAACTATTGTCGTCGCATCGTAAGATTATTGTAGAGTCACTGTGGTGAGATGGACTTTGTAACGACGTTTTAAGTGCCTTTTATGGGTCTTGGAAGTGTAAATGTACTGAATGCCAATGGAGGCCTATCTGAAGCCTTTCTCAGCCATCAGCTTTCAACTAAAATATCTTCATTTGTGTTCTGAATATGAACGGAGGTCTTACGGGTGTCGAACGACATAAGGGTGAGTAATTAATGACAGAATTTTCATTTTTGGGTGAACTAACCCTTTAAGTAGAAATTTTGAGTATCTATACTTTACTGGAGTAATTGTTTTTCAGACCTTGTTCTGCCCATCAGAAGCTTACAGTCTCTGGCAAATGTTCATGGTACTAGCCTTGATAGGAGTAACCTGTCAGCACTGCAGAAGCACTGCTAGGCCATAAGAATCATCGCTGATGTGTCAGAGGAACAGGCAGTGCAGATTGAGAGAAGGATGAGGGGACAGCACACCTCGTCACTTTAGTTTGCAGCACAGGCAGGCAGAATCACGGCCTCCTCAATGCATAGTGTCTATGCAACAGATATCAGCTCACCAGCTCTCTCCACCATAAAGAGGGTTTGTTACCCTACGCGCGGGCCAGGAACAGCAACCACCAGTTGGGGTATCAAACAAGAGGAGACAGCGAGGCAGACATACATCACCCAAACAAAAGAACAGCACAGAAACCAACAAGTGCAAACTTGTGGGTTTTTTGTCAACCCGGCCTTCCCACAAGTAGGAGCATCACCAGATGCCATTGTGAGTTGCACCTGTTGTGGGAAAGGCTGCATTGAAGTTAAATGCCTTGCAAAGTACAAGGACTGCACAGTCCTTGATGCATGTTCATCAGATGACCGCAACTTCTGCCTGCATGTGGTTGATTGTCAGGTGCACCTCAAGAAAAAACACCAGTACTACAGCCAGGTCCAGACTCAACTTTCTGTTACAGACAGTGTGTATTGTGACTTTGTAGTGTGGACAATGAAGGACTGTGTGATTCTACGCATAACTCCAGACACTTTTTTTTTGGAAGGCACGGCTTCAGAAGGCACAGGAGTTCTTCCAGAAGGTGGCTCTCCCTGAACTCGTGGTGCAATATTTCACCATACCACCTACCCCTCAAGCATCGTTTGGCCCCATTGTCCTACAGCAACAACAGCCACTGCAAGTGCGTATAAAGAAGCCAAGAAAGCAGCCTGCCAAAAAAGACAAAGCACCCAAGAGAAATAAGTCAGTGTGGTGTCTCTGTGCTGGACCAGAGAAAGGTCAAATGGTGGCATGTGACAACCAGAACTGTACAGTACAGTGGTATCACTTCCATTGTGTGGGGCTTGTGGACACCCCTTCTGCCGACACTCCTTGGTTTTGCCATTCTTGTGCTGATTAGTGTTTAATGATTGTACATCCACGCACATTACATTTCTCACCCAATCTCATCCAAGATGTTCATGTCTTGAGGAAAACATTCCAGGATTTTTCCTCCACATCATAGACTTCAATGGCAACTAAAATGTTGAAGGTCCAAATCAATGCAGGTTTGAAGGGCTTCAGAGGCTCTGCATGATCCCAGACGAGGAATATGGTCTTATCTAGCGAAACGATCTTCGTCAGAAACAGGATCAAACATATAAGGTTGGATGCATAATCTCTCCATTTTCATGACGGACAGTGTAGATCTGTTTGTTGTCATTGAAGCTACTGAAAGCAGCCGCAGTGAAACAGCCAATCACAGCAGAACTCCACATTAACATTCATGACCCTTCCAAATAAGGCAAAAACAGACCATTTCATTCTAGAGACTATTTCTGGGGTTGTAAATGGATCTGTAAAACAATATCTGGACAATTTTTACCCGTAAATAACTCACATACCCTCTATGTAGAAATCATAGAACAATTTAAAATATTGCTTCAACTCATTCTAGGGCACCTTTAAACATTGTGTAAATGCACATTTTTGTGAACTTTTAATTTTAATTTTTTAATGCCACTTTAGAGCTGATTTCTGTGCCACTTTTTCTGTGTTAATATGCCTATATAATATCAGTCAATGGGTCTGACAGCTATAAGAGTAAAAAAAAAATCGAATTAAGCTCAAAACAATACATTGACATCTTAAGGCACGAAACAATCAGCAGATAAAGACAGATAACATTTTCATTTTTGGGTGAACTTAGGTGAATCTCTTTAATTACAGTTCACACTAAACTTTGCCAGGTTTTGGCCCTCCATTAACAGGACTTTGACACCTTTGATTTACTGTTAGTAATCATCACAACCATCAAGCTTACTAACCTATGTACATGAATTACTATAAAAAATATGAATCTTTATAATTTCTCCAAATATTGTTTCCCTTTATTGATAATGTTATTAACCAAACATAAAAATGTTCTTGAATTCAAACATTATTTTATTGTTTGCAGATCACCAAACTGGAAGCATCAGTCCAAAAAATGGATATTTCGACCAGTACTGTCACAGTACGTGCAATGACTGCGAAGTCAGGAGCTGCTGCCTGGCAGACGCAACAGGATCGATCACACTATCACTATGGGACTCACAGATAGACCGTGAAGAAGAAGGAAGAACATACAGCTTCACAAATTTGTCAACGAGAAAATACAATGACAACACACTGACAACAACACGTGCATCCACTATAACACCACTACACAAGAAAATATCAGTACTATCCACTACTAGCACACAAACGCCTCCACCCACACTACACACAGTGACGACAGAAATCACTGGGGCAGCAATCACTATCAAAAACAGTGTCCTAAATGCCACACTGCCCAGCATACCAACATCCAAAGACAAATTCCACAGATGTACTGTCTGTAAAAATCCTTCGAAAGGGCTCAAGTTACATCACTAAATGTAGTGGTTTTCTGACCATTTTGCACAATCGCCAAGAAATGTCACTCACAATCACAAATTCCCTACTCACGAAATTTGTGAACATAGAGAATAATGTAACCACCATGGACAGTCAAGACATGGAAGAATATTGTATGACTTGCGGACCACTTACACTCACATACACAGAAGACAGTCAGATAATAGATCTGCAAACACAAAGCCAAAAGCAAAACGCACCAGAGCAAAATGCTAGTGATGAAGAACTATCTTCTATAATTATGGACATCCCAGGAGATCAGACCCTGACAATCAGTCCCACTGAACAGACAGACTTTTTCTGTGTTAATATGCCTATATAATATCAGTCAATGGGTCCGACAGCTATAAGAGTAAAAAAAAAAAAAAATCAATTTAAGGCACGAAACATACATTATGCTCTACGTTCACAAATTACCCTGTCGCCAAAAAAAGACCCCAAACATGACAAAAAAAAGAAAGAAAACACAAAGCAGTGTAACACCATGCAAACACACAAGCACACACACTGCACATTGCATTCCACTACATGCCTATAACACCTTACAAAATATTGATTTACACCCTTCTCATTACTTTTTTGGGCATATTTTATATGCAATCATCTTACAAAACATATACATATTTTCATGTACATTTTATGTATACATGTGTGGTGATTGTGAGGTGTGGTCAGGTAGGCGGCGTCAGCAAACGTGATTTCTGGTCAGCCGTCTATATATTGTGACGTAATTTAGAGTGCGCGGAACCATTTCAGTGCGTTAGTGCCTAATTTCGACAGCGTGGGGGAATGAAAGTGTGGTAAGTTTGAATGTTTTGTGTCAAAGCGGTTTTTGTGATCATAAGATTATGGGTGAGGTATTAAAGACTGTTTTTATTTAATTATTTGTAGACTCACCACTGTTTGAAGCTGTTTGGTGGAGACGCTAATTGTTTACTTAAACCCCTTGCGTGATAACCAGTACTCGAGTTTGATTCAAATGAACGGATGCAAGTATTGAGTTTTAAACTTTTATAGGGTTTATTATATGCCTTGCCCAGGTGCATTTCATCATGCCCTTTTAGTGTGTCATATTTGAAGTAAAAATATATATGTGCTGATGTGTAACAAGAAATAAAGTGTACTAATTTTCTTACACCAGTGTCCACCTTTTGTAGCCTGACAAGCCAGACCCACATCAAGATGTTGGGTCTGGAAACTCACCATTGACAGGGCTCAATCCGAGGGGCGGGATAAACGGCTGTCTTTCAAATTCCCTCTGCACGCAATTGGATAGCGCCATGAGCGCCACAACCAATCAGAGTGAAGAAAAAGGTGAAGCCGATCTAACGTTAGTTGATAGACTTTCGCCGTATTCGGTCTGCAAAACGTCGAACATATCTTCCTTTCTTAAGAATGACTTCAGTGCCGTTCTTTGTTCTTAATTAACATAAGCTTAACTCCAAGTCTTCCAGAGTTGCGGCCAAAACCGATTCAAAAGACCGCTGTTCGTCAGCTTTGTTTACGAGTAGCACGCAGAACCTCCGCAACTCTGCCGTGACCGGCCGTCATTATGTTAAGCCCGCCCACCGACTCTACACACGCTGTGATTGGCCTGACCAGAGTTTGGTTTTTCCAGCTCTCAGCTCTACCGAGAGTTGCTAGACTACACTCGCAGCAAAATAAATTATCTGCCGCTAGGGTGCGTCTAGATTTCTAGGCTACACCTTTTGTCCTTTAATTAGGATTACGGATCGTCCCTTTACTTACCTGCAGCTGTATGTTAGATGTATATTTTGTTGATAACTTAACAATGTATTTATGAATGGTAAGGGAGTGTGACAACGTGCTGCAAAGGTAACACATGCACAATTTATTTTCATTTTAGAACTATACTAACATTGCTTACATTTTATTTCACAATTTAAGTATATAAATATGTATACTTATATTTTACAAACTACTGTTTTTCACCCTTTCATTAACAACAGAAGGACTGTACTAATATTGTTTGCCTTTCAATTTACAATTTACCTATATACATAAGTATAATTAATTTACAAACTACTGTTTTTCATCCTTTAACAACAGTAGAACTGTACTAACGTTGCTTACTTTTCATTTTACAATTTACCTATATATATACGTATACTTGTATTTTACAAACTACTGTTTTTCACCCTGTCATTAACAGTATAACTGTACTAACGTTGTTTACATTTTATTTTACAATTTACGTATATACATACGTATAATGTCTGAAAAGTAATAATTTACATTACTATTACTAATGTACAACTTTTTTTAAAAAAACTTTTAATATATTAAACTGCTCCGTGATTAATAACAAAATTGTGTACTTCAATTTATTTAAACTTATAACCCATTATTCTACACACAATAATTATTTATAATAATTATTTATTAATAATTAATTATTTATAATTAGCAACTGTCTACCTACAGACCACGGGCAAGGAAAGCTCCACTCTCAAACAGGCAATACATCACCTCCACTTGAATAATTCAATTCACCAAGTGCTCAATAACCTCCAATTGAACACTTGGTGACACTATAACATGAAAAAAAAAAAAAAAAAACATGAAAATGGCTATGTAGTGTCTTAGTCCCAAATGCCATTTATGTCTATGAAGACATTGGCATATCTTAAAAAATATGCCTTCCAACGGCCAATGAAGTTTAAGCACATATTAGACCAACTAAATGGAGGACAATAGGAAACAAACTCAATAGGCATGGTCGACTCATGTCCCTAGAGGTCTGTATGAATTTTGAAAGAAATTAGCCACTAGTTGGCGCTAACAAGTTTTACAGCTCTGTAATAACGTGGTGTTTGACATATCCACACAATATGCATATGATTTGATAGATCTCCTCATGCTAAACCACTTTGCCTCAAGAACCACTGCTGTCAATCCAATCATTGATTAAATATTTGCACTTATGTTAAAAAACTACTTTAGCAAACTAGTCCTAGGTTTTTTGCCCGATCGGAACCAAACCACTGCAGTATGGTTCTCTGGATGCTCCTGATCAATAGTTATCAAAAAATGTTGAACTTTACCCTTTGGGTAGCTATAACAGGGTCATTTAGAGAATGGGTGTGGCAAAACATGCTCAAAAGCCTATTACTCCTTAACAAAAACTCAAACCTTCTCAAAAATAGGTGGACACGTGCAAAATGTGACTCTTAACAAGCATGCAAAATTTCATTAAGATCGGGCAATAAATGCCTTCATAACAGTTAAATGTGCCAATGCTTATAATGCCGTATTACCTAAAATTGCCATAAAGCCACCAGAGGGCAGCAGAAGACCACTCATTGGTTAATTCTGCTCACTAACCATATATATAAACTTTAAAAAATCATTACCAATTTTTACCAATTAATTTGTTCATTTGATGTGTTTTTACGATGTATTACATTACAATTAAAATAACACCTGAAAATATGTTTTAAAGGGGAATCATTTATTTCAAATATCTATATTAGCAACAAAATGTGCATGTGAGGTAGCACGTTTGAAGGCATTGACTTGGAAAATGTGCTCATTAAATGAAAAACAGACATTTAAAATTAAAATGAGCCAATGAGTGGTTCTCTGCTGCCATCTACTGGTTAAAATAGTCATTTTGTCATACTATTTACTTATAATGTTCTATAATTCATATTTAGACAATAAAGTCATTTTTGTAATATTTACAATCACATTTTTTCAAAATAATTTATTTAAAATATATCTGCAACAAAATGTGTATGTGTGTGCACATTTAAATTAGTTAACATGGAAAATGTGCCAATTACATATTCCTTACAATTACAAAACCACCAGAGGGCAGCAGAAGACCACTCATTGACTCATTGGCTCACTAATATAGTTATAAATCATATTTAAACTGTATACAATCATTATAATAATGCTACAAATCACATTTTGTCAAGATTTACCACTTCATTTGTTCATTTGAGGTATGTTTTTGCAATAATATTACATTATATTTACAATCAGACCTGAAAAAGATGTTTTAAAGGGGAAAACCTGGAATGAGCAATTTGTTACATGCGATATCTCTATCTGCAACAAAATGTGGATGTGTGTAAGCATGTTTAAAGGAGTTAATATGGAAAACATTCCTTACTATTGCCATAAAGCCACCAGAGGGCAGCAAAAGACCACTCATTTGCTTATCCTCCTTACTAAAGCCCGAACACTGGTATTTTCAAAGCCGCAGCTTTTTTGTACGCGGTTTGGCTGTTCGTCCACACGCAAACGTAGTATCCGGTTACTGAAACCGGATTTTTTTGAAAACTCTGGCCAGGGTGAAGATTTTTAGAAACTCCAGTTACAGCATTGTCGTGTAGATGGTGAAACCGGAGATTCTGGCTTGTTAATTCGAAGTGCGCGCCGTTTTCTCCTTTGTTTGACATCATATTGTGCACCGTTATCGCTTTTGTTTACATGAGTGGGCTTGGAGTCTATGCAATGGCGGACGTAGCTTTTCACTCTGCTAACAGCGCTTATCACATGTATACAGATACATGCACAGTTATCTCATTGTATTGCAGAACAGAGGCGTCAGAATGCAATAATGAATACAACATAGTAAGGCAAGTGTGTGAAGCTTCAGTCCCTGACCCCCTGCCCCTGTGTACACCTGTCACTGAGTCCAAAGTAAACTTGCAGAAGGTTTCACTGAGCCCATGGCATCCCTCAGTGCATCGGTGCCGTGGATGGGACCCATGTGGAAATCAGGCAGCCATCATAGCGCGGTTTTGCATTCTCATGTGGACTGAGATTTTTTTTAAACCGTGCTTGTGTGGACGCGATTGTTTTTTAAAACGGAGGAAAAACTCTGGTTTACTCCTAATATTGTTCAATTATATTTAAACTTTATAAAATCATAATAACATTACAAACCACATTTTGTTGACATTTAGGACCTTAGTTGTTTATTTGAGGTATGTGTATGCAATAATATTACATTAAATGTACAATGCTACCCAAAAATTATGTTTTAAAGGGAAAACCTGGCATAAGTAATTTCTTACCTATAAGTTATTTCAAATATCTATATTTGAAACAAAAATATGTGTGTACGCAAGTTTAAAGGAGTTACCATGGAAAATGTGCCTTGAAACAAACCCACTTTTGAAATGAAAGCAAGCCAATGAGTGGTTCTTTGCTACCACCTGCTGGTAAAAACAATCATTTTGTCACAGTACTCACTAATATTGTTATATAATTCATATTCAGACATTTCAAAATCACTATTATAACATTTACAATCACATTTTCTCAAAATTCATCACTACATTTCTATTGAAGTATTGGTATTGACAATTGTGCCACATTACAAGTAATGTAAACCTGAATGAGACTTTCAGTAAACATTTAGTTACCCATTATATATTATCTACCATATAACTGCACAAAAAAGCCTATAGCGGTCTTCAAAAGGGTATTTTCCTTCTATGACTTTTACATCCCTATTGATCTTAATTGTTACATGCTTGCTAAATAAAACGTAATATCTTTCTATGCATGTGTGCCTTAAAGGCCTTAAATCAGGGGTCTCAAACCCGCGGCCCGCGAGATGATATTTTGTGGCCCACTACTTGACATCAAAGTTTTGTGTTAGTGCGGCCCGCGCGTTGTTCTGAAAAGCACCTTTTTGCTGATTCGTTGCGTGTGTCGTGCTTGCCGCCTCACTTCGTGTGTGTGTGTGTGTGTGAGAGAGAGAGAGAGAGAGAGAGTGAGTTAGCTCAGCCCTCCCTCGCGCAGTATAATTGGTTGACACCGCTTGATTGACAGGAACCGAATTTGAGGCTGATCCGGGCTGATTAGACAGTCGAAACCAATGTGGTCTAACAGCGCTCAGATGGCCAATCAAATCAAAGTAGGCGGGGTTCGTGCACAATCTTCACACACACACACACACACACACACACACACACAGACGAGCGTGTCAACCTTCATGCCGTTGCGGAGAGACTATATTCTTTCCGGTGAAATCAAAAAACAAAATGCACACACACAAATGCACACAAAATGCAACATCTCCATGCTCTTAATATACAATCATTGATGAACATCTTTGATTTTAATGAAGAAGAAAAAAAACGATATGAGCGGATTAGAACTCTGAACCTTTGAGACGGTTTACTAAAATTCTACCACTAAACCACCAGGGAAATCAAATATTTGTAGCGAATCTATGTATTTAATCACTCATGTGAAGAATCTCGGGACTAATAATATATTTGACGCAAATAAATGCAAATATTGTTTGCAAATAGTCCCAAATAGATTATTTCCCAGCTAGAATTAGACCTAGAATTTCGTTCACTGTTCTGTTTGACCTGGGTATGGCCTTGCTTTGAATTAGTCTATTATTTTAAATAAAATTAAAATCATTCATTATTTCATAATGATTCAATTTCTATAGGCTATATTTAAAAAAAATGGAGTAGTCAAGAGAAGCCTTGAAGAACCATTAATGTTCAGAAGGAAAGTTCAAATTCTGAGGAACAGTTCACGTTCAGAAGAAACATTCATGTTGAAGAACTGTTAATAATAAAGATTGAGAAGATTTTTGTGGAAAACTTGATGCAGCCCAGCCTGACCCAGAGTCTACCTCCACCGGCCCCCAGGTAAATTGAGTTTGAGAACCCTGCCTTAAATGCTTGAACCCTGCTCAAATGCTGCTTGCAGCTTTAATTATTATTATTATTATTATTTTGTTGTTCATACTTTTGGGGTACTCTTTAAGTGCAACATTATTGGGCAGTGTGCAATAATTCCCTTCATTATCACCGTAGTGTGTGTGTGAGGCTTGCATTGTACCACGTTTATGGTGATTGATCAATTTGTGGTGTGTCAACTTGAGTGTGAAATATTGAGTTTTTAAGCTTTTATAGGGGTTACTACTTGCCTTGCTCATGTGTATTTTATATTATGCCCTTTTACTGTGTCATGATTAGAGTGAAAATATTAGTACTCTCGTATATGTGTTGATGTGTAACATAGACCGTAAAAAAATATGGACGACGCGACTTCATTGACTTCCGCTGACCAAAGTTGAAGCTTTCATAGGCCCGCTCACGGCGCTGACATCTTGGGACCGAGTCTGCGCAGTAGCGATCTCGGGACCGGAGTTGCGCAGTAGAGAACAGGAAGTAGAGGCGCGATTATCAAAAGCCCGCCCACACTCTCGCAGATGCAGAACAATTAATTATGTTGGTGTGAAATAAACAGTTATGGAAGTGTAGAAATTAAAGCTAAAGCTCCAATCTCCTCCCAAAAATCCAGAAAAAAGTCCGTTAGTGCCTCAGTGACAAGTTCACTCAGAGAAGCCGTCAATCTCAGCTGTCAATCATGACGTCACACCCCCCGTTTTTATAGCATCAAATAACTCACTAAAACTAAACTTATTTAAAAAACGAACACTTGAAATGATATTATTGTAATAAAAACTGCCTAAAATGACAGAAACCATCTTTAGGAAACAATTATTTGAAGTGTAATTAAATTGTTTAGTGTGTCTCGCGCCCATTCAAATACATGGAGAGGCGGGGTTTAGGAGCTATACTGGGACCGGCCACCGGGGGGCGATCGAGGCGCGAAAGCTTCAATTTCTGACTGGAGCACTACAGGCTTGATGTGTAACAAGAATTAAAGTACCCCTTATTTTCTTACACCAATTAGGATTTGGGGTAGTCCCTGTATTGGCCTACAGCACGTTAGATATACATTTTTTATTTTTGATGGCCTAACTACGTATCTGTGAATGGCAAGGGGGCGGAAGAACGTGCTTAGTAGGTTGCACTTGTTTATCTCTTTGTATTGTTGGAAACTCTTTTCCTCTTCGAAGCAGAGACCAGGAGACATTGGGATATCTTTCAAACAGACGTTACTCTTTATTGAGAATATGCGCTGTTCTTCGCTGTGGTCATCCAACAAGTCTAACTAAATCCGTTTACACTGTAATTTATCTACATTTTAGGGAGAGGGATACACACAGTAGAGGCGGAGACAATGTAAACAAAGCAATGAAATGTGTCCAGGTAAAGGGACACACCCTAGACATTAGAGTTGAGCCGGATACTCGGCTGAAACGAGTATCCGGTACGGATAAAGCACTTTTGCCGAGTACGAGTATTATACGAGTAATACGAGTCAATATCTGTGCTCGGATTGAATAAAAATCCTCATTGGGTAGCTGACTGTGTCTGCGTTCTGTGATAGGCTAGTCACAGCGCCCCTCCCCTACACATACAGATTTGCTGTGTCTCGCTCTGCTCACTCACACACACACACACACACACACACACACACACACACACACACAGAACACTGAGAACGGCTCTCTTTCTCTCTCTGTCTCTTCCTCAGTCACTCAGGTTTGCTAGTCTTTTCCGTTAACGTTTAGGGTTTCTTCAGCTTCAGGTTTGTTTGTTTTATTTCGGTGTAGTACTTACTTATTAACCAGTAGAGTATTGGTAAACGTGGGGTTTGTTCAGACGTGGTGCTTGGTAGAATGCGACTCGCGTTGCGTCTCTGCCTGTCGGAGATTTTTTTTTTTTTTTAACCGTCTGCTGGCTCTAACCAGTTTTTTGACTTCACGCAAAAAATAAAGGAAGTAGTGGTATAAAAACTATATTTGAAATTAATTAGCTACACACACCCACACACACACTCTCTCTCTCTCCCCCTCTCTCTGCCGGTCATCAGAGTTTTTTTTTTTTTTTTACCGTCTGCTGGCTCTTTTGCCATTTTTTGACTTCACGCACTGACTTCACGAGTGTCTGACACTTTCTTGCTGTATTTCATAAAAAATAAAGGAATTAGTGGTATAAAACTATAATATTACAAATTAATTAGCTACACACACACACGCATATACTCTCGCTCTCTCTCTTTAACAGTGTTGGGAATAACGGCGTTATAGATAAACGGCGTTACTAACGGAATTACTTTTTTCAGTAACGAGTAATCAAACGAATTACTGTTTCTTCCGTTACAACGCCGTTAGCGTTACTGAGGAAAAAAATGCGGCATTACTATAATTTAGCTCATTGAAGCGGTTTTCATCCGAACAGGCTCTCTGTCAGTCGGACCTGCAACGCGCGCGCGTGTGTGTGTGTGTGCGCGCGCGCTAGCCATGCGTGTTGGGGGTTGGGTTGGGTGGTACACATAACTGATGATGATTGGTGGGTGGGAGACAAGGTTGAGGTTGATAGGTTGAGTTCACACACACACACACACACACACACACACACCTTTGACGCACACGCATATGCACAGTCAGCGATGGCAGTCCAACGACTTCGAAGGTAGCAAACTGGAAGTATAAGCGCTACTTTTCCCTCGTTGAGATGAACGGTAAGAATGTTTATAAACATATAAACATTACATAAATGTAACGTGAAGCTTATGCCCAGGGAGAAAGAGTCTATCCACGTCGGTGGCAAGTAATTCTATTTCTAATCTAATGAAGCCTCACGTCATCACAGCCACAATATTAGTGGCTAAAAACCCAGGTGATAACGTGAGCACCACTACCAGAGGAGTAGTAAAGAAGTACTGATACTATTTACACAATATTTACACTATAGTAGGTCTACTGATAATATTTACAATAATATATTGAATTTGATAGGTGTCTCTCACATTGTCCCACAGCAACATTACAATAGTGTACATTAATGTACAATGTTTTATAATAATAATTTATACTATTTAGTGTCCAATTCATTCATTTAACATATTTAATATTGGGGGCATCCAAGTTATTTGACATATTTAAACATAAAAAAAAAAAAAAGTAACACATTATTACTTTCCCTGGTAATTAGTTACTTTTATAATGATGTAACTCAGTTACTAACTCAGTTACTATTTGTAAGAAGTAACTAGTAACTATAACTAATTACTTTTTTAAAGTAACGTGCCCAACACTGCTCTTTAACCAGTGGCAGTAGCACCCACCTTTCCCCCACTGAGACCAATATTGCATCTGGGGATGGAAGTTATGTTTAGATGAAAACTCTTGTTCATTACATTTTTCTTCATAATTGCAACCGAATGTGTTGTATTCATTGTTGCAATACTTGTTCTGTATATAGTTTGTTTGTTATCGTGATCAAAACCATTGATCTGAAGGTCAATGCTGATGCTGTCATGTAAATAGTTTTCTAATCAGCAATAAATATAACAATTTCTGATCAACCCATATCAATTGCATGATTAAAAATAACATACCGGTTAAAGCCCCACCCATTTCAAGTCAACCTGACCACTTCTGGGTTAAATCCCACCCACTTCTGGGTTAGGCCCCGCCCAGTCCGAGTACAGATACAGATAATTCATATGGTTAACAGATACAGATACAGATAATGCTGTACTCGCTCATCCCTACTAGACATTAGAGTGTCACCAGTCCAAATCCAATCAGCATAACAGTGTCATTCAAATGCACAGATGTTAATCCATTCACTGACAGTATTGCTCATACCTTTACATTATCAGAGACTGAAGCACAACTGTGCTCTGAGCTTGTCAAGCGAAATGGTCAGGAAGTACATAAAGACAAAAGACTAATGTCTCAAACACCTGGGCTGATTAACATGATCTTCATCAATATTTACCTCAAACTGTAAATCACTATGTACCTAACGTTTTAAGTTTATATACTATTACATTGGAACCTAGATATAACAATTTATAAATTTGTAATCACACAGTCCTGTAACATTTAAATTCACTGGAGGCAAGTTTCAGAACCCGAGTGCAGTATTTATAAACAAAATCCAAAACATAAAACAAAGACTCGGCTTGACTTGACTAGACTAAACTTCAACAGAAACAAAGACTTGGCTTGGCAAAAACGTGACATAAACAGACTTAACTTGACAAAGACTCAACCAACAAGCGGGTTACAACATTCAATATCAGACAAAGACACATGGCAAACATGAGGGCTAAATACACTGAGACTAATGACAAGACAAGGGACAACTGTGAACAATGATAGGACAATGAACCAATGACATAACAAGAACAGGATCACATGAGGTTAAGGGAATCACATAACAAGACCAGGAAGTGCATGACGACTCAGAAACATGACAGTGAACATGATAAACTAAAAACATGAAACATGAACCAACACCAAAACACCCTGTGACAAGTCCATTTTGAGAGTTCTAATAACTCACATAATACAAATTTAAACCTTCATAAGTCCATTCTGTAGCTTATGTTTGTTAGCATAAGCCCCATCTTCTAGTCATTTAACTTGAAAACGTTACAGTCACATATCACTTGCTCAGTGTTGATTGTCTGTAGTGACGAATTACATGCTGACACAGAAACAAACATGCCACTAGGGTCCGTGTAGTTCTTACGGGTAATCGTCTTTTGTGGTTGGAACAGTCCTTTCCTTGTGGGTCAATGGTTGACCTAACAGGTTTTAGAACTATGAAGAATTATCTTCAGTCATCTGACGTAATTTTGCTGAAAGATCAAGATCAAATTTTGCTGTCTTGTTGGATTTTGTTCAAGAGTTCTTGACCACCATGTTTGTGCACAAGTGAGTCCTGGAATGCAGCCATCTTCTTTGTTTGTGGTAGGAGCTGAATTGTGTAGATGTGGAGAGCTTGGGATGGAGTGTGTATTTTCTCTGATAGCCAGTTGAACATAAACCAGGGTGCACCTGCCATTGAATTGGCTGGGTAGGATGTTGTAGACAGAAGTTCCACATAACCAAAAGGTGCCAGTCGGTGGAGAAATCAGACGCCACTGATTTATTGCAAAGATTTTCTGGAGAGATGGTGTTTTGTGGAGACACCCTTCTAAGTAATTTTCCTCTCTCCCTGCTGATGGAGTAATGTCCAGATGTGATTCTGTTCTCATTTCGGCCACAAGGTTGCAACGTTCACAAGGAATTTCACCCAATGGAGTCAAGCATGGAACATCATTTTCCACCCACCAAGGAAAAGGAATTGGCAAGAGTAGATCTGTCATGATGGGAGTAGCTGAAGTTAGGTTGGATGGTAATCCAGGAATGCAACACGGAGAAGCTGGAGGAGTTGTGATGTTGTGACATGTACTCTTGTTGTATATTCCTCTGGTATGAACTTCAAATAAGGTACATGTGTCACAGTTGGAGATGGGGTGTGCCACCTAAGGGATTCCTGCTCCTAATGAAGGCGGGTGTGGCATGCAAACGTTCTTTCCAGAAAACAAGGCGTTTCTTGACATATTCATCAACTCTAAGAATATGTTGTTTCTGGAGTCTACACTTTGTGTAGCAAGGCAATCTTGATCATGTTGATGGATGACTGAAGTTTCCGTAGGTGACTCTCTGTGTTGTTGTTTTTTTTTTTTGTGACAGTTGGCTCAGTAGGGGGTCTAGTTGTCCTTCAGAGGTTGTCTGAATCAGAGTCTGCTATTGTTGTTATTTTCCCTATTTCTTAATTCTTGTGACACCTAAAGAACAGTGAGGTAAGGATGGGTAGGAGAATGCCTATGATGGAATCTTCACCACAGGATTGGCCCCCGATGCCTGTTGTATTCAGTTCGTTTACACTTTATTTTGATAGTCCACTTTAAACATTCTACTAACTATAAGTAACTTTACAACTACATGTCAACTAACTGTCATTAGAGTATTAGTTGACTGTCAGTAGACTGGTAGGTTATGGTTAGGTGTAAGGTTTCGGGTTAGTAGAATAAGTTGAATTGTAGTTGCCAAGTTACTTATAGTCAGTAGAATGTCTGTTGGGAGACCAACAAAATAAAGTTTTAGTAAATATTAATACAGTCTACAAATACTCTAATGACAGTTAGTTGACATGTAGTTGCAAAGTTACATATAGTTAGTAGAATGTCTAAAGTGGACTATCAAAATAAAGTGTTACCTTCAGTTCTTTCCTGGGCTCCTCACTGGTCCGTGTCCTATCCTATCCCTGTTACACATGAGTCCAGGTATTACTTCCCTGATACAACACAGCAGCTGCAAATGAAGGAGCTTGTAAAACACATCATCATCCAGAATTTTTTTTTATTTCCTGCCCCAACATCAATTGTGATGTGTCCTCGAACTGTTGACCTAACTTTAGATGTTTTGCAGAACGCTTTGCACTGCAAACATCTAGTCATATTTGTCTCATGGTTGACAGAGGGCAAAGTGTGAAACTGTGGACAAAGATATACCACCCGAACATCTGTAACCACTATATCTCCCTCTACAGTTTCTCTGTGATCTGCGGCTACTTGTGCACAAGCACCAAGATCTCCAATCACAGAAATTTGGCTCTGCAGTTGTGACGGACACATTTTCAAATTCATACCACATCCCAATTTCTACTGCTATTTCGCCCCAAACAGACAAATGCATGTTTGTTTAAGTCTGCGTCGACTTCTGGTCACAGTGTCCTTCTGTCGAACCAGCGCCAAAATCTTGACCTTCACAGAAACCTTAAAATTAAGAGACAAACAAATCAATAAAAGGTATAATGTAGGTACAATAAAAATACAACATCTCTATACATTGTTAAATAACAAATTATAAACACAACCTCAGCCAATATGTGAAAAATTGAGTAGGCCTAAGTTTGAAATTCTCTAACAGTTTAAAAAAAAAATGTATTTGAAAAGTACAATTGTTTAATTGTCCCAATTATGCAAAATCCATTTAACAATTTTAATGGATACAATCATTTACACTTTCAACATGGCAGCCAATTAATAAACAAAAATAAGAAAATAGAAAAATGATCTGCTAATATACATATACAGTGTTGGGAAGGATACTTGTATTTCGTTACAGAATACATGGCCAAAATTTTTATTTTTTTTAACGCATTCCGTTACATTACTCAATCTGAGTAACGTATTCTGAATACTTGGATTACTTCCACAACGAATTTCGTTTTATAAGTGTAGGAATGCGGACAGATCAACAGACATTACTGTCGTGGGAGATTTGGGGTTTTCTTTTAAAGAGGTGCCCGAGAACCTAAAGCATACAGGGGCGAAGATTAAAGGAATTAAAGACAGCAGGTGGCACACATTTCTTAATTTGACATCTAAGGGTGCTTTCACACTTGGTTCGATTGCCTGGACCGAACCCGAGTTCGATTGCTCCCCCCTCCCCCTGCCCCCGCTGGACTGTGTTCATATTATATTATTTGGATCCGAACCGGGGTGCGTTTACGCCATCAAAGCAGCAGCTGTTTACCCGGTTGCTTAGTAACGACAGCGAGCGTGAAGGCGGCAAAATGCATAGCGTTGCTCACCTCACTTTTATATTTTTGTTTTTTAACCGTTGGTTTTGTTTCTAAAGCTTCAGTACGTAATGGCACTTGCGTCCATTTGCCGCAAATGTACTGCAATGCTCTAAAGAATGCTGAAGACGAGCAGAAATGAGGTTTACAGCTCTCTGCTTGCAGTATGTCAGTCACGCTCGTCAGGAAAATGAGTGAAACACACACAAACACACATTTTTATCAAATCATACGTCATTAATAGCGGTTCACTTCCGCGATTTAGTACGATTGCGTTCACATCAGCAGCGAACCGTACCGGAGTTCACATGAACCGTACCCCAGACCACCCTTTTTAAGCGGACTCTGGTACGGTTCGCGGGTGCGCACCCGAGTTCGGAAGACCGTGTTCACATCATCCAAACGTACCGAACTCTGACGTCAATCGAACCCGGGTGCGCACCAAAACTGCTAGTGTGAAAGCACCCTAAGAAGTGTATAGTCAAATTGTTGAGGTGTAATGTGGCATGGTTTTGTTTTTGGCTAATGGATTACATACATAGAATGAGTATAGTATTATTGTAGTGGAAGAAGAGTTACTATATTATAGTGCAATATTATTTAGATGTATATTGTCATATAAAAATACTCTTTGTCAAAGTTTAGGAATATTTTATTTTTATTATATAGATGTTGTTATTAGAGACAATTATATAAAAAAACTAAATTTCAATGTTGAATTTGTTGATGTTGTCTGAATTTTTTTTTTTTTTTTTTTTTTTTTTTGATTTTATGAGTCTATTAATTGGCATTAGACTACAGGTCTGGTCAATTTGACTGAAAATGATTTAGTGCATTCACTCCTGTAATTTTATAAATGTGATTGTCACTGCTGAAAATGTTCAGTGCAGGTGGTTGTTAGCCAGCATAAAAATGGATACATTTCATTATTGAATGTTATACTGTAGTTATGAAGTTACATGTTATGTGGAAGATTTGACAAGACGTATCAAAATTCAGTTGTGGGTCAGTCAGATAGTGATGCTGGTGACTGGAAAGACGTATGCCATACGCAATGTCGGTACTAGAGAATTTATGGCATCTCTTTTTCTGACTACCACACGTCAGACTGACATCAAGAAGTCCAAGCTTTGCATGGTCCTAGTTCTCATGGGGACTTTGTGATCCAGGAAGATGACGTGACAACCTTAAGTGGTGATAATGTTGCTGAAACTGCAGTATCACGGAGGTGTACTAAATGCCGGACGTGGCAAGTGGAATTCAAGTCCAAATGTAAATTCCATCGCTGTCAAAAGTGTGGATTATTGCAGAAGGCTGAAAACTCCCAACCCACTGCCATGGGAAAGGTGTGTTTGGTAGGGGAATTTGGAGAGGAGCTTGTCAAACTCCTCTTGAGTAAATATTTGGAAGGTGAGAATCTTCTTAATTTACTCGCAGAGGGGCAGAATGTGGAGGAGCATCTTCTGACTATGGAACATTGCAAAGTAAAAATGCAAAATAACATGGTTGTTGCCATTGAGAAGATGGTGGTTGATACAGCTACAGAGTCTGAGGAGCATGAAGTAGTTGCATCAGTGTCAAGACAAGTGCCAGCTGCTGGTGATAGAAGTACCTGCATCCTCAATGGAACAAGAAGGGGAAGAACTAGATGCAGATTCAATTAATGAAGAAGTAGCGATTGCAACATTAATGGAGGAAGAACTATCAGGTATAGTATCAGTAATCTTTGTGAATATTGTTATAATAGGTTAATGTGATGTTTGCTAACATTTAGATTTGTATGTATATGTATAAGATTTGTCTGATTTTATGACTTTGATCATATTTAATATAATTGAACAATTAGTTGCAAATTTGTTTTTATTAAGAAAAGTGTTTTAAAGTCAAAATTATTGTAAATTTCACACATCTACGATTTACAAGCAGTTATTCAATACAGAGTGTGAGTGCAGGAGTGAATAGATATTGTCACTCACATATCTTTGCACGTGGAACTCTTTAAGGGAAGTATACAACTCCGTAATAAACTAATTTAGTGCAAATATATTTTTATATTCAGAAAGGACTGTCATTATTAGTTTCTTTTGTTTTGTGTTTTTTTTTTTTATTTTGCCCATTGTAGGCTTGACAGATGACAAAGCTTTTGATGTTTGATGAAAAAAAACAAACATATTTTATCTGAGTGTCCCGGTTTTTCACAAATCAAAGGTGGCAACCCTAAGGAACACGGTCGCATTTGCAGCATATGCTGCCCATCATAAATCAAAGCACGAAACAGACGGGGCTCGGAGGAGAAGACCGGAAAATGTGACATAATGTACAATATGTGTCTGTATTTACAATATCTGCGCAAGACAAACGCTGCCAGTGTGAATCCACAATGGGGGCGCGGGCTCCGGCTCTCCATACCCACCGCTCCGCGTGCGGTGTGAAGCCGGCGTTAGAATCCGAAATGTGCCCAGATGTCCGCTTTCCAAGCTTTGGGTGCGTTTTTAATTACCCGTCTATCGCGGTCATCTCCCTCCGCCTCAGCCATCTTGATTGTTGTTGTTATGACCCTGGAAGTAATTGAATCTTCACAACTTTATTGTCCAACTCAAGGCCAGAAAATAAACGGTGACATAATCGATTATGGCCCTTTGCCGCATCGATGCTGAATCGTGCATGCCCCGCATTGCAATGCATCGCTGAATCGATTATTGTTGACACCACTAAATCAAAGCCTTAATCAATATTTGTCATTTTGTTTCTGCCTTTATATTTCCTAAAGTTTGACTTTGGTCTCTGAGTAGTGACTGAGGGTCTGTCCTAGGGGTGTGTGATGTCACTGGAACACTTGATTTCAGTCATGTGTTTGGATTTTGGAGGTATGACACACTCCTAACTCGACAGGAGTGCAGTAACAGTGATTGATCATTTAGCCTGGCTTCCAGAGATGAAATATGGATTTGTCTTTAATTTTATATTTCCTTTTACTGAAACCCTAAAGAATCAAGATGAATATTGCCTGCACTGTTGTCTGTACCTCTCACTGAGAGAAAAGCATGTTGTCTGTATGTTTCTCTGGTTGGGACCAGAGCACACCAACTCCAACCTTGGAGAGACTGTGTATCTGTGTGTGTGCGCAGTATTTGGTGTTAAAGATCAGTATTGGATGTGGATTACACGCATCCTAAGAGATGGGTGGACGTGTTTTCTGAGCACGCTGACGCCTGCTCCAGAATCTGGAAGGTCATTACGTGCCTAATTCCGGGGTTGAAAGCGTCAACAAGTGGTATCTGTACACGTGAATCTGATTAACTGACAATATGTGGAAATTGACCATGACCATTTTCTCTGAGTCCATCTGAATCATTCAACTTGCAGTAATGACGTGGCTAGACCTTGAAAACAGTATAACTGTTGAGAAATTGGATGTACGATGGCAGGTAGGCTGGTAGAGGGAGCGCGGCCTACAAACTCCTTGTGAGACTTGAAGCTGGCTTCTGCTGATGAAACTGCAAACTATTCTTCAGTAAATTTCTCTTAAATTAATTACACTACTGACTCTTGGTCTTCATTTTTCACTACTAGTCCTGGGTCCTAGACTGTTACCCCAACAGTTGATTTCTCAATTCATCACCCCTTTAAATCAGTTCATGTGAGTACAGTGGTTCAATATTAATATTATAAAGCCAAAATAATATTTTTGGTGCGGCAAAAAAAACAACTAAATAACAACAGATAACCGATTTCAAAACACTGCTTCATCAAGCTTCGGAGCGTATATCACTATATAAGTCGTTATTTCGTTTTTAATTGCGCACCAAAAATATTCTTGTTGCTTTACAATATTAATATTGAACCACTGTACTCACATGAACTCATTTAAATATGTTTTTAGTACATTAATGGATCTTGAGAGAGGAAATGTCATTGCTGACTATGCAGGCCTCACTGAACGGAGGTCTTACGGGTGTGTAACGGCATGAGGGGGAGTAATAAATTACATTATTAATTTTTTTTTTCAGAATTCAAAATTTTCACAAAAATGAAAATTCTGTCATTAATTACTCACCCTCATGTCATTCGACACCCGTAAGACCTCCGTTCATCTTCGGAACACAAATGAAGATATTTTTGTTGAAAGCTGATGGCTGAGAAAGGCTTCAGACAGGCCTCCATTGGCATTCAGTACATTTACACTCCCAAGACCCATAAAAGGCACTTAAAACGTCGTTACAAAGTCCATCTCACCACAGTGACTCTACAATAATTTTACGAAGCGATGACAATAGTTTTTGTGCGCAAAAAAAAATCTAAATAACACCTTTATCCAACTTGTTATTGTCTTCCGTGTGTGTCCCTACGACGCATGCGCGAGAATATGACGTAGCGCCGGGGTTCGGGAATCCATGAAATGCACACTTTAGCCCCATTTTGAGAACTACGCCGAGACCTAAAGCACGATCAATGTAGAATTCAACAGCTTAGACACGCGCGTCTTCCTCTGCTTGAAAACAAATCGCTTCTGGGTCATGTGTCCGAACGCCGGATCTGTGTAATATTCTCGCGCATGCGTCGTGGAGGCACACACGGAAGACAAGAACAAGTTGGATAAAAAGCGTTATTTTGATTTTTTTTTCCGCACAAAAACTATTGTCGTCGCTTCGTAAAATTATTGTAGAGTCACTGTGGTGAGATGGACTTTGTAACGACGTTTTAAGTGCCTTTTATGGGTCTTGGGAGTGTAAATGTACTGAATGCCAATGGAGGCCTATCTGAAGCCTTTCTCAGCCATCAGCTTTCAACAAAAATATCTTCCTTTGTGTTCTGAAGATGAACGGAGGTCTTACGGGTGTCGAACGACATGAGGGTGAGTAATTAATGACAGAAGTTTCATTTTTGGGTGAACTAACCCTTTAAATGTGCATGCTTTCAGACTGAAGCCCCACAGTTTTGTGCTGTCCTGTGATAAACAGAAACAGACGTGACTGAACAAGTTTCCTCCCTCTTTCTTGAAATAACGGTAAAACCCACTTTATTTCTGTACGATTACTGTGCAATTCTGACACGAACTAATTATTACAACTGTTTCGCACTGCAATGCTTGTTTTTTAAATCGTTAAATAAAAAAACAAAAAGGCAAACATTTATCAATTTTTTTCATTTTGCGATCTCACTAGTTTCCGGTCTGATAAAAATTCCCTTTGTTGATGAAATTTCTTTCAAACTTCATTTGACTAATCAATACATTGAATCTGATTCTTGACTCTGGCTTCTTTATTTCTCTCGAGTCACTGGACATTCATAGGAAATTAATTCATTTACAGTGATTTAGTACCGTAACAATAATCAGCACATTATGCAGTCTCTGTTTCCTGTCTGTGAGATTCATTCCACACTGATGGCATATAAAATCAGTTCTCATGAATACTCATGTGGCATTTCAGGGCTCTTTTATACCTAAAACTTTCCCCACAGTGTCCACATTTAAACGGCTTCTCTCCAGTGTGAATTCTCATATGTCTGTTAAGGGTTCCTTTTTGGTTGAAACTTTTTCCACATTTTTGGCAGGTGAACGGCTTCTCTCCAGTGTGAACTCTTATGTGGTCTACAAAGGGTCGTTTTAGAGTGAAACTCTTTCCACACTGAGGGCACGTGTAGCGTTTCCCTCCAGTGTGAACTCTCATGTGGACTTGAAAGTTTTCATGTTGATCAAAACTCTTTCCACAGTGCTGGCAGGTGTAAGAATTCTCGAATTTATGAATTCTAATGTGTCTGTTAAAACGTCCTTTTTGAGTGAAACTTATTCCACACTGTTTGCAGATGTAAGGCTTCTCGATAATGTGAACTCTCATGTGTCTGTTAAAACTTCCTTTTTGAGTGAAACTCTCTCCACACTGTTGGCAGGTGAAAAGGCTCATGTGAATTCTCATGTGGAAATTAAGGTTTTCTTTTCGGCTGAAACTCTTTCCACACTGTTGGCAGGTGAACGGCTTCTCTCCAGCGTGAACACTCATGTGTCTGTTAAGGCTTTTTTTTAGAGTGAAAATGTTTCCACACTGTTGGCAGGTGAAATTACTTCTAGTTCCCTTCTTTTCACCCTTTTTTCGTGTCTTTTCGGCCTGTGAGCAAGTCAAAGTTTTTTCTCTTGTTATGAAATCGTGATTCTTATATTGATCTTTCTCTTCATTCAGTATTTTACTCTCCTCTTTCAGCACCATCAGGTCTAAGGTGAAAAGAGACAAATGCAAATTAACACCAGTTTAATGGCACAAAGCAACAGACAACAAAACATTTAGGGCGTTTTCACACCTGAAAGTCCGCACCAAGGTCCAAACCGAAGTTCATGTTTTGATACTTTTTATACATTCGGTTAGTTTTGGTTTGGTTTCACATTGCAATCATGCGAGCCAGTAAAGAACTTTACATGACACACTTGTGTCCACTCGTCATCATCTATGTGGGCGGCATCTGGACATTGATTGGTTAGTAAACGGACGTGCGTCTGACATCAGCGTCTTTGATAAGAATGAATGAACGGACGCAAATCACCACCACTATTGAACAGTGCGCATTGCTTGACTATTTTTTATTCGTTACGTTTAAAAGTGGACATTTCAAGCTTTATATACACATATTTCTCATGTTTGTGAGGCAAGTAGCCTGCAGAGTTTCCGTTTTTTTGAGACCCGCTCCAGTTCATGTGTAAAGCATGTGATCGCTCCCGTGATTATTGTCTGCTATAGACTATTTGCTTCTTATTTATTAAATCCAGGCAATTATCTGATTAAACGTTGATTAAAATCAAGATACAATTTATACAAAACGAAATTCCCATTAAAGAAATGCTTTCTAAGCAAAATCATACAAAATTTCGTTCAAAATTATTTCGGACTTTCTGTCTTCTGACATATTGCGCATATTTTCACTTTTCATAATCAATGTAGCCTAGATTGAATTTAAAAATAACATTATTTAAACATAAAAAGGAACTTCCTGTAAATGGTCCGAACCATACAGAAAATGCTTTCACACTAGAAACGAACCTTTGTTCAGTTTGATCTGGACCGAGACTGCCTCTTTTCGTCAGACCAAATTTCGTCTGTTTGGTCCGGACCGTGGTACGGGGGAGGTTTCACACCTGCAATTTTGATTCGGACCATCCTGAAAAGTCCAAAAATCCGGACCAAACAAGGTAGGTGTGAAAATGCCCTTAGACATGTAAAGTATCAAAACCAACACACAACTAGATCCCTTTTCCCATGGGCATTGCACCGGAGGAAAAATGGGACAGAGTGCAGAGGGCCCAGAAGTTTATGGGGGGACATTGATATCCGATCCATAATATTGTTCTTTGAAATACCTGAAGAGCACCTTCGTTTTACCCATAAATGTAGACTGAAAAAGAAATTCGCTCTGATTGGAGTAAAACAGACTTTGATGACTACAGCACCACACAGCATCTTCTCAATAAAGAATCAGCTGAAGATACACAAGAGTCTCCTGGGCCCAGTTGCCACAGACCAGTCAGGGTGCCCATGCTGACCCCTGTCCACCGCTGAAAGCGCCAACAGTGGGCACATGAGCATCCGAACTAGACCACGGAGCAATGGAAGAAGGTGGCCTGGTCTGATGAATCATGTTTTATTTTACATCACGTGGATGGCCGGGTGTGTGTGTGTGGCTTATCTGGGGAACACATGGCACCAGGTGCACTATGGGAAGAAGGCGTGGCTGCGGAGGCAGTGTGATGCTTTGGGCAATGTTCTGCTGGGAAACCTTGGGTCCTGCCATCCATGTGGATGTTACTTTGACACATACCACCTACCTAAGCATTGTTGCAGACCAATCTAATCGAGCATCTGTGGGATGTACTGAACAAACTAGGGATGCTCATTTTAACTGTTAACTGAAAGTACGACATTTGATCGAGAAATACTCTTAGTAGGGATGAAATGATTACCGGTTTCACGATAAACCACGATAACATTTAGTGACGGTTAGTAATATCGTATAAAATTTTATTATCATTAAAACCACGTGTGATTATCACGATTGTGAAAACTCGCGGTAAATCTTGTCCAGTCAGCGTCAGTCTGGCGCGGCGCAGCGCTGTTTTTTTAATGAGAAGAAATGGCAGAAGGCTGTGACAGCGCCAGGAGATTTTTCAGGAGATTTTTTTAAAAGGACCAAATCTGAGGTGTGGTCATTTTTTGGCTTTTACAAAAGTCCTGAGGGAAACTTAATCGAAGATGGTCACCCTGTCTGCAGAACATGCCAGAAGAAAGTCGCTGTAATAGGGGGAACACATCAAAACTACGAACGTAAGGCAAATGGACTTTGACCTGAAAACCAAAACTACGTCTGGGAAATAATAACATGAAGTGAACGAACAAGTTCAGACAAGACTAGGGTGACATTTAAGGGATAATAATCAGGGCTTGCCATTAACAACCGCCATTTGCGCGGGTGTAACGTTATTTCGGCTGCACACGACACTAGCCACTCTGGCTGTTGAACTTATTATAGTCTTCTCAAAAGCCATCTGTTATAATCGCGTTGCGCATTATAACCAATCACACGTGTTTCTATTGAGTTTATGAATGCAATGTCTCATAATCAGAGGCGTTCGGATCAGCCGGAGTTTTGTTCAGAGCGTGCGCCGCTCTCTCTAGCTGAAATCTACACTAAAAGCAGAGATGTGTGTGATGTCTGCAGGAGATTCATTCATCATACAGAGATTGACTGTTTTTGTTCTATTTCAGCAGCGAAAATAGTTTCAAACAAACACAGCAGAACCACAGCACATCTGATATGACTGGCATAATGCTGGCGAATTTAGACCGTCTCTAAAGTTACAACACAACATTGGTAACGTTATACACGTTTCTGATTCAATAGCATTTGAAGAGAATGACAGTCATAAAGCTGACTGTAAAGTGATCATCTAGGTGTCAGGTATGATGCACACATTTTGATATTTAATAAAATAAACTGTCAAATCATATGGAAATATGGATATGCATTATTTCACTAGGATACTGTTTGGGCTCTTACACAAAATATGCTAGATTTAAATGCATCATTGCTGAACACTGATGAGAGTATTGCTTGAGAATATATTTACAGAGATAATATTAGAGATTATATTTACGACAAATTATTATTATTTATGCATTATGCGTTGCTAGTAACGACGGCCATTATAAGGAAGGAAATCCTAATTACTTGAATTCTATCATTAAATAATGCTTATTTACAGTCTTTTTGTAAGCTATCTGAAAACATGATTGGGGTTTTGCTGTTTGCACTATTTTTTGCCTCTGTTTGCATCATGAGAGTATGAATAAATACAGAATCTATTTTTACATGCCAAACTTGTAATTGATTTGAAATATATATATATAAAGTATTGGGACAGCCCTCCAAATCATTGAATTCAGGTGTTCAATCACGTCCATGGCCACAGGTGTATAACATCAAGCATTTGGCATGCAGACGCTTCTATTCAAGTGTGGTACCGTGATGGGTTGTCACCTGTGCAATAAGTGATGTTTTATTAACAAATTTCGGGAGGAGCACATTCAGATAATTAAACATAATTAAACACGAGTGGAGCACATCAAGCTAATCAATTTAATCAACGATAAGAGGTGTATATATACAGTAGATTTACCATCTTTCGTTGATAGTTTTTATTTTAGCATCCCTCCACCACCCCATCTCCTCACTTTGATTATAATAAACTCTTATTAGACGTCAACACAATCCATAATATAATACAGTCTAGTTCTAGACTATCTCTATCACGGGGGGTACTCTGGTTTCGGGCCAAAATTCAGAGCCCGGAGCCCTCCCCCGGGCAGCACGCCAAACACGCATAATCTTTACTCTATTTAATTTGATGTAAGTGTGAAGTTGTGAAGTCCATTCATGAAATTTCCTCACTACTAAATAATCCACGGTCAACTGTTAGGGGTATTATAACAAAGTGGAAGCAATTGGGAAAAACAGCAACTCGACCACGATGTGGTAGGCCACTCAAAATCACAGAGCGGGGCTTTCTGCAGAGTCAATACCTACAGACCTTCAAACTTCTGTGGCCTTCAGATGAGCTCAAGAACTGTGCGTAGAGCTTCATGGAAAGGGTTTCCATGGCCGAGCAGCTCATCCAAGCCTTACATCACCAAGTGCAATGCAAAGCGTCGTATGCAGTGATGTAAAGCACGCCTCTACTGTGTGACCAATCACGCTTCTCTGTCTGCCTATCGCTTTGACGAGTCTGAGTTTGGCACGGGACTTGCCTGACTGCATTGAGCCAAGTGTAAAGTTTGGTGGAGGGAGGATTATGGTGTGGGGGTTGTTTTTCAGGGGTTGGGCTTGGCCCTTTAGTTCCAGTGAAAGGAACTCTTAATGCTTCAGCCTACCAAGACATTTTGGACAATTTCATGCTCCCAACTTTGTGGGAACAGTTTGGGGATCAAATGACTGAGTTCAGCTTTGAGAATGAAACCAACCTGTTTGTTCCTCAGTTTCTTCATGTTTCACTCTCAATGTTTCTTCAATCTTCATGTCTTCACTCTCCTCTTTCTTTGTTTCTTCCTCAGTTTCTTCATCTTTCACTCTGAACGTTTCTTCAATCTTCATGTCTTCACTCTCCTCTTTAATAAACGCCATCTTTATAATAATATTGTGTGGATCTCAGTCACTTCTCTAGGAGTTTTTCTGTGTGTTTGTCCTGTTTAAGATGAGATTAATTAATAATTAACAGAAAGAAAAATAAATCCAAACTAAATCTCTGAATGTGTTTCAATCAGTTCAGTCACTGGTAAGAGAGTCAGAGAGAGTGTTTTTTGTTTTTTTTATTAACAAAATGACAGAATTCAATAGCAAGGTCTTGACACATTTTCACATTTTGTAAGTATAAATTGAAACACCACAATAAATTAAATAAAAAGAAACAAAAATTTTGACTTTCTCAGGATATATTCTGTGAATAATGTTAAATGACACTTTGGTTTTATTTGTTACACATTACTGACTAAGAAATCCCCCAAAATCTTCCCTCTCAAATGAGGGAAACATATTAACCCAAACTAATTTAGATGAAGGAGAAGAGATTTAAACAAAATGAGATATAATCGATTGGTCACTGCATTTATCATTAATTAAATCAAGTTGATCTAAAAACAAATGTTTGTAAATTTACATTTTTTTTAATTAAATATTATTGCTCTGTTTAATATTTTCCATAACCATTTATTTAAACAACTTGGTGATATAAATGTTTTTCTTAGATGCCATTTTGATATTAACTTTTAACAGGCAAGTCCTTTTGACGCGGTGCTTGGTTTTTAAACATAAAATAAGAAGTATATCACACCAAAGAAAAACGTTTTTTTTTACATAGTTTTGAGACTAATACATTATTAGTTGGTCAGTTGTTAAATTCTGATGGTCAGCTTTTTGAGATTTACTGAACTATGTCTTAAATGTAAGCGTCATATTTGTGTATTGTCATGGATTCATCTCTATTCATCAGTCAGAGCGAGAGTTAATGGACCTAAATGACCTGATTCGATAAAAACACTCAAAACTAACAGAACATATTAATATAATAATGAAATTATATTACCCTTATGACCCTTAATATATTAGTCAGTTTAGTTATTTGTAGAAATGGAGCGCTTCGAATCACTGAATCATTTATTGTGAATCAAACGGTTCAATTGACTCGGATAGTCGAAAGCTCCGGTTCTCTCGTCACTCGCCAGAGATGAAATTCATGTTTGAATTGATTCACGATAAAGAGCAAAATGAGACGCTCCTTCTGTTACTCACACAACGCTGATAAATATTAGATAAAGCAATGCAGTGTTACATTTAATAATAGATCATGCATTCTGCTTCGCTTTAAACACTTAAAACACAAACCTTTCTTCAGCCGAATCAAAACAGATGCACGAGCGCGACGCGGCCTTATGACGTCACACACCACACCAAAATAAAAGTCCTGTTCACACTCTTCTGTATCTAAAACCACACAAGTGCACAGAAATGTGCGTAGAAAATAATAAAAAAATGTATGAATGAAATCAATTTAATAACACAATGGTAAGTTCATAATACAGTTCACATTGACAGTTAAAAAATTAATTAAAGCAATAACACATTGCAGTCACATTTTTGTGTCTTAAAGGGCATATTGCAAGTTACATTTCTTTCAAAATGAATATATAACCTTGTATGCAATAACCATATGAAAAGGTAATGCAGGATTTAAAATGTTTTAAAAAGATATGAGCACAAATGTAGTATATAATTTATTTATTTTTTTTGTAAAAAGCCTTTTTTTCTTCAACATGCCGTCATATTACGTCACGAGTAGGGATGGGCATTTCAAGCAAAAATGATATTCGAAGATCGCTGGGAATTATTCGATTTTTATTCGAAAATCGCAACTCCTCCCCCGCATGCACGCATGTATAGGTTACACACATAAACAGAGAGAGAGAGAGAGAGGGAGAGAGACCCTTCACACTCTCAATCTGTATGATAACAAACTGTTTAATTCATTAGGGAATAGGCTATATCAACTCAAGCCATATTATTGTAACATGCTGAAACATTTACATTTAGTCATTTAGCAGACGCTTTTATCCAAAGCGACTTACAAATGAGACATATTGTAGGTATATTGAAACATATGACTGTAATGTGACATCGCCCCAAGTTACCTGATAAATGCCACAAGTCTACAGCGTGCGCGTGAGACGTTATTCTTCTGTTGTCTCAGGGCGTTTTTACTTTGGCATTTTAGTTCGGAATGGGGCACGGTTAGCATGAAAAATTGCTAATGTGAAAGCTTACCTACAGAGCTTGGTGTGCACTGAGGTACCGAACCCGAGAACACACAACCGGAGTTCGGTTGCTCTCGGAGCTGAGCCGTGATTCACGTGAATGTGCAAACAGCACTCGGGTGCGCACTTGTTGTGGAAGAAAGTAACCAGCGCATGCGTTTTAGCCGATTACAATGTCATTAGTTCAATAACATACACGTAAGAGATGATAGTGTTGATGATTTAGCTGAGAAACGATCGCGAGAGCGAGCCTGCAGTGTATTCGCGCATAGAGTGCAATCAGGGCTGCAAATGAATGGCAATTCACCGTCTCCTCAAAAGAGTCTGTTTGCAAGCAGCAAAGCCGCCTTCAAGCGACACACATATGGTAAACCCAAGTGTCGTTTACTCAGCTGCACATAATAGCACCAAATTAATTGAAAAAAGCCCAATATATTGACCCGCGCTCTGTTTTCTATCACGCCCGTGCACGTTTGTGATGACGTAAGATGAACGCAAACGCACCAGGGTTCAAGTTGAGTGTGAAACCAGACCAACACTGCGTGCGGAGGCGGAGGGAACAATCAGACTCGGACCGCAGCAAACGTGTCCAGTATAAAACACCCTGAGAGCTGACTGGCAGCTTTAGGAGCGTTACTGGCAGCGCCTCTGGTTACATGAACGCGTCAGCACCACATCAGCACCGACAACATGGGGATTTTTTTTGGACGATAATCGCACATACTATTCGATATTCTATAATTAAATAACTAATCGAATATTCGAAAATCGCGACCCATCCCTAGTCACGAGAGGGAGTCGTTTGCCAGGCTCTGCCTTGGCTCAGTGCAGAATAGGTTGGTTTTCAGTACTATGTATTTTCTCTCGTTTTTCTATTTCAATTTATCATCGTCATGGTAAATTATTGCAGAGCTGCCAACTGTCACGCATTGGCCGTGAGACGCACACATTTGATTGGTCTCACACACTCACACGCCACACCCCCGATTTCTCACGCTGAAGTGTCAACCAGGTCGGTCAAATGCCTGAAAGATGAGTTTATCTATAGATCTACCTGTTGAGCCACTCATGATCGGCTAGTTATGCTTTCGGTGAGGGGGTTCAAGATAAATACGGTGTACTGCGACCAAAAGCTACATTCTGTTTTGGGTTCTGACGAGAAAGAGCCTGTAATGAGCGAAGCGGTGCGGTGTGACGCTCAGCTCAATAATCCGATATGCAGGCGCGCATGCACCGCATGCTCAACGGTAAAAAGCTCGCTCAAATCCTGCTCAGAAATGACATTTATCTGTAGTCTACTTGTTGTAGCCACCAAACAATGTATTTTGTTTCATATTTATGTTTAAATGTTATAATGCTATTTTAAAATTTAATCTAGGCTATTATGAAAAGTGCAAAGATGCGTAATATGTCAAAGACTATATTAAGTTTTGTTTTGTAGAAAGCCTTTCTTTAAAGTAAATTTCATTTTGTATAAATTGTATCTTAATTTTAATCAATGTTTCAATTGCTTGGATTTAATAAACAAGAAGCAAATAGAATCAGGGTACCCCCAGGATCCTCCAAATGAAATTCAAGGCTTTTTAAGACCTTTTTAATACCATTTTAAATGAAATTCAATGCCAACTTCGTACCCATTCTGACAGAAGTATGAGGGGAAAATGTCATCTGTATAAATTTTGAACCCTAGAAAATAATTATGTACAAGTAGGCTACTTGAATTAAATACAACATTTTATTTAAATTATCAGTTATATTAATACATACGCAACAGAGTAACACATTTGATTTGTAATAAACAAATAGATTTGATCTTGGTGTTGAACACTACAGCCTTCGCAGCTCTGCTGCCTTGGTTGCAATTTTTTTACCCAGTCTGGTATCTGGTGAGGAAAGGTGTTACACTTCAACACACTGCCATGAAAAAGTGAAGCTTTGCCAGAATGAGAGGGTCTTTGGTTTCCGCCGCAATGGTATCATAGGAGGACGTCCCAGGGTTAGGAAGCTTTTTGGTGCTAACAGCCTCAACATACTTCATCATGTCTGGCCAGATGACAAGGGCCCTCTCCACCACAGGGAGGTTCTCGACCCAGCGATGACCACAAAAAGGCAAAGCGAAGATTTTGGACTTTGTGAGATTACAGAAATCCTCCCTTCTTGCTGGCACATTGTGAAAAATTGTATGCAGAGCTCTTAGGAACTTCTCCATATGCCAGTCGGTGAATCCACATTTGACAGCATTATGGAGAGTATGCAGGCCACAACTCCCCACCACTGCCAGCTGAGCACCCCCAAAATGCTCTGCATGCTCCTGCTGCAGCATCTCAAAAAAACGCCAATTAACATTGGGTCCATCCATAGACACAGAGACCATCTTCCTCAAGTCAAGGTCACATACACACTCCTAAAAGACATGAAAAGCACATTTTAAACAAAGACATTATATAGCCTACATAATAGCTAGTGTGATGGAGGTTGGGGCCTCAAGGTTAAAGGGTTCTGTCTGTGTGGTGAGATACAGGTTCAGACATGCAAACTCACAACTGGTGAAAATGGTGACATGTTTACGAAGTAATTTGTTGTAGGGGGGGAATTATCCCCCATGAGACAATTTTTATGATTTAATCATGTAAATGAAGCATTCTGGTGCATTCTAACAAGAAAACATTTTGCTTCAAGACATTTCCTTCAAGTAAAAAAATAAACAATAAAACCAATAATTAAAACAATTTGATATCATATTAATTAAGTTGGGGCCTATCAAGTACAGTACATAACACGAAAAAAATCTCTCACTGTAAAGTAAACCATAAGGAACCCCAGATGGTACATCATTCTAATATTAAAGGTTAAAAAATATTTATTTGTAAGCTACTTCCATTTAAATCACACATAAGGAAGTTTTTATAATAATGTTACAATACATTTTTAATGACATAATATGTTTCTACTTTTTAAATAATGTCTGTCATAAATAAATAAAATTTATTTTGAAGCAATATTCTCATCAGACTTTACATACTTAAATCTGCATAATTGTGATTTTTACACCAGGGCGTTATTTACTTTTATAAGGACAGTTTTTAAACCTTACTATATATATGCACTCTCTTTCCTGTCAAATTCTTACATTTGATCAAATTCAGTTTTAATAATAAAGGCTGCCGTTATCAAGATTCAAGATTCAAGATTCAAGAGTTTTATTTGTCACATACACAGTTATATACACAATATACAACTGGCAGTGAAATGTAAACAGGTCCGCTCCATGGACAGTGCAAATAACAGTTACAAGAAATTAAAATAGAAATAGAATAAAATTAGAATAAAAAGTATTAACATAAGTAGGATTATAAATAAATCAAGTAAAGATAAAAATGGAAATAAGATAAAATAAAAATATAAAAAAAAAAAAAAAAAAAAAAAAAAAAAATATATATATATATATAAAAAATATGTGGATATGATAAGTGAGATAAACTGTAGACTTAAAAATAAGTGGTTAACATAAAATATATATATATGTATGTATCAATCAAATTAAGTCATTTACACTGCAAAATTACAACTCTAATAAATCATTTTATGAGATTGATGTTTAAACAAATAATATACAAAAACAATGATGCCTTTAAACAATAAACCAATAGGTGGCAGCAAGTGACCGTCTTAATAAATGAATCATTGAGTCATTCATTAAAACGATTTGTTCAAAATGCTGAATCATTCAATAACAAAACACAGCACTTTAGTGTTGCTTTTCTTTTGTTACTATTTTCGTCGTTGAAATAGAACAAAACGATATTGCGTCTAAATTGTAAGTGACTACAAATTAGCTAGGCTACTTGTTTATTAAACTATACATTCAATGTAACATTTGCAATCGTGATATTATTGAACGGCTCATTTGCTCGTGTTATGTTACTTTACTATATCATATATTATTTATAAATAAAAAAACTCAACATTTTTAAAATTCAGAATAAAAACTTACTTTGAAATGTTTCAGCAAGTCCACCGCCGTTGCATGACCCATGAACTGCGAGCCGAAGTATCGTGACTGGACGTGGTCTTCCACCCAGTAGCGAATATGAAGGTCCAACTGCTTACTTTTCGTCATCTTATTGAGACTCTCGTCAAACATGATCACAAACCCGTTGGACATATTGACATGGTCAGTCAGTTCTTTCGTTATAAAGGGAGCTAATCCGAATTTAGTAATATATGCCGTTTTGTTGCTTCCACACGAGAATGTAGCTGCCACCTCGGAGTCAGGAAACATGATTTTAAAAATCTCTTTAACGTTTTCATTTGAAGTGTAAGAGTGGTGCTCAGAGACTGTTTTAAGGACCCACATCACCTCTGCCCGCAGAGTTGGTGTCGAGCCTCAGTACGATAGAATGTTCCTTGGCGGTGGTGGCATTTCTATTGTAGAAATGTCTTCATTATTGATAGTCAGAGCTGTTTCAGTAACCGAAGAGATCTGCGGTGCACAGAACGGGCCAATAGGTGGTTGGCGCTGGCGAGCAGTGCTACACACGGTGTGTTTGGCACCCTTCATATGGGAGTCCAGGGCCGTAACACCCATTGTCGCTAGCTTAAAAGATTTCCTGCACCAACAGCAATAGGCCTCGCGGTCATTTCCTGGCACAGGTTTGACCCAAACGTAATTCGGATTCCTTGTCCACAGCGGATTAAACCGACACTTTCCCATTTTAGCCGACAAACTAGGCTAGCTACTATCTTGTTCTGTAATTTACCTCACTTGCCTAGTAACCATAGTAACGGGTGCACGAGCTTTCGCGCTTACTGCTATGACGTGGAGCGCGAGGTGCTCTCAACATAACGCTGCATGAATTTTTAATTATCCCACACTAGTAACAGTTCATTTTGTTATGGTATGAACTTAATCCTAGGAAAAGTAAAAAAAATAAATAATAATAAGACCTTTGTAACGAAATCCAAGACTTTGTATACCAAATTCAAGGCTATTAAGGCCTTAATTTTAGATTATCAAATTTAAGACTTTTTCAATGCTTTTAAGACCCCGCGGGTACCCTGTAGAATATAGCAGACAATAATCGTGACGGAGGCGCCGGAGCGATCACTTGCATTGCACATGAACTGGAGCTCAGCAGGCGACGTGCCTCACAGACATGAGAAATATGTGTATAGAAAGCTTGAAATGTCCACTTTTAAACAAAACAATTTAAAACGAAAAGAAATAGTAAAGCAAAGCACAGTGTTCACGCGAGCAGCTCATGACTGGCGTCTTAGAGCGATCAGAATGCTGCGCTCCATCACTGCATGTGTTGTGAGTTTAACCTGACTCCTGAGTATTTCATTTAAGTTGCATACATTTTGTTCTTGCACTGATGCTAAATTTGTAGCCATTTTGCACTTTGATAGCCAGTTTGAGATATAGGCTATAGGCTATTTGAGTATTGTGTGTATCATATAGTTTGATTCTGACAGATTTTGCCATTGAAATGACTGGAAAAAAACAGTGTCCCAATAACCCTAAATTCACCTTATTTGAAATCATAATGACATTGCATTATGCTGTTTTAAATCCCAAATATTATAACATTCTTCATTAACAATTGTTCAGTTATTTGTAACAATGTGTAAAAAAAAGTAGAAGAAAAGTAGTTTCAATGTAGCTAGCTACTTTTTGATAATAACTTGTACTGCTATTTATTCAAGGGTTGCTTCAATGTAACTTTAAGTTAAATTAAAATTTAATTAAAATTGTAAGTTAAAATAGTTATTTTTAGACAAAAATCATGCCTCTGCATAGTGCTTTAAAATTGTGTGTGTTTATAGGATATACTGTATACAAAGTGTCATATAGATGCATTTTGTCTTAATAGAGAGAATTAATTGGGCCTATCAACCTATACTTATCAAAGGCAAAAAAGAAATCAACAAAAAACGATACTACCCCATTCAAATGCTGATGCGGAGTATTTTCTGTGGTTAACCACTGGTGTGTGTGTGTGTATATATATATATATATATATATATATATATATATATATATATATATATATATATATATATATATATATATATATATATATATATTGTAGCGAATGTAGCAATTATGGGCGCAGACATATAGATGAAGGAATCTCCAAATGATTCGATCAAATGAACATCCCCTTCACAAAGCCCAATTCAGCTCCAGACCTCAGGAAATCGACCATCGATCACGAGAGAGATGGAGGCTCGATTCTGCCCGGAGCTGCCAGTTGTAGAAAATAATTAACCGACTTCCTATGGACTTGTGACCAAAACTTAGTTAAAGAGGACAAAGGACTCGTTGTGATCACAAGACAAAGAAACAACCAGATCTCTGTCTTTTCAATGACCGGTAAATGAACTCCACGTGACACAGCTAAAACTCCAAGCAAACTCACAGAAACTGTTACATATGGAGTGCATCAAATCACTGATTATTGGACTTTCATTCAAATAGCCTTCGACATAGCTTGTTAGTGTGTTTACAACTGATACACGTGACTATTATGCATGTATATTACTCCCAATTCATGCAATTATATAACAATTGAATGAGTGGATGAAAAGGCACTGTGTTTGATACCTGTGTGTTCGTATGGGTATAATCCAACAGATGAGCTGAATGAAATCTTTATAGATTTGATCATGTCCTTATAGTAAGAAATTAGGTCTAAATTTACTCTCTGCTTAAGAGCAGGAAACTGAATTACTATAGATAACCCAATTTTATGGGAGGGGTGGAGACACAGTCACCCCTGAAGCCTAGTTGGCCAAAACCCATCAAGGTGTAACAGACAAAATGTTACTTGTTTTTATTGTAATAGTTGATTTCTTAGTGTGATTGTTTCGGATACATGTAGTACCAATAGGAGCAGCTTGGGGGTGCTACTGCCTGGAGGTAACAGGACATATAAGCACAACTACCATAGAGTAAGTCAGTTCGTTTGGTAGAGGGAAATCACATGGTGAACTCGTACTACCTTCTGGCTCTTGCAAAGTCCTTTGTTGAGAACTCTTTGAGTTTCTGCTCAACTGTGAGTATGAACTGACTTGTATGTTGAATGTTGTGTTTGAACTAAGGTTACTGACGTTATCTGTTTGCCTTCTTTCTAGAAAGGACTTTTTAATGTCTTCATGTTCTTTATCACGTATTTCCCACATGAGCACCGTTCAGATTAAATCATCTGCTGGATACTGGAGGTATTGAATTCAAGTGCAACGACCCAGATAGCAATGAGTCGGCGGACCACCGGCGGCTGTAGAAGCGTCAGAATTGCGTAATCGCAAACACGTTTGACGGCGCACCGCCGGCGGCAGCCGCTTTTTAAAGCGGCAGCCGGCTTCCTACCGCCTTCGTTCCGCCGCTGGCCCGCAGGCAAACCGCCGTTCCGCCGCCTTTATACCAAAAGGCGGCCCGTCGGAGGCAAACGCTATTTTCGAGTGATCTGCCTCCGCTTATTGTGTAATAAATAATATATATATTTATTTATTTATTATTCATATATTTGTAACATGCAGTATATGATGGATAATAATTGAACAAACCAGATAAATTCCCATTTGGCATTTTTATTCCACATTTCAAAGTACATTAACTGTCAATGATACAAGATAATATAAATGAAATATAAATAACAGACAATAAATAAGCTTAAATAGGCCTATAAATAACAAAAAACATTTTTACTAAAGAACCTGCATGTTTCCAATTAAATTTTGGTTTAAAAAAAAAAAAAACAGCCTTACAAGCAAATTATAACACTTACAATATTTGTTAATAACAAAGAGGTCAGCTCTGGGATGAAAAGAATTACCATTAAATATTATATCAAATAATGAGGATATTTGGTACCAAAGAATGTGCAGGATACCAAATAAATCGAGGTATAACATCACATTTAACAAGCCATTTCTAACAATAGGATAAATGGTAATAATTTAGAGTAAAGCTCTGGAGAAGAATAGAACAGTAGTAGAACAGAACATTATAACAAGCCTGACTATGGGTTCTCCGGTTTTCCCCGACCTCCAGAATGAGGCAGCGCAAATTGGCTTATCTTCAGTGATTTCTTGTGCGCCTATATAAAGGACAAACAACCTCGCCATCCCATATCTATCCAAGGAGCTGCCTTCAAGGCAGGGTCACAGGGAATAAAAAAAAGTAATTTCCACAGTGAACAGTGTGGATTGGGTGAGTGTAGCCTGAAACTTCTGGCTTCTTTAGGGGTCTTGATGTTACTGACTGCAGGATAAAGAAAGGGTTCCAGGTGTCAGTAGTCAGCCTAGGTGTAAGAGGTCGGCTGTGGGTCCCTCTCAGCTGTGCGCGTCTTTTTCCACCTTCACGATCAGATGCTCCTTTCAGGTAACGCATAACGTTAACCTGGACCGCCTCATCAGTGGCATCCTGAGTTGCCGGGTTCTTCCGGATGGCTCCTGTAGAAAATACAGATCTGTCATTCCATTTGAATGGCATAAGGCCACACACATCTACTTAAATATATAACAAATTTATATATTTATATATATTACTTTGAACAATGGTCTTCAGGAACATGTCTCTAAAACATGCTTTATCCCCTACACCCGTCCAGGTTGTATTAATGGAAAGGTGATTAGAGAAGATACTCTGAAGCATTCGCCACACGGTTGTCTTTAGGTCCCTCCCACATTTGATTGCCAAAAACCGAAGCTGAAAATACAAAAAAGTGTTACAAATTACATATCTCTGAAGCTTCTCATACATAAATATAAAAATGTGACAGGCTGTGGATTCAGACTGTAGAATATGCGGTGTACAATCTTATATTTTACTTTTTAGATTACCCTACAGCATTATAAACAAAATCAGCACACTTACAAATCGTTCCTGGAGCTCTTTATCCTGCCTCAAACTGTTGTCAAGCAACGCCAAATGGGTTGTCTAGGGGGAGTAACAGACCCCCTGGCAGGGATAACTCTCCAAAAGACACATTGGCACTGAAATGTTGCCGCATAGTGTCCATTTTGTTGTCCATGCTACCAGGGATGTACTGGGACTGAAATTCAGCCCGGGACTTTAAGACGGAGAGGCCTTTTACGCGAGTGCCCTTGGTGCACGAGCAGGATTTTTTGCAGTTATTTTCATTCTAATAGTGTTTTTATGGTATAAAGACAATCAGATTACGCTGAAGACCTTCAAGAAACTTTAGGATAACACCTGCCTCCTCAGGTTGTATAAGCAAGTCACCACTGCACTGAACACAACCAGGTCAGCAAAACCTAATCTCAAACACATAAGTCACATAGTATACTGCTAACTACCATCATGTCATGTGTATAATCAGTCGGAGTGTTAAAATAGTTACAAATACTCACACCCACTCATACTCAAAAACTACAATGCAGTCCCATACAATAGAGATTGTGTGTGTGTGTGTGTGTGTGTGTGTGTGTGTGTGTGTGTGTGTGTGTGTGTGTGTGTGTGTGTGTGTGTGTGTGTGTGTGTGTGTGTGTGTGTGTGTGTGTGTGTGTGTGTGTGTGTGTGTGTGTGTGTGTGTGTGTGTGTGTGTGTGTGTACTCACTTTCAACTCTCCCTGCCTCAGCTTCCCCTGTGCTGGACCCTGCCTCTGCTTACTGATTGTACAGCTACATAACATATGCATGAGAAGAACATGAGTAATAAATATAGCAAAGAATAATACATTTTCTAATTCAATCTGTGCTTCAGTCAGGTTATTATCTAGTATGTGGAACTATTGGCATTTTATCCTATATGTAAATATGTAACATTGTGCTGTATTTTTCTATTTTTGTGTGAGTGTCCTTAATAAAGCTTTGATTGATTGATTGATTGATTGATATGCCTAAAATGATTGCCTACCCAGCCCTGCACACTGCCCCTCTACCTGTCTGTTTCCTGGTTCCTGCTCTTCCTCTCTTCTCCTCCTGCTGCTCCTTTCTTCTCCTCCTCCTCTCTCCTCCTGCTGCTACTGCTCCTTTCTTCTCCTCCTCCTCTCTCCTACTCCTCCTGCTGCTCCTCTTCCTCTCTTCTCCTCCTTCTCTCTCCTGCTGCTCCTCCTCTCTCCTGCTCCTCCTCCTCTCTTTCTCCTGCTGCTCCTCCTCTCTCTCTCCTGCTCCTCCTCCCTCCTCCTGCTGCTCCTCTTCCTCTCTTCTCCTCCTTCTCTCTCCTGCTGCTCCTCCTCTCTCCTCCTGCTGCTGCTCCTCCTCTTCTCCTCCTCCTCTCTCCTGCTCCTCCTCCTCTCTCCTCCTGCAGCTCCTCTTGCTCTCTTCTCCTCCTTCTCTCTCCTGCTGCTCCTCCTCCTCCCTCCTGCTCCTCTTCCTCTCTTCTCCTTCTCCTCCTCCTCCTCTCTCCTCCTGCTGCTCCTCTTCCTCTCTTCTCCTCCTCTCTCCTCCTGCTGCTCCTCCTCTCTCCTCCTGCTGCTCCTCTTCCTCTCTTCTCCTCCTACTGCTCCTCTTCCTCTCTTCTCCTCCTGCTGCTGCTCCTCCTTTCTTCTCCTCCTCCTCTCTCCTGCTCCTCCTCCTGCTGCTCCTCTTCCTTTCTTCTCCTCCTCCTCCTCCTCCTCTCTACTCCTACTGCCCCTCTTCCTCTTTTCTCCTCCTCAGTGTGTGTGTGCCTAAAACCTAAAACTGTCCTACCTCACATCACCAGCAATCTTTGGAGGAGTTTACTCGACTCTGCAACTCTGTCTATGACTCCATCGTTGTCTAAAGTCATTAGGATCTCTTTCTCTGTGCACATTAGCATGAATGCCTCAAGACGCTCCTGTGTCAGGGTGCTCCTCAGTCTGTTCTTTACAAACTTGAGAGTAGAAAAGGTCCTCTCACAGGCCACTTGACTGAAAGAGAGTGTAAGCAAGAACTTGTAGGCCAGTCCAATGACGTGATAGGCATCAGTGAGGAGGTTGTATTTGGAGAGGATATGATAAACACAAATTGCACAATCTTTACAGGAGGTGCAGCTGGTGTTATTCAGTTCCATGTCTTCTCCATCTTCTGTCTCTTCTGCAGCCCGGACAGTGTATGACTCCAAATGTGGCAACTTAAGTCTCTCCCACTGGTTGGCCAGACTACAGAGCTCGGCATTGAGCCTTCCAGATGTTGCTCTTTCATCGAACCTAAGGAGGCATTTACTGAGGTGTTTGAGTGATTCAGATGGAAGCCCCCTATCTCTTAGTGTACCAAAATTCCTTGGGTCGAGGCATGCAAAATCATCATAAAGAGCTCCATTTGCAGAATAGCGAGTCTGAATGCTCTGAGTCAATGTGTCCAAAATGACATTGTGCACCTTGATCCTGTACTGATCCTCTGTATTCAACGAATGTTCTTCCTCTGCTACTTCACCTGGCATGGACTTCTTCTTTCTGATTTTTTTTTCAGGTAGAGCCCCCTGAACCACCTCTTTAGATCCATTCTCCTCCAGCTCCTTGTTAGCCCATTCAACAAAGATATTTGCAGCTTTTGTGACACCATCCATGTCCCTGTTGCAGGATTTTAGGCTGTCTTGAGCCCCCATAACTAGTCGATGAGCAGTGATTAGGTCCATGCCACTGGTCTGGAGGTATCTGGAGAGTGGTGAGGTAATCTCAAAGATTCTCAAGAATAGCTGTGCTGTCAGCACTGTCTCATGCTTCAGTAGGGACTCCATGTACCCCTTAGCTCTTGCTCTGACATGTGCTTTGATTGACATATCTTCCACTATCCTTTTCAGTGTTAAGATTAAATCAACATACAAAGCATTGTCAGGATTACCAAAACAGCCAAATATCTTGCTTAGGGCCTGGTCCTTGGCCCACCATCTTGTCTCCCCGATAGGAGACAGCCGTCTGTGTCGCTTGTCATCAGTCACTTCCTCCCACATTTTCATACGCTTGTATGAGTCCTTGATAAATACAGCAACATCGTTCACTATGGAGAAAAGGGATGCACTTTCTATCACAGCACTCGTGGTGTCACCCAGAACAAGATTGAGCACATGTGCATAGCACCAGATGTGCACTTGGTTAGGAGACTCTGATGCCAGTAAAGCAGAGAAGCCCTTGTACTGGCCTTGCATGTTTGCGGCTCCATCGGTTGAGTTGCCAACACAGTTCCTAAGCTCAATATCCACCTTTGCTAGAGTTTTTTTAAGTAGCTCCACAAAATACTCTCCAGTTGATGACTCACAATCAACCACACCTATGAGCTTCTCATGGACCACATCAGTCACATATCTGAGGATAACAGCACATTGGTCTGTGGAGGTAACATCTTGCGTGGTGTCAATCTGCAGAGAAAACATTCCTGCTTGCCTTACTTCCCTTGAAATGCTTTCTTTGATTAAGTGGCTGATTACATCAATCACTTTGTTGACAGATGTTTTAGAGAGCAGTGTAACGAAAGATCCTCTGCCTTTAACCTCGGTCTTATTTAGGCTTTGGCTTTTTTGCACACATTCATTTACATGTTCTTGCAGAGAGACATCAAATTTGCTCAGCAGAATTATCATTTCCAAGAAGTTTCCATGATCAACAGCAATGTTGTCCCATGTGTATGCAGCTTCAAATTTGGTGCCTCTATAGCTAAGACCACACTTTCCAATGACTTTTATCACTTCAATGACACGGTCCATGACTTGGCGTTTCTTTCTGACTTGGTCACGGTGAAGAGACACTTGTTTTCCACTTAGTAAGCTTACTATGTCTGCTTGACTGGCCATCATAAAATATGCTTCTGCACTGTCTCTGTGAACTTGGTTTCTTTCGTGCTCTTCTATTCTCTGATGTACATGCTTCCAGGCCGTCATTCCCCCCTTAATGAACGCACTTTCACTTGCAGATGGCTTTGCATATGCCAAACATACTGTGCAGTACAGTGAGTTTTCTTTCTTACAGTATGTGAGCCACTTTCTCATAATACCATCTTTAGTATGATAGATAGTCGTGCCTTTTCTGGTGGGTTGTTGAGGGTGGTAAGAAAAAAAAAGATCTAAATCTTTGGAGGCCGGACGTGTATAAAAATCAAAGCCCTCATCTTCAGCTCTGTTTAGGTCTATCCCTGGTGCATCTTCACCTGTGTTGGACCCTGCCTCTGTCTGTACTGGTTGTACTGCATGAGAAGAATGTGATGTCACTATATCTTATTCTATCTATGCATAATATGATTGTCTACCCAGTCCTACACACTGCCCCTGTACCTGTCACTGTTTTTGTTCTGGTTCCATTCTCCTCCTGCTCTGCTTTCTCCTGCTGCTTTCCTTCCTCCTGCTCCTCCTCCTTCTGCTCTGCTTTCGCCTGCTGCTCCTCCTTCTCTCCCTCCTCATCAATATGACTGCAGGGGTCATCATCAAACTGTCCCTCTCCATCACTGACCTTAACAGCTAATATACATAAATAGACTCCTTACAGACATTCCTTGCTTATAGAGTTTATGTAGCCCCACCCCTTTTCAGCGCTGCGTTGCCATGCAAAGCAGAGCGTTGCCATGGACATGCAGGATTCTAACCATAGAGACGGTGTGGTGAACAAATTAGTCCTACTGAAGAGATGAGTCCGAGCTTAGGACCCAAGCAATCGGATTGGTTCAAAGGACGTTTTATGTGTAATCGCTTTAGTGCCTGGTTACAAATCATACAAAATCAATTTATTATAGAAGACGTTTGTACTACGTTATAATGAGTCATTAATGTATTTTAACTTATATGTTTCAGAAACTAGTATTTTACCGAAGCTACAGATTGTGAAATTAAATATTTCTCATTGTTAGTGTGTTTAGTTAGCTTAGATAGTAGCATAGCATACAGCTAACTAACGTTATCCGATGATCGTGCTAGTGGAGCTTTATCTGAGCTTCTACTGCCCTGATACTGCCTTACCGTTTTCACAGCAATTCGTATGTAATTATAATTATGTCATTATTTTTTATCGTAATAATCAGCACAATATGTTACAATTACACTTTTTTCAAATAAAAAGAACCATAAAATAATGTTTGTGTATATTACTATTTTTCTAATTAACAATTTAGACAGTGCACGTTAGCTACAAGTTATCGCAAGAACAGATTTAGATCAGGCATACTAATGGGGGTCCTAAGCTCGAACTCATCTCTTCAATAGGACTCATTTGTTCACCACACCGGAATGGACTATTTTCTTAGCTGGTACCAATACAATCGTTTTTAAATCAATAAACTCCTTTTCAAATCAATATTTTGTGTCATTTATCACTAAGGCCGGCGACAGACTGGATGCGTGGCATGTCCGTTTTTATTTCAGCTCCCATGTTAACAGGTTAAAGCTGCGTGACACAGGAAAACGAGTGCATGCTAGAAATAGAACAGACGTCTATTTTTCACGTGACACGCAAGCGTGTTGGAAGCGTTTCCAAGCAAAATAGAATAGGAAAAGATGTTTGTCATTTTGACACGAATAAATATTAATAAATTACATTTTGATGTTTGAGAGTCTCTAGGTTTTGACATAAATGCAGATATAAATGTAATTTAAACAAATATATCACCAGAGGCTTATCATGACACCTAGCAGCAGCGCCGCGTCAGACACGTTTCTGGTGTGCAAAGACATGGAAAACGCCACGCAAACGCCACGCAGCTGACGCTCAACAGAAACGCCACGCTCACGCACAGGCAGCCAGCGTGTCGCCGCCGCTCGTCGGCCTAATCGTGCACACCTATCCTGTCCATGCTGCTGGTCCTTCCTCATCTGCACCTCCTGCCACAGCACCCTTTTCAGTGCGGAAAAGGTCCGTTAATTTGGCACATTTAGCTGCCTCTTGTGCCAACAATTTTTTCTTTTTCATTCTTATTTTTTCGGCCCCACCCATTTCTTTCTCGTCTTTCCTTCTTTTCGCCATTTTTACCGTCTGTCTCTGTTGCATTCACGCAAACCCAAACCTAACCAAGTAAACTCCTTTGAGCCAATCGGATGTCAGGAAATACGAGGATCAGTCCAAGTTGGGAGGGGCCGCTCGTATCCCCCCTCAAGATTGGAAGTATTGGTTTGGCCCGGTCTGAAACACACACACACGACACACAGCTGCGTTCCGCTGCAGCTGAGCGGCCGGCCACAGGCCGGTACGGTAGCGTTACGTATCATATAAAAATAAAAAAAAATTAAAAAAACGTTTTGACCAGCGGCCGGTTCGGCCTGAAATGGACCGGCCGTTCGGGATTGTTCCCGGTATTCCCGATTGCCAATCCGCCCCTGCATGCTACGCACAACATCGCCAAACTCTCCAAGACGTCGCAGCATTAGTGTCTGATCTGCACCTACAGGGGTTCACAGAATAAAAGAATAAAGCAGTCAGTCCTGGTCCCTCAACTACTAAACTATGACATTTACAACTAGTTCTACTACATGTACAGGTGGCCCCAGTGGGAATTAAACCAACAACCACAGGTGTTGTTTGCAAGTTGTACCTGATTGCCCAGTACGAGCAAACGTCGTCAACATTGTCCCAACTTGCTTCACCTGCTCTTGAAGTGAGCCGCTGCCATCCGAAGCTACAAAATGAAAGGCATTTGGTAATTTTGGACCTACATCACAGTCAAAAAAGTAAAATTTAAGAAAGAGTGCATGTTCTCACCTGCTCGTGCATTGCTTTCCCTCAGGGCTTGGTTCTCATTCTGGAAATCTACATAAAAAATATTTTATTTTAATTATATATATATATATATATATATATATATATATATATATATATATATATATATATATATATATATATATATATATATATATATATATATATATATATATAAAACAACAACTACAGGCACAATTTTCCATACTGTTAAAGTTTCCAACAGCTGCAATTTCCTGTTTGTCCATCTCAACTCCTTTCAATATTCTTCTCCTTATAGCCCAGTAACTAGACATTGTGACTAACAATTTATTTACCTTGAAAGCCGAAACGATTGTCCAACAGTAGGTCTCTTGGATGAAGATAACCGATTGTGCTCTGGTCAAGGTATCTGCAAGAAAATGTGAACAAAACCGCATTGTTAACGTTATATACAGAATATACAGTAGCTATGCTGTGGGGGGGAAAACTGGTCAGCCAAATGTGGAACAGTAAAATGTATTCATTCAGTGTAGTGATTCAAGTAAACTGCATTGTCCTCAAACATAAAAAGTACAGCAGTTCAGAGAAATAACTCATAAATGACCTTAAATGCTAGAAGAACAGTAGCAACACAGCACATGTTAGCTAACACTTGCTAGAACTGACCTAGCAGCATGCTTGTTCGGACTAACAAAATAATTTAAATAACCTATATACATTCTGTTTTGTTAGAAAACACCAAAAGTTAAACTTAAGTCTTTCTAGATGTAAAGCTTTGCCTAACTTACCTACAGTAGCTAGATACATTTTAACATGTAGAACATGCTTGAACTCAGTGTGTAAAAAAGGCGAAACAGCACGTGTTAGCTAACACTGTGCATTGTGCACTAGACTGACTAGCAGCGTGAGTGTCGGCACAAACAAATTAAAACAACCTACCGGTATATACATCAAAAATGAACATAATATTGTGTTACACAAAAAGGAAACATGTACTTACTTAAACGCTCGTAGTCGAGGATATTTTCTGATCTCCTCTCTTCAAATACTAAAACCGTGTGATGAGTTGCCGGCCGCTGTTGGTAAATCTGTTTCATATGTTTTACCGGTTTGTCTTCCGTCTTTTTTAGGTATACTGCCCCTCTCGGCCGGTGGAGGTACTTCTCTGTTTTTTTTATTTTTATTTTTATTTAAATTAGTACATGTATAGACAAGTACAATACAAAAAGTACAATGAGAGAAAAATAAAAATAATAAAGCATTGTGGTACAGTTCCGAATATGTAGAACAAAGAATAACAACAAATGTAACACTGTATATAAAATAAATAATAAAAATAAGAATTCTGAGATAGAAAATACTTTATAATATTAAGGCAGTCACATGAAATTGAAAAGCTTTCAGGTTTCTGTTTTTGTAAGCTTTTTGTTTTGCGACCTCATGTTTGAGAGGGTTTCAAAGTATATTGTAAAAATCAGCTTTATAAGAGGTAATATTAGAGGGCTTCTTTTGAGTTATTCTTGTCTTATGAATGTAGAATTTTTCCTAAATAATTAATAATATATTTTTGTTTTTCAGAAAAATATGGGTTTTAAAAACAAAGTAAAATGTCATGAAGTTAGTTCTAATTTTTTGTCATGTCTATTTTAAAGTCAGTCCAAAAAGAAATAGAAAAAGGGCAATACAAAAATAAGTGTTATCCTAAAATGAACTTTCAAACTTTCTTAACCCTCCTATTATGCTAAAAAAAAAAGTATTACATCCATTATGGGTCAAATTGACCAACACTGTTTAAACACACTCGACATGCAAATAATCAAGTGAAAATTTAAATGTAATTTCCTAAACCTAACCTTATCATGGAATCAAGAGTCAAGAATCTGTTATAAACCCTAATGGCTTTGGAGCAAAAAAAACTAATATTTGATATAATTCACATATAGGCTATTATGATTTTATAATCGCTTCAAATGTGAGAACTAGTTAAAATGCTGTCAGTTCCACTCTATTTCCCAACAAGCCAAGCATAGCCAACGTGGCTGGTCGAATTTGAGAGTAGAAATCCTTGTTTTTCAAAGCGGCTTGCCGCCAGCCGGCCACGGTCCATTAGGCGGAGGCAACCGCCAGAGAAAATGAAGCCGGCGGCCCGTCGGCTAGTCGGCCGCGGCATCTCGCAAGAAATGGGAGTGACGTATTCGGCGGCAAACGTTTCATCACCGCCAGCGGGACGCACCTATAGCCGACAGCTTAGGGCCGGCGGCAAAAAGAAGCCGTGCCGATATTTTTTGCTATCTGGGGAGGCTACGGCATGTGATCTTAACCAACCCAAAGCTGAGGTCTACACGTACTACCATTACTTCACACGTTGTGGATTATAATCCTTGTCATCGCACTCCAGTAACAGTGAGGATTCTATGCGCTTTTCATCATCACAACAAACTTCTCTCAAACTTCATCTCATCGAAAGACTGGACATTCAAATGGATAAGTTCACTTCATCCATTTACTTCATCCATTTGACTCAATTAAGAGACAAGGACCTTTGGGGTTGATTTCCAGTATACATTGAGTGTTTGGAACAGGGATATTGCACTGGTGGAGCAAATAAAATGAGTTTAAAAGATCATTTAGTTTGTGAAGAGGTTTATTTATCAGTACATGTCGAAATTCTGTTGAACCCCTCAGAGTAACATCTAAAACAAATTGAGGTGTTACAAAGGGGATGGGAAAATATTTGAGTTTAATCTCAGAACACGAACGAAGTATCCAGTTCAAGTCAGCTCAAGTTCGGTTCCAGTTCACGTCACAACCAGTTCGGTTGGAGCTGGTTCGCGGCCTGTTCGCAGTTCAGAGATGAGTTAAGTCCTAGCAGTTTGACCAGAGTTGAGTTCTGAACAGAGAGCTCCCAGGAGACGATCTGACGATCGTGGCAGACCAAGATCAGAGAAAATGGGTTAAACAACGATTTCATTCAGGCCATCTGCCCTTCTCTCACTTTCCTTTCTTTTACTTAAAGTTTATTTTCTTTCCGTTAAGTCTCGGGTTCTGTTAAGTTCCGCCGCAGAAGTTTCTCAACAACGAGTCTCCAACCACGCGCTTCAACTTCAAACAACGCCCACAAGACTTTCATCCAGCCGCCAACACGCCACGTGATTGGCTTCCCAAGACCTCGATCCAAGACACGACCAGACCTTCAGCGAATCAAAGACCCGGGAAAACCCCAGTCCAGCCAGGAAAAGGGAACCCCCCTTGTCAGATAACACACGAGACAAAAGCACAAGTAATGCCTCTCGATTCCGAGCTGAACTGGTGCATTCGATCAAATGTAATAACCCTGCCTTAGAAACGATAGGAGGTTAAATTACTGATCAATGGTTTCTTCAGGTCATGTGTCATAAATGCATATATTGCTTGGGATTTCATAATTTCTCTCTCTTAGAACTTATTTTTTTCCCCACCTTCTTCCTTTCTGCAACGTGTGAATGTGTGAGTGCGTGTGTTTATGTTAGATATTAGTTTGATGTGTTAGAGTAATCAATAAAGTTCCGTTTGTATTCAAAGATAACTGTTCTTGTGTTATGTGCTTATCAATTTAATGTCTTGAACTGCCGATCTAAGTTACCTGGCTGTTAAATAGTGTTTCACTATTGTTCGGATATTAATATCCGCTGCAGAGTTGATATTTACGGCCCGTTCAAATGAACGCTGGAAGAGTCATTTGCTCGGCTGTAAAATAGACTCTCAAAATTCCCTATGAATTCATTAATTCATTCATTTGAGCAAAATATACATGTTTCCCTTTAACTGAGTCCCCTTTAAGTTCTTACATATCGGCGGGCGAATAAGTTAAGGTGTAAACATTAATTCTGAATTATTTATAAATTATAGTGTCATTCGAGGAATCCAGGGAGAGCGGAAAAGATGATGAGGGAGTCTGTTCAGGTGTAAGGCAGGGAGGATTCTGGGAAATGGAGTCCGGGACAGGCGTGGATTGTGAAAGAAATATTACAGGTTCTGTGGTGAATCAGCTGAAAACAGCCACGAACATGTAAATACATGACTAGGTAAACTGGAAAACGCCAGTACACACAACTACAAACCTCTCAATCTAGCACCACCACACCTTTATAATAATTTAACTTGCAGCTATAGGCCCGTAGCCAGCCTAGTGAAAGGGTTCTGTTTTTCAAAAAGTGGACCTTCTTCAGAAAAAAAATGTATGCAAAATAGCTTTAAAACCAAGCCAGTGGGCAGTTTTTTTGGAAACACGTATAAACCACAGAGACAAGGCCGCAGGGCCGCGCGGTCTGTTAGACCACAGAGACAAGGCCGCAGGGCCACAAAGACAAGGCCGCAGGGCCACAGAGACAAGGCCGCCGGGCCACAGAGACAAGGCCGCCGGGCCACACGGTCTGGTAGACCACAGAGACAAGGCCGCCGGGCCACACGGTCTGGTACACCACAGAGACAAGGCCGCAGGGCCACAAAGACAAGGCCGCAGGGCCACAGAGACAAGGCCGCAGGGCCACACGGCCTGATAGACCACAGAGACAAGGCCGCCGGGCCACACGGTCTGGTAGACCACAGAGACAAGGCCGCAGGGCCGCGCGGTCTGCTAGACCACAGAAACAAGGCCGCAGGGCCACAGAGACAAGGCTGCAGGGCCACACGGCCTGATAGATCACAGAGACAAGGCCGCCGGGCCACACGGTCTGGTAGACCACAGAGACAAGGCCGCAGGGCCGCGCGGCCGCGCGGTCTGCTAGACCACAGAAACAAGGCCGCAGGGCCGCGCGGTCTGTTAGACCAAAGAGACAAGGCCGCAGGGCCACAAAGACAAGGCCGCCGGGCCACACGGCCTGATAGACCACAGAAACAAGGCCGCAGGGCCGCGCGGTCTGCTAGACCACAGAAACAAGGCCGCAGGGCCGCGCGGTCTGCTAGACCACAGAGACAAGGCCGCAGGGCCACAAAGACAAGGCCGCAGGGCCACAGAGACAAGGCCGCCGGGCCACACGGCCTGATAGACCACAGAGACAAGGCCGCCGGGCCACACGGCCTGATAGACCACAGAGACAAGGCCGCAGGGCCACACGGTCTGGTAGACCACAGAGACAAGGCCGCAGGGCCGCGCGGTCTGTTAGACCACAGAGATAAGGCCGCAGGGCCACAGAGACAAGGCCGCCGGGCCACAGAGACAAGGCCGCCGGGCCACACGGCCTGATAGACCACAGAGACAAGGCCGCCGGGCCACACGGCCTGATAGACCACAGAGACAAGGCCGCCGGGCCACACGGCCTGATAGACCACAGAGACAAGGCCGCCGGGCCACAGAGACAAGGCCGCCGGGCCACACGGCCTGATAGACCACAGAGACAAGGCCGCAGGGCCACAGAGACAAGGCCGCCGGGCCACACGGCCTGATAGACCACAGAGACAAGGCCGCCGGGCCACACGGCCTGATAGACCACAGAGACAAGGCCGCAGGGCCACACGGTCTGCTAGACCACAGAGACAAGGCCGCAGGGCCACACGGTCTGCTAGACCACAGAGACAAGGCCGCAGGGCCACACGAAAAAAGGTAAATAAAATAGACCCACCGGTCTTGTGTCCTGGAGTTCCTACAAAGAAGAAGAATAAGAGTTAACATGTTAAGCGTGAACATGGAACGCCGCCTGCTGATGGCTAAAAAGGTCAATTCATGATAGAACAGAACTTGAAGTTATAATTTGTAGAGGAGTACTACACATGAGCAATTCATATCTGTTGCTGCATAAATGTAACAGGTTTTTATATATATATATATATATATATATATATATATATATATATATATATATATATATATATATATATATATATATATATATATATAATATATATATATATATATATATATATATATATAATATATAATATATATATATATATATATATATATATATATATATATATATATATATTTTTTTTTAAACATGTATAAACCACAGAGACAAGGCCGCAGGGCCACACAGTCTGCTAGACCACAGAGACAAGGCCGCAGGGCCACACGCCATCTTTGATATAGTAGAAAGACCATGCTATCATAACGTACCGAGCCGAATTTGCCGGAACACCACCACCAGTAGTTGCATAGGGATTTACCAGAACCATTACTGGAGAGCTTGCTGAGCTTCAAGGATGATTTTAGAATCTGTCTTATATAAGACTTGAATGCAGAAGAACATCATCTCCCCGGTAGCTTAAATGCTGGCCTAGAATTTCCGCTGTCGTAGCTGTTGAAAGTCTGATATGAAGAGAAGGACGTAAACTGCAGCTTTTAAGTCAGTATAAAAGTGGGTCTGAACCATGCCTTAGAGAGAGGTGCTCCATTAGATAAAAATAGGGGGGAGTGGTCAGAAGTCTTAGGATGAACGTGAAGATATTTAACCTTAGAAGTGAAGGGACAGTAATTATTCTTCATCTTAGAAATTGTTCATGTGATACCAGAACCTTTAAAGTCATTCTAGAATGCTTAAGTAAAAGAGTAAAGAAATTGAGTGAGAAGTGACGATCAGAACAGGAAAGACCGAGAGTAGAATCAAACTGATTAGTTTCTAAAGTGAATTTCCCTGGACACATGAAGCTGATAAAACATGGCTTCTATCGGAATATCGGTGTAAATGGAAGATCAACCTTAAAAGCTTTGAACGTACCTGATGTTTGTTAAGACAAGTAGGTAATCTTAGTTTTACCTTTGGAATTATGGGAGAGTTTAATGAACATGCCTGATGGTTTAAGCATTGCTGAAGAAACCATCTTGACCATCATGGAATCCTGCATTCAAATGCTTCTTGATAGGAGAGACCTTAGTAGAGGATGCCAACTCCGCGCGTTGAGCTATGTTCGTAGCAACACCAATCTGAAAGAATGGCCCATGCACAGGGGAGTTGGAGTTCGCATTTCTTTCCATCTGCAGTTAGGAGGATTCTAAACCCCTGGGCGTAGCTCCCGCTCACATCTTATTAGAACACCATCTAACCGTCAACCTGCTGAGAGAACCCCCAAAAGAAAATTAACCAGAAACGCATGACAAATACATAACATGCGCATGTGGTTGAGAACACCGGACGATGCCCTTGCAAAAGGAAAATAAGTGTTATATGGTTTAGCTTTACTAGCTAATAAAACCATAACTAGCTATATAGGACCCGACACAGCTACCGAACCTATGAAAGAGATCAAAGCGAGATTCATAATTTGATAACCCAAGCCAGGATAATACTGTGATTTTTGCCACATTTGGCAGTATGAACAATATCGCAATCCTAAAAATTCCTTTGACCCTAGAATAAAATCTGATTTCTTTAATAGTTAGTTGACATGTTCACCAACACCATGATAAAAGTTTTGGCCTGAATGATTTCGCTAAGTGAATGGGTTGATGTAAAACTCCAGACAAGTCCTCGTGCATCTGATTAACATACAGCCTGCCATAAATGCCCTGAGATCCCACAGGGTGGCATCGGGATCGCAGTCTGAAAAGCAACAAATCACAATGTCTAAGCGCACCGTGTGTGCCAGCTTTAGTGAAGAGAAAGAGAAGAAGAAGAAGAAAAAAAAAAAGAAATAAAAAACTTACTGCGAGAGACCTCTCAGTTTGCGGTGCACCCTTGAATGGCTCATTTCTTTAATTAACGGAATTGTTATGACAGCATTTATGAAATTAACTGTTTGCAAGTACAATTTTGAAAAGTTGCATTTATTGATAGACATCTCATTTTGTGTAATTTAATGTACAATATGAGATTAGCACCAGTTCAGAATATTATGTTGACATACCACTGTATAAAATAATTCCCATACTTCATGCTCTATCAAATCAGTGTTATTGAAGAATGTTCATCACAGTTTAGAACTAACAGTAATACTCTTAACAAACTTAAAATCAAAACTGTTACATTAAAGCCAAGAATTCCACTAAAACTACTAGAGGCTGCATCCGCCAGTCACATACTCACGGCAGATTACATACAGTCTGTAAGTGGACTGTTGGGATCGCTCTGGTGTATTAGAGAGTTAAGTTCTGCCAGTTCCTCTTCATTCAAGGGACACTCAAACTCTGGGACCAATACTGCACCATCCACATTTTCTCCATCATGGTCTGCTGCTACTTCCCAATCCATGTCTGGCTCTTGAATCCTATTTTGCAGCAAAATAGAGTAGTAGAACAAACAAATTAGAAGGAGACGCATGCCATTGCACTTCATTTATAAATTACAACTATTTATGTCACAGAACAGGAGAACAACCTCAAGGTTATCTGGCTGATTAATCTGTGTCTGCATCAATCCAATGTGCCACTTCTGCTCTGGGCTCAAATCCCCCTCTGTGCGGAGTGGATGGTGGTTCCAGCCGGCAGCAAAAATCTCCAAGTCTGCCTTTCCTCTACCGAGGACAAATCCATTAGGTGATCTCTTTCCAGGCTTTGTTGTGTATCACAGTACTTGGAGGTGACACAGACCCTTACATCACGTTTAATCCTATGAACGTGAGAACAGTGCTAAAATAACTAAAGAAAAAATTATTTTCACTTGAGATTTTTTTTCCTGTTTATCATTACATTATATCGTTGCTGTCCGATGAAAACCACGTATGTTCATTTTGCCGATTTTGAGATTTTTCGACAGATTGAATGTCCAGGTTCATTTCCGTATACAGTATGCTTCACATATCTAAATGGCCAATGAAAAGTTGTGAAATCATGTCATCTGATTTTCACGTATATACATTTGGTGTCAAAGCTGTCAATCACGCCGCGTATCTCCCGCCCTGTGGAAGCATCTCGCCGGTCTAGTGAAGTTTCATCGAAGCTCAGCACTGGATAGCTGAAAGTACGACATTGAAGCTCTCCACAGTTTAGTTCTAATCTAGTACTTCACAGATTAGTTTTGCTTGCTAGTATGTAAATAAACTCTCATTGATAAGATTCAAACTTTTTTTTTCTTAGTCAAACTGATCAAATTATAGCCTGTAATGCTACTGTCATGATTGTCACTAGAACATGCCTCACTCATACTGCTATCACCGCTTGCCAGAGGCTGAGAATGTCCAGCACGTATTCCTCTGTCAATATGACTTGGCCATTCTAATTAATGATCGGAACAACGCGTATCGACCACCGTTACTGTAAAATATGCACGTATGTCCATTTAAACTCAATTTTGGTCAAATGTGGATTATATTTAATCATTATATTACTAATTTGCATCTTCAAACACTATCAAAATGTTACATGACTTTCCATGTTGTATTCACAGTTCAAATCAACTCACAATATCACGTGTTCAAACATGACATTTCTGTATGTTTTTTCCCTTTAAAGACCTTCCACAAGCATTTTAAAAGACTCTGTAAAACCAAGAAGAGCATTAATTTCTAAGTTAGCTACAGAAATCTAACATATTAAACCATAAACCTTTTCAGAAGAAATGGGCAAATAAATCCCCTCACTTTCAAGAATTTTAACATAGTTTATCAGAGGTGCTAAAATGGCATCAAATACATACTTTTTAACATCTTGGGAGTGGAAGAGAGAAACTGAGTGCACAACATGTTACTTCTTGCTTAATAGCGATACACTGTAAGAGTCACGTGACCTCAGCATTTGCAGGGACCCCATTTTCAATAATATTATCAGAAATGTGTCCCACTCACACAGCTCGTTCCCTTTGGTATTCCTTGGGTACATAACACTTTTATGGTTAAGGTAAAAGTAAAGTAAAGGTGGCATTCATTTTTACTAGAGTAATGAACAGATTTTCATGAATGCATTATATAAAAGCAAGAAAGAGACTGAACCAATGTAGATTTTAATATAGAAAGTGGTTTATTGAGATATAGTGTATTCTTTTAACAATTGTATTTGCTCTGCATATTTTTGATAAAATAAATAACAGCAAGCCCAGAGTCTTTCTTCCGTAATTGTACAGACAGCTTCAGGTTGCTGAACAATTAACTGCTAGCTGATGCAGAGGTCCTGTACCCGCTACATCTGCGTGTGACCAGGATTTTGCGAAAGGGGTGGCAATGGGGAGAGACACCTAGACTCTTCATCCACCACTGAAATGGTCTCATGTGGAGCAGGCCCGATTGAACCACAGGGGACGCTGCTGCCATAAGGCCCATGAGTCTGAGGCAAAGACCAACGTGGACCAAACGGCCTGTCTTGAATTGGCTCAGACAACCTTGTAGTGATTGTGCGCGTGCAGGAGACAACTGTGCCCGCATCAAGCCAGAGTTCAGATCCACACCCAGAAAAGATGTCTGCTGGCTGGGCAGTAAGACACTCTTCTGATAGTTTATGCGTAAACCTAGGTTCCTCAGATGGCACAGAGTCAAATCTCGATGAGCTACTGCCAATTCTTGGGATTGGGCAAGAATCAGCCAATCGTCCAGGTAATTTAATATTCGGACGCCCTGAAGCCTCATTGGGGTCAGAGCAGCGTCCATGCATTTTGTGAACATTCGAGGAGCCATGCTAGTCTGAATGGAAGGACACGGTACTGGTAAGCTTTGCCCTCGAAAGCGAACCTGAGGAACTTCCTGTGTCTCTTGACAATCTGGATGTGAAAATATGCATCCTTTAGATCGATAGTTACAAACCAATCTCCAGTTTGAACCTGAGACAGGATGGACTCCAGCGTCATTATCTTGAATTTGCTCACTCTAAGTGCAAGATTTAAATGACGCAAGTCTAGAATCGGACATAGTCCACCATCCTTTTTGGGCACCACAAAATAACGGCTGTAGAAGCCTACCTCTGCCTGAGCGGGTGGGATCTCTTCTATAGCACCCTGCTCTAGCAAAGATACATTTTCTTGTCTCAAAGCCGAAGCTTCCCAAGGACGCATCGTCGTGGGAAGAACACCGTTGGAAAGGGGTGGACCCTTGCGAAACTGGATGGTGTAACTGTGGCGAATAGTATGCAACACCCATTGCGAGATCTCGGGCAGGCATTGCCATGCGGCCCAGTCCTCTGCTAGGGGCTTTAACCATTCTGTTTTTGGTGCCTGATGAAAAGTGGGCACCAGTGTAACTTCTGATTGCAAAGAGCATCTGGCGTCTGCGGAAACAGAAAGTACACGTTCTCTAATACAGAGTGATCTGACTGTATAGAGCTCTGAAGCACAAGAGTGGCAGAGGCATCTAATACAGGGAGCTGTCCCACTGCCTGTTTGGGGTGTCCCCCCATCTAAGGTGGCCATACGTCTGGATTTTGGCCGGACAGTTCAGATTTTAAGCTCCTGTCCGGCGTCCGGCGCAGCCTTAAGCCGGACATGCATTTGTCCTCCTTTTTGGAGTTGCGCTGAATCGGCCTATAAAAACCCACTCTAGAATCTTTATTGGGACGCAGTAGCACAGCGTCTAATGCCGTAAGACCTCTGGTCAAGCAAATGATTGGCTGAAAGCGGTGTCAAACAAATATCTGATATTTCATTGGTTAAAAACGTAAACAAGCCTCCACGATGTGCTGGCTACATCATATCATAACGTTAACATAGGATGTCAGACGCTCAGACCTCATTTAATCCAGAATGGACAAAAGAGCACAAATTTATATCAAAAAGCACACTGTGTAGCTGTGAAGTGGACGTTAGTAGTCAAGGGAAATCCGCCATTTACCGACATGCCAGCACGGAAAAACATAAAAGTAACCGACGAGCCGCAGGTAGGCTACTGTCTTGCCTTAGGTCATTTTTTTCGAGAAGCAACATCACCTCAGAATGACAAAATCTGCTCTGCAGAGCTTTGTAAAATCTACCATAATCATGCAGTCAAGCATCACCATACTGTATAAAAGAAATACATAAATAACCAAATAATCTGGCGCAATTCACTTCTCTTCTGAAGATTGAGAGATAGTTTTGAAAATTATCATGAAATTAAATGCGTTTACAAAGCAGGAATAAACACTGCTGCTGCAGCTGAAAGAATAGGCTCTCTGACTATATCAATGCATGTCAATCAAAGAAATATGCCTAATAATTATAGATTCACAAAGAGCTCAAATTAATACACATGCATGTATTATATTTATATTAATATTTGGCTACTTGTCAATTACTGTAATATAATAGTTATATGAATATGTTATATGAATTAAAAGTAATTATAATTCATATAATATAAATATCATAAATAAATACCACCAAAAGATAAACAATTTTGTCTCTAAAGTTTTTTCACTATAAACTGCTTTAATTTGGAACGAGAGATACAGGGGGTGTGGTTTTATTGCATCTTTACTTGCAGCTGATTGGTCCAGTTTGGGTTTGCGATCTCTAACCCAGAAGAAAACCTCCTCCAGAGTTACTATGGTGATGAACACTGCTAAAAACCAATCCACCTTCTTGAGCCTGAAAAAACAGAGTTTGCTTAACTTAGCCTACCTGCAGCAGCTGAAACCATCTTTGTGCAACAGGCCACAGAAGTCCAGAAATATTGTTCTGTCAGGAACACTATCGTCAAAGTGATAGACAATTTGCATATAGTTTAGATTGGCGGTATGGTTCTGTTCTCGGCAAGAACTCCCTGCGCATCCATGCAGGCTAGCATGGATAAGAGCAGGGAGAGCAGCGATAAACCCCCTAAGGGTAAACAGAACAGAAGCAACGATGTATTGCAGATAGCATTAATGTCAATATTAAAATGTACAACCTAATTTGGGAATTTAGTCTGATTCGGGGGGAATCAGAATGCCAAATCCTGACTGACGAGAGGAGGAACTGGGGAGGGGGAGGGTAATTAGCTCCGGAAAACGCGATAGCAGTTTTTTTCTTTAAACTGATGTGAGAATCATTGAGCCTACTCATTCACATAAAACAATATATTCATTTACAATTTGTAAGACAGTTTCTCTTCACAAAGCCAATATGCGAGGAGGCGTGATAGCTAATGAATAATGATGAGATAACACTTGAGATAATAGTTCGCATGAGCTGCATAATGAATGCGCTTCAGGTAGGCCTATGTGACAGAGAGCAACAGAGCAAAGGAAATAAAAATGTTTGTAGTTTATTTTATTTGGAATGTAATCAACAAAGGCCTATTATATTTTAAATGATCAGAAGATTTGACAACACTGAAAAAAATGCTCTTCTTATTCAATATTTTTTCTTGTTTCCAGTCCAAATATTAAAAATTCTTAAATCAAGATTAATTGACTGGATTAGTAAAAATTTCTGGGGGGAAAATCTAAATGAAGTGAGTTTTTGCTTAGTTAGTTAACTTTATTGTCCCCAAGGGGAAATTCTGCTTGGGCACAGTGCAGAGTTGCTTCATAAAGGTACACCAGATAATTAAAACAATCTTTATTATCTGCCACAACAATTTATGATTTATTAAATCATAATTTATGATTTATTACACCAATTTATTAAAACACAACAATTAGCTAATGAGATTAAAACCATGTTTTTACTCCAAACTTACTTTATATCAAAAGTCAAATGTTTTAAATAACCTTATGTGATCTCATTTGGCTTTGGATCAAAAAATCAGACAGAAAATATATAATTTTACAATATTCTGCATAATTATAAAAGCTCGAATAGTATTGCATTATAAATATAATCTATTATGAAAACACCCAACATGGTATAAATAACACAGATAAGCCATATATTGTCACGATTGTGTGTTTATTATCTTCAAACGTGTCTATCTGCATGTTAGAGCGATTTCTGGAAGCTGTTTATGTCAATTTCACATATCTTCTTCATGCGTGCTATATGGACTACATGTGCACGGAGCGCCCTCCGGCTGCCAGTATGAACTGAAAACAACACATCAGAGTATCGAGCGCTCATAATGATTACATCTGATTCTGCGCAGTGTTGGGGGTAACGAGTTACAAAATAACGGATTACAGTAGCGATATTACTTTTTTGGGTAACGAAGTAAAGTAATGCATTACACTAAAAATATTGGTAACTACACTACTTTACTAGACTATAGGAACACGCTTTCCTGCGTTACTCAAGCCGTGTTTGCCTGTGTGTAAAGATCTGATATGTTTAAGTGCTGCGTGCACCGTTGCCATAGAGCAGTGTTTCAGTGCATGCGAGTGCTGCAGTATGTTCGAATATGACCAGTCATTTTCGCCGTCATCACAAATGAGAAGTCGTGCGCGTTGTGAGAAGATTTTGTGTCTGTGCACTCATCCGAAAGCGCACACACGTCTCACAGCGCGCAAATATTGAGTTCTCTTTCAAGTTTTGCTCTTGAACGGACAAACTCACACAAAAACTATGTCAACATGCCCATCTTGATGAGTATCCTAGCAGACATAGTCAACAGCTGTGTCCCAAAGTGAAGGGCGCGCACTTCGAAGGCCGCATTTGAAGTGTGATTGCGTCATAGCGGCACTACGAAGGCTGTCCCAATGTGAAGGCTGCATTTGAAGTGCGATTGCGTCACAGCGGCACTACGAAGGGTGTCCCAATGTGAAAGCTGCACCTCTGAAGGCCACATTTGAAGTGCGATTGCGTCACAGCAGCGCGACGAAGGCTGCCACAAGTCGAAAGTGACTCAAAATGCGCCCTCCGTTTCTCAGGGAAAGGAAGGGTACAGCAGATGGAACCTTTGCACAACTTCGCAGCCTACCCTATCCCAGAATTCATAGCACACTGGTGACTACAGGATTTGACTGATCCGCATTCCCGCGGCACTCGATCAGATTTCTTGCGGCTCGGGTTTAAATTCCCCAGTGAAAGACGGTAGCGGTCGGTAACTCAAGTGTAGCCTGGCGCAACTGCCTGAACTTGAAGAAAACAAAACGTTTAGTGCATTCGTGGTAGAGCAACCTGGCAAGATAAACTTTAATTTCCCAATTTTAACTTGCATAAGTGTTATTTATTTCTCAACCATTCTCTCAAGAAGAGGAATCAGTCCATTCTCTCCTTTTTCGCTCTCTTTCTTTTTTCTTTTATCTTTCTTATTTCTGCACTTTCTTTAAATACAAATTAGTTCTGCGCGGGGCTGTTTTTTCGACTCCCGCTCCCGTAATAGGATCTATTCCGCACCGCACCCTCCTGCTCACGCTTCAAATTCACTCCGTGCTCACCCGCTATAAATGATTTTATACCCGACCCGACCGATCCAGCTAAATTTAGATTTAGTTTCCAGAATCTCTCTTTTAAATGTCCCCTACAGAAAGAGAGAGAGAGACTGGGGATAACAGAAGTAAAAGGTTATGTTGGCCAATCATTTATTATTTTTCTTATCATAGCCTACTGTCAACACCGTAGCTAAAATATGTCACAGACAAAAATAGGCTAAATCAAAAACGACATCTGTCACTCAAAACTATAAGTCAAAATGCAAATAAACGAAAACTGCTGACTTTACTGCAAAATAAAGTATTTTATATGAATGAATGAATAAATAAATGTCGCTCACTGACGACGGTCCATTATACCGAATGTCTCCTCCAAAGACTGAATGTAAAGTCGTGGCCGGGATGCACAGAACAATTTCTCTATATTATATATATATTTTTTTAATGCAAGTTATTTATACATTAAACCAAGTAATTGCTGTCTATTGTTCATTTTAGTTAATTTTAAATGTGTAGGCTAAATAAAAGAGAAGTGGTTGTTATGTACGTTCTGTTTATTTTTGTAATGCAAGTTATAATTTGTACATTAAACAAATTCATATGTTCATGCATATATTTTCTTGTCATGTAAATTAAAATGTGTAAATGAAAATAAATTGGTCTATACATTACTTAAAGTACTTTTTACAACTATTCATAGGCCTACAATAAACATCAGAAACAACAGAAATTTAAATTAACAGCTGAAACAGAAGAACACATTTCTACACTTTCATTGAGCTGAGCGGGAGACGCTGGTGGAGCTGGACCAGGATGGTAATGCACAATAGAAACCCTGGTAAGGCCTGTGCCAGCGGGACATCATCTTCACCTGGGATGAGTGCATATTTGGATACTTTGACAATTTTCAATCTGGTTTCCGACCGCATCACAGCACAGAGACAGCGCTCATAAAGATTATAAATGATATTCGCCTCAATACAGATACAGGCAAAACATCAATTCTGGTACCACTGGACCTCAGTGCTGCATTCGACACTGTTGACCACAACATACTTCTTGACAGGCTAGAAAATTGGGTTGGGCTTTCTGGAATGGTCCTCAAATGGTTCAGGTCATACTTAGAAGAGAGAGGTTATTATGTGTGTATAGGTGACCATAAGTCTGAGTGGACATCCATGACATGCAGAGTCCCACAAGGGTCAATTCTTGCACCACTCCTATTCAACCTGTACATGCTCCCACTGAGCCAAATAATGAAAAATAACAAAATGGCTTACCACAGCTATGCTGACGACACCCAGATCTACTTAGCCCTATCACCTAATGACTACAGCCCCATTGACTCTCTATGTAAATGCATTGATGAAGTTAACAGTTGGATGTGCCAAAACTTTCTTCAGTTAAACAAAGACAAAACTGAAATCATTACATTAGGAAACAAAGATGAAATTCTCAAGGTGAACGCATATCTTGAGGCTAAAGGTCTAAAATCAAAAAATCAAGTCAGAAATCTTGGTGTGATTTTGGAGTCAGACCTGAGTTTCAGTAGTCATGTCAAAGCAATAACTAAATCAGCTTACTATCATCTGAAAAATATTGCAAGAATTAGAAGCTTTATTTCCAGGCAAGACTTAGAGAAACTTGTTCATGCTTTTATCACCAGCAGGGTGGATTATTGTAATGGTCTTCTCACTGGCCTTCCCAAAAAGACCATTAGACAGCTGCAGCTCATACAGAACGCTGCAGCCAGGATCCTGAGCAGAACCAGAAAATATGACCATATCACACCAGTCCTCAAATCTTTACACTGGCTTCCAGTTACATTTAGGATAGATTTTAAAGTACTATTACTTGTATATAAATCACTCAATGACCTAGGACCTAAATACATTGCAGATATGCTGATTAAATACAAACCCAACAGATCACTCAGATCATCAGGATCAAGTCAATTAGAAATACCAAGGGTTCACTCAAAGCAAGGAGAGTCTGCTTTTAGCTATTATGCCAGCCGTAGTTGGAACCAGCTTCCTGAACAGATCAGATGTGCTCCAACAGTAGCCACCTTCAAATCCAGACTCAAAACACATCTGTTCAGCTGTGCATTTACTGAATGAGCTATGCCACTGTACGTCCGACTGATTGCACCTTATCTTATCCATTTACTGAATGAGCTCTGTGCTTTGTCCGAACTGCTTGCACTTTAATTATGTTTCAATTTAACCCTGTTTTATTTTTAGTTTTTAATTATACTTTTTATTTTTTATTATTTTTTATTTTGTTAAGGCTGTCTGGGTGGAAGAGGTTGAGAGACGGGGGAGTGATAAATCGAAATCCCTCCAGTGCGAGGACGATCCGTTTAGATCTGCTCTGACGGATAGATCTGTATAGCCATGGTGGTAAGAGGAAGGACCGTGTAGATCCGCTCTGACGGTCGAACAAAGTAGAGATAGCCCTGGTGTTCCTGTCCAGGAAGATTTGTCTGTAAGGGTAATGTTTAAATGCACATGTGGCGAGGTGATGGATCAGGTAAATTACAGTTACACTTACGAGGAAAAGTATAATTAAATGAAAAGCAGACTACGCCACCCCGTTTCACTACCCGGAGAAATGTATACAAGACACGCTGGTTCGTGACCACAGACGACAAGAGACGTGGATCAAAATACAAAAATACTCTTTTTTTTATTTTCTCAACAATAATTTAATATATAAAAACTTTGAGGTAGACAAAAGTTTTGCACTGTTAAGTGTGCACCAGGCCAGAAATAAAGAAAAACAAAAACACTTTTGGGGCTGAGGCTTGCCAGCAGGGAGCTAGCTGGACAGTGAGTGTCCTAAGGTCACACCACTCATCAAATTCCACTCCACACAACACTCACACTCACTAGGTGAAAGACACACAGGTGCCCACGGCAAAACACTCTGTGAAGGAACCACCACCAAAAGAGGACAGACAGCTAGCTCCTCTGCACAGGGCGGGCCTTCAGCTCCTGAAAGAAACAAAAACACAATATAATACACCTTCACAGTTGGCTGCAAACTTATGAAATTACTGAGCACAGTAGTTAGCCTGGCTGGTGGTGAACTAGAAAGTTCACAATGTGGCCACGTTACAACAGCCAAAGGCTATGAACAAAAATGAAATGAACCACACAAAAACACAATTAAACATTAAATCACAGAAATCAAAACCAGGCTTACAAAACAGAAAAATGTTGCTCACTTCACAATCTTTGAGGATCACACAGAGCAAAGGGCTCAAGGATAACCAAACGGCTGGTGGTTATACATTAAGTGAGGCTAAATTATACCATCACATGCAGCTATGTCATGCATGGACGGACGGCTCGGAAGCTAGCCACACACTAGTACAACAAGCATTTACAACCATATCCAGATGCAAAGTAAGCTAACAAAAACAAATAATGAATCACGATGATCACAGTGATATTAAATGGCAGCAGAAAAAAACAGTGCCGTCTTAGCGACGTTATCAATGGAGCATTTTGCCTCCAGTCCACAATGATGAACCGCTCACAAGTGGTTTACTGCACTAAAAAGAGAAAACGATTAATGAATGAATTTAAAAAAACACCCACCTCAGGTTATTCAAGTGGTTAGATATACCTACCCCATAGTAGATCGCTAGACCCACAGAGGATTAAGTTACTCACACGCAGTCTCGTTCACAATAGGCAACCCGCCAACGTACAGAGATGTTACATCCGTTCAAACACATTAGCCGCACTAAGATAGAAACATGGGTTTACCGGAGATCACATCAAAACAAACGTTAGTCTGTCAGAATAAACATACCTCGGATAGGGACAGCCTGCACCCACAAGCAACGTCGCATTAATTCGGACAGTAACCTGGCTCCCACGGAACTGCACACGCACAACAACAAAGTCTGTGACGATGACGTATAACCGGGTAACCTGAACTCCGCCTTAAGTAAGCCAGGGGTGGCTGCCGATAGGCTGTCACCCCCGTCACTCAACACAAATCACAGGGCGGAATCTAACCCGCCTTGCCACACACAGTTACCTGACAAATATTTTTTGAGTACTCCCTCCGGTGCGAGGAAGACCCGTTTAGATCGTAAGTTATGTCCATAACTATGGATCTATGAGACCGAACGATGACCGTCACCACGGTCTTACCTTGAATGACGCCATTCTTCCGCCTATCCTCGAGACCTAATAACAACAATGTCAGGTGACTGACCCTAGGGGTTGGCTATATAACATCCAGGTGAACCAACCACTTCCTCTTGCCTGGAACGCCCAGTTCGTCCCGAGTGACAAAGGATGGTGACGGTCATCGTTCGGTCTCATAGAACCATAGTTATGGACATAACTTACGATCTATTTCGACCTCACTCAGACCGTCACCACGGTCTTACCTTGGATGACTTATACCAGCAGGGTCACGAGGGACTAATATCTTTCCCTTTTCCTGTACACCTGAACACAGATAGAACAGTGGACCCAAAAGAATTCGGATTTGTCACATTAATCCTATAAAATCTAGTAAACGTGCATGGAGAGCTCCAAGAAGCTGCAGCACAAATGTCTGAAAGTGCTACCCCCTTAAGTGCCGCCCAGGAAGTAGCCATACTCCTGGTAGAATGAGCAACAAGATCAACAGGGATGGGTAGATTTTGATTGGAATATGCCTGTGAAATTGTATCCACTATCCAATGAGACAATCGCTGTTTAGACACAGGTTTGCCTACACACTTCTTGTCAAAACATATGAATAGTTGCGTGTGTGACTGACGCAATGAATGTGTGCGCTCAATGTATGTGTGTAATGCTCTAATCGGACATAGATAAGAGTTATCCAATCCCGCCCCTGAACAAAGGGGATCTGGACGAAAAGCATCAAGTTCAATCACCTGATTTATTGTACTAGGTCTAAGGACCTTGGGTAGGAATGACGGGTTTGGCCAGAGAAAAACCCCTGTTTGTTCTGCCTTCCATCTCAGGCAGTCTTCACTAACTGATAAAGAGTGCAATTCACCAACTCTTTTGGCCGAACATATCGCCAGGAGAAAGACTGTCTTCCATGTCAAGAATTTGAGATCGGCCTGTTCCAATGGTTCAAAAGGTACTTCCGTCAGTGAGTGTAGAACAATAGAAAGGTCCCAAGCAGGAGACCTCATAACTCGTCTTGGGTGTAAACGGTGTGCACCCTTAAGGAATTGAACCACTAAAGGGTGTTTGCCAACACTTACACCGTCTACTAAGACATGAAAGTGGGAGATAGCTGCAATGTAGACTTTTATGGTATTAACAGATTTCTCAGAATCCAATAATGACTGAAGAAACTTGAGAACCAGACTTGTGTCCCAATTTGCCGGATCTAGTCGTTGGTCTTGACACCATGTTGAGAATACTCTCCACTTGCTAGAGTAGTTACTCCACGTAGAGGGTGCCTTAGAACTATGTATAGTCCTCAATACAGCTTCATCTAAGTCTTTAGAGAGGGACTGAGTAGAGGCCATACCCAAGGCTGTAGCTTCTCTGGACTCTGGTGCCAGATTTGGCCCTCCGCTTGAGAGAGGAGATCGGCCCTCCTTGGTAATGGTAAGGGGTGACCCTGGACCAAACGCACAAGAGCCGGAAACCAAGTTTTCTTTGGCCATCTCGGAGCTACAAGTAACACTCTGTGACGGCCCCGTGCTACTCTGCTGAGCACTAGTGGAATCAGAGGTAAGGGAGGAAAAGCGTATAATAACTCTTCCGGCCACTCTTGAGATAGTGCATCTATCCCCAAGGGACCTCCCTGACTGTTCAGGGAATACCATAGATTGCAATGTGTTGTCTCTGTGGTCGCAAACAGGTCGATCTTCGCCACACCAAACTGATCCCATGTGAATCTCACAACTTCCGGATGGAGCCGCCACTCTCCCGGAAGAGGTCCAGTTCGAGACAGCAGGTCTGCTGCTATGTTCGCAACCCCCGGTATGTATACTGCTCTGAGTGATGAGAGTTTTTGAAACGCCCAAAACAGTAACTCTTTTGTCACCTGGAGACAGCGTATTGATCTGGTGCCGCCTTGGTGATTGATGTGGTACACTGCAGCCATGTTGTCCGTCCTCACCAGCACATGTTTGTTTTGCAGCCATGGGAAAAAAGCCTTCAGAGAAAGGTACACTGCTCTGAGTTCCAGTACATTGATGTGCTCTAAGGTCCAGGGAGATTCCCAGAGACCCCTGATGGACCTGCCTTCCCAAACTGCTCCCCACCCCGTCAGAGAGGCATCTGTAGTTATCACAGAACGCCTTGCTGGAATGTTGCCCAAGGGAACCCCTTGTGATAGCAACACCTTGTTGTTCCAAGGGTGTAACATTTGCACACACCTTCGTGTAACCCTTATCGTCACTTGTCTGTGTAATTTGGGGTGTAATTGGAAGCTGTTCAGCCAGCGTTGTAGAGGACGGGCTCTGAGAAGGCCGAGTGGGATCACAACCGCTGCTGCCGCAATCATACCTAACAACCGCTGGAATTGAATCAGCTTCATTCTCTTGTCCACCTGGAATGAGCGAACTATATTGATCAATTGTACCACCCTCTGGGGTGATAGGGATGCAGTCATCATTTGGGAATTGAGTGAAATTCCCACAAACACTGTGTGTTGTCTGGGATTTAGATTGCTTTTTTCCCGGTTCACCTTGAGACCTAGAGACTGGATATGTCTAAGTACTATTTCTGTGTCCTTTATGGCTTGACTGCGAGATGGAGCACAAATTAGCCAGTCGTCCAGGTATAACAAAATGTTCAACCCTGCACACTGAAGGGGACGAAGGGCTGTTGCAACCACCCTGGTGAAGACCCTTGGAGACAGAGACAGGCCAAATGGAAGGACCCTGAACTGATAAACCTTGTCTTGAAAGGCAAAGCGAAGAAACGGATGATGATCCTGGCATATCGGTATATGGAAATATGCATCCTTTAAGTCTATGGAAGTGAACCATTCCCCCAGCTCTATGGACTCCAGAATTTGAGCTGTAGTTAACATTTTGAAAGGTAGTTTTTTCAGGAACTTGTTCAGTTGCCTTAAGTCTAGAATGGGTCAAAGCCCACCGTCTTTTTTTGGTACTAGGAAATACTTCGAATAAAACCCAGTGAGCTGTTTGCTGGCTTTTATCTGTACAATTGCCTTTTTCTGTTATAAAACAGTGATTTCTTTGGCCAAAATTTGTGCCTGGACTGGGTCTTTGACTATGGTCTTTTGAACTCCTGAAAAAGTAGGAGGGCGTCGCCGAAACTGTATCCGGTATCCTGTCCTGATGGTATCCAAGACCCAAGGATCTGATGTTACCTTCTCCCAACTGTCCAGGCATAGTTGGGAGCATGCTTCGGCGACTCCAAGACCGCTATGCATTACCTCCCTGGGATTTGAAACCCCTGGAAGTACGCCCCCTAAAATATCCCCCCCTGACTGGAGTGTGCGACTGGTCAGTTTGGGGAGCTCGGTGGGCTTGTCTAGAACCTCTACCACGGAATTGGTATCCCCTAGTCCGTCCTCTGTCATACCCCCAAGATTCCGAACGAGGAAAGTGTGAGGGCAGAAAGGATTGAGCAGCTCTATGGCGAGTCTGCGAAGAGAACGCCCTCAAGTTAGGCCAAGAAGATTTGTCTGTAAGGGTACTGTCTAAACGCACAGTTACCTGACAAATATTTTTAAAGTAAACCTGACTCTCCATTTTCTTCCACCCCAGATAGGGGATTTCATCTTTATTTTTTATTTCCTTTTAATTCCTATTATAACTGTAATACTATATATATTTTTATTTATTTTTTCACTTATGACTATTTTAACTTAATTTCTATGTAAAGCACTTTGAATTGCCACTGTGTATGAAACGTGCTATACAAATAAACTTGCCTTGCCTTGCCTTGCCTATTTCCACTGTCCGCTAGCCTGGTTAAAACCAGACCATTCTCAGTAGTAACTGAGTTATGGTCTGGCAAAGCTTCATAGACAAATCATTTCCAAAGGGGCGTCACCAACGGGCGTCGCTCAAATGCCTCTGGGCACAATTGGATAGACCTCAAACCAATCAGAGCGATGAGGGAGATGACGTATGCAGAGCGACGGAGAAACATCTGAGACTCTGGTCGTTTCTCAATATGCGTTCTTGTCTGTACTTGTGTTCTCAAATAGGAAATGTCCCCGGTTTCCATTTCAGAAATCTGGTCACCTTACCTAAACCACATATTAATGTTTAATATATTATTTTTTTAAATGTAAACGAAAAGAGGCAACGTGTTTTATACTTCGTTTTATTATAAATATATAAGATAATCAATGTAGGCCTAGCTACGCGTTGCCTGAACCACATTCGTGTGGCTTTTATGTTTATTTATTTTTTTATGAAATGAGGCAGTGGTGTTTTATGACATATTTCGTACGCGAACTTCTGACTTGCGTCCGTGACTTGCCAAGTTTGACTCCGGAGAACGAACTCCCGAGGACGGGAGGACACTAGTCCACCTACAATGCTGACAGTATCACTCAGTATATATTTGTATATGTAGTGCAGGCAATGCATATTATCTTCAATGCATGTTTATAACAAAACGAAATATAAAAAACCCAGCCTCTTTTCGTTTACATTTAAAAAAACACACACATAATATAGGCTATGATTATCACTGTAATAAATTAAATATGACACAAAACACAACCCAGTCTCTTTTTGTTAAATGTCAGTTTATGTGTGATCATCAATAGCAATTATAAAAGTATAAGTAAAAGGTATAAGCTATACAATAAATAAAGCAATTCAGTCAAAGTCAGCGCTAGGAGACTACAACGGTAAAGTTTAATATCTTAAAAATATAAAGTTATGAAACTTCACTTTGCCCTCAGACAAAACGATCTGTCTAGGAACAAATTATAGATTAATGAGAGCAAAGATCAGCCGTTAGATCAACACAAGACGAGACGGTTTAACCACTACAGAGACATCAGAGCCAGTGGCAGATGGCAGAAGGACTGGCCAAGGAAAGGCGCCTCTCGGCGGGCTCAATGATCGATTGAGCGCCGCTGAACCACTGGAGCTCACAACTAACGGCAGATCAAATTTTAAAAAAGGCGCTCTCTTTATAAATAAACCACAGATTTGAGCTTTAAACAACTACATTCACGCCTGAAAAGGACTTAAAACTATATTTTGTAAAGCATTAACACTACCAGAGGGCTCTCGCTAAGACCCATTCGTTTGGCCACCAAAGGGCCAAGCTGGTATCAGACTTTTGCCGAATCCAGTCGGTAAGACAGCGATAACATCTTTTTTAGATATGAAGGCTTCGAGTGTTGTTCTTTGCTCGGGTTTTAAAGGTCCCATGGCATGGCATTTTTCTATTATTTTATAGTGTTTCCTGAGGTGTACTTATATTGTTAGTATGATTTTTACATCATAAAATGTCATAATTTAGAAATAAAAGGCATTTTTTCTATACTGCTGTTTGCCCTGTGGCTGACTGCCCTGCTTCAAGAGGCGTGTCTGCTGTGAGACTTCAGGAAAAACGCCCACTGTTGTGATTGGCTGACATCTTTGAATTTTAAATGAGCGGAGGGGGCGTGGTTTAACGAGGCACGAGCAGGCACGAGTCTGCCAGAGACAGATGGACCTGTGTTCACTTCACATCAGTTCTCTCAGCATGTCTCAGTTCAGGGTGAACTGTTGTAGTTACTAGAATATACTTCAGGTTATTAGTTTATTTCTAGTCAGAGGGGCTGTCACTCATGTCAGAAAGTTAGTAAATTATGGATCAGCGCTGACTCGAGACGCGAACCGTTTAGAACGATTCAGTCCGATTTGGTGAACTGGTTCGGTTCACTAAAAAGAACCGATTCAAAAGAATGATTCGTTCGCGAACAGGACATCACGGAGACGGAGCGATTGCTAACAAAGTTATTTATAGTAACTACTGAGTTATGAGAGCGCTGTCTGTCAGCGCGAGTTTATTGTGTTTGTATCTGAGAGTTCTGAATAAACATGAGTCCCAGTCACACCGAGTCCTCTTCATCATTATTCTACCAACTTTGTAACACATGCAATGTACCATTACAGCGAGATGAACGAGTTAGTAAGTTTGATTAAAGCATTATTTCTAGATATGTTCCAATCATATGAATAGCGTCAGTGATGCGCATTGAGTAACTTACACAGCGCAAACAAAGACACAACAGCTGTAATCGAATGTAATCCAGTTTATTGTGGGGAAAGCTGGCTAGCCTAGCCCAGATACCCTCACGCTTACCCCCCTTCTGCTTAATCTCACGCCGCGTTTGGTGCCTCCGCTGTGGGCCAGATGCAGTACTGGGGGTCGGGGATGTTGAAGGCCGAGCTTCGGCGTGTGTGAGGTTTATCTCTAAAGATGTTACTGCTGATGTTAAACAGAAAAGACTGTATGCACATTTTAGAACAGATAGACGCGACGAGGACGTACAAAACACTGACTCACAAGATAGAAAACACGAAAACACCGTTCTGTCGGGAGAGAGAGAAGCCGCAGCGTGTGCACGAATAATAAATAATTAGCTACACATCAGAAATCAATGATCACAGATCAGAAGGAACTGAAGAAAGACTTCTGTTTTCATTTGTACATCCAAACACTGAGAAACTGCCAGTTCACTCGTTCACAAGTAACGTTAATGATCTCGAGTGTTTGCATGGGCGTGGCAGATTCTCTGGGCGGGGGAAAGGGAGGAAACCGTTCCTGCTTGGACGTCAAACCAGGAGGCTTCAGGATTGGCTAGTCTGGCCTGTCATTTTCTCAAAGGCAGAGAGAGACAGCCAGAACTCGGGTTTACACCGATCAACATTTCTATCCACTTGGGGACAATATTCAGGCTAGGGGAACTCATATTAATGTTGAAATACCTCATAAAATGAAAATTTCATGCCATGGGACCTTTAACGAAAAGGAAAAGTTTAAATCGCTTTAAACAGACGCGATAGCTGATTTGAACGAGTGATGCTCCACAAATCTACTTCAATGTCGCTGCGCTGTCGTCATCGTCTAAAGCCCGCCCCAACGTTTCTGATTGGTGCCGCGATTTCTAGGGTTTAGAAATGGGCTTGAATGTGCTCTTTGCCAGACTACTTGCAGAGCAAATCTAAATTTGCCGGAAGTTGTCTGGGTTTTCCCAGGCTAACTGTCCGCAGGTTTGCGGGCCTGAATCGGTCGACGGCTGGCATGTCATAAAAAGTAGCTACAATTGCATCTGAGATGATGTGAGTTGAATAAAAATAAGTACTTAAATAAAGACTTGAACGTAAATATATAAATGTTTAAAATATATTGTAACAGTTACATTTAACATAATAAATAAACAATAGTTGCAACTTAACGATTAAATATTTAACCATATGCTACAGATTTACGTGCTTATGGTCCGGTCTCTTATCATCGCAGGCTTTGAAGCATGTCAAAATCCAATAAAACTCATAAAAAGCAAAAAATAAATAAATAAATTCTGCTCCATTTCTCTTTTTAAAATCTCCTCACGAACGTCCGCTGTCAGTTGTCACACACCTGCTACAGCCCATTCAACGACGCTCGGTTCAGTGTTGCCAAGTCTAAAATTGGGAAGCATTTACTGTTGATGTGGGTTGTTTGTAGCCTATAGTCCACAGGTGTAAGTTGTCTTTACTTTAGCAATATTTGTACTGGGCGCCCCCCGCGTTTTGGCATATTCTGGCCCATTTTGTCCGTGATTCTGCTACTTTTTATTAGCAATTGGAGGGGTATTGTTGTGCAGACCTGGCAACCCTGTCCCTCGGTTCGCCCTTCGTGCACTTCGAAGGCATGGCCTGGTCTGGCCTTCAAAGTGCACGGCTTCGAAGTGCGCACCCTTCACTTTGGGACACAGCTAACATATGCCTTAAAGGCCAATTTATACTTCTGCGTCGAGTGCACGCAGAAGGTGCGGCGTACCATACGCATAGACGCGTTGGATACGCCGTACCCTGACGGAGATGGGTCTGTCTGCAGTCTGCAAGACAGGGGCGTAACTTGAAGGGGGCGTAATTTGAAGTTGTCCAAATCACACCGAACCACACGAGATGTCAGGCACCATTGACTGTCAATGGTGTCCCAAAACTCTTTGGTTACAAACCGTCGAATTGATTCATAATCCTTGATTTTCTCCTTATCACTCGCTTACAAACGATTATTTTCTATTATTTACAGCGTGTGAATATATCTCCGATACGATTCTCTATAAAAAACAATCGGATTGCTTTGATATCACTACTTATATCCGAACTTCCGCTACTAACCGTAGCCCGCTAGCATTGCACGCGTGGTAGCTTATCTACACCGGTAGCCCGCTAGCATTGCACGCGTGGAACTTATTTACACCGGTAGCCTGCTAGCATTGCACACGTGGTAACTTATTTACACCGGTCACCACTGAAACCGACAATTCGTCATCGCAGCACATCTGCTACAATGACGAATAACTCGGATGTGTGTCTAATGTTACCTTTGAGTGCAGGCGAGGACACGTTCGAGCTGCATTCGGTGCAGTTGGAGTTGGAGTCGTTGGAGAAGCAGATTAGCGATCTACTAGAGAGACGAGCCGTGCTGAGAGAGCGGCGATCAGCGCTTGAAACATCACGCGCCGATGCGGTTAGTAACCTCTTGACTCCGACCTCGTCTACTCCGTGTGTTTCTCTGCACAGGACCAAAGCACCCAGGACGCGATCATCATCCCTGGTTTCGTTCACTCCGGCGCCGACACGACCCTGGGTGCTTCCACAGCGGAAGACGCGAGCCAGGACCAGAGCTAGGACCTCTCCGCCCCTCCCGGTCTTCGAGATCTCCACCCGGAACCGCTTCTCCCCTCTTCGCGAGACGGAACGCGACGTTGTGGTCATCGGTACTTCCATCGTCCGACATGTCCACGCTACCTCAGGTAAAGGCAAGGTAATCACTCACTGCTTTCCATGTCGCTGCGCAGGTTCCCGAGATCCTGAACGGTGACGAGCGCATCGGAGGTGTCGTGCTGCACGCGGGAACGAACGACACCAGGCTGCGGCAGACGGAGGTTCTGAAGAGGGACTACAGGAGCCTGATCGAGACGGTGCGCAGAACATCGCCTGAAGCATCGATCATCGTGTCTGGACCGCTTCCCACGTACCGACTAGGACATGAAAAGTTCAGTAGATTATTTGCTCTAAATGAATGGTTAATGTCATGGTGTAATGAACAGAAGCTGCTCTTTGTAAATAATTGGAATCTGTTTTGGGAGCGACCTAGGCTCTTCCGTCCTGATGGCCTTCACCCCAGCAGAATCGGAGCGGCTCTTCTGTCGGACAACATCTCCAGAGCGCTGCACACCACCATATGACTAGTAAGTCAAAGTCCAAATCACAGTATTTGCTGTCCTAACTTAACTGACATAAGTACCAATGTAGAACATTATATAGAAACTGTGTCTGAACATAACTGTGTAGAACATTATATAGAAACTGTGTCTATTCCTCGTTTAGTGAGGTCAAACATTAAATCTACTGTAAGATCTAGGAAAAATCTAATTGTGATTAAACCAGAAAATCTCAATATTAGTGAACAAAAACAATGCTGTCCAAACTTAATTGACATAAGTACCAGTGATGCGCGGGTCAATGTATAAACAACCCGCACCCGACCGACGTTTTCAACTAACCCGCCCGCAACTCGGACCGGAAAAAAAAAGAAGAAAATATTGTACCCGACCCGCTTCCTGACCCGCATTTTTTAAAAGTAGTAAATGCTCATCGTAGCTCATTGGGCCATTGAGAAAATGTTTCAGGCCCTGGCGTGGTGCGCTCAGAGGTGCAGCAGCGAGAGCAGGAAGTTCTTGAGGCGGCCCATCATTTTCCATTTCAGCTCCAGATGCATATTATTGATGAACGCGATGTTTATGTTTCGACCCGGCTTGAAGAATTCATCAGCCCACATTTGGAAAAGTGTGAAAGCCCTTAGGAGCGCAAACTGTTATTTTTCTGAATGCTGTATGATATAGCCTAGTGTTATGTAATACAGGCTTGATTTATTCATTTATTTCGTTAAATTTTCTTAACAATTAAGATGCTGCATGTGTTTATCCAGTCTAATCGAAGTGTGCGTCTCTCCCCCGACTTTCCCAACAAAAATCCCGCCCCCTCTCAGAAAATACATAAAACTGACTTTAAATGCGTTTAAAAGTAGCCTATTAAAATGGTACAATGGCATTGCTCAGTTCAACGTTTTGGGAAATCGGGCATTTTGTCCCGCGTCAGCATTTATTCAAAAGTTAATAACGCTCAACATTCAAAAGGTAAATAAGGATTTATTGACGATCCGACCGACCGTGACCCGAATATCATTAAAAATATTTTTGGATGACTCGTAACCACGGGTAACCGCGGGTGGCCGCGGGCACCCGCTCATTTTGGATCAACCCGCGCATCACTGATAAGTACCAATGTAGAACATTATATAGAAACTGTGTCTGAACATAACTGTGTAGAACATTATATAGAAACTGTGTCTGAACATAACTGTGTAGAACATTATATAGAAACTGTGTCTATTCCTCGTTTAGTGAGGTCAAACATTAAATCTACTGTAGGATCTAGGAAAAATCTAATTGTGATTAAACCAGAAAATCTCAATATTAGTGAACAAAAACAATTTCTAAAACTAGGTCTTCTAAACATTAGATCGCTCACACCTAAGGCGGTTATTATAAATGAAATGGTCACAGATAATAGTTTTGATGTACTTTGCCTTACTGAAACCTGGCTTAAGCCAAATGATTATTTCGGTCTAAATGAGTCTACTCCGCCAGGATACTGTTATAAGCATGAGCCCCGTCTGATTGGTCATGGCGGGGGTGTTGCAACAATCTATAGAGATATTCTTAATGTTACTCATAAAACAGGTCACAGGTTTAATTCGTTTGAAGTACTAGTGCTAAATGTTACGCTCTTAAATGTAAGAAAGAAATCCGTATTATCTCTAGCCTTGGCTACTGTGTATAGACCTCCAGGGCCCTATGCTGATTTCTTAAAAGAGTTTGCAGACTTTCTCTCAGATCTATTGGTCAACGTCGATAAAGCATTAATTGTTGGAGATTTTAACATACACGTAGATAACACAAATGATGCATTAGGGGCTGCATTTACAGATCTATTAAACTCCTTTGGGGTTAAGCAAAACGTCACTGGTCCCACTCATCGTCTTAATCACACACTAGATTTAATTATATCACATGGAACCAACCCAACCGACATAGATATTATACCGCAAAGTGATGATGTCACTGACCATTACATGGTAACTTGCATACTGCGTACTGCTGAAATCTGTCATGTTGCGCCACGTTATCGACCAGGCAGAACAATCCTTCCAACCACTATAGATAGATTCTCAAATAGCTTACCTGATCTGGCTCAGCTGCTCAGTGAACCCAAACAAACAGATGAACTAGAGGAAATGGCTAGCAGTATGAGCACGATTTTATCTAGCACATTAGAAATTGTTGCACCAATTAGATTAAAAAAGGTTAGAGAGAAACCTAAAGCACCATGGTACAACAGTGCTACACATGTTATCAAGAGAGAAACTCGTAACTTAGAGCGTAAATGGAAACAAACAAATTTAGAGGTCTTTAGAATCGCGTGGAAAGATAGTATGTCACGTTATAAAAAGGCCCTAAAAGCAGCCAGGGCTGAGCATCTCCGCAAAATAATAGAAAATAATCAAAATAACCCAAGGTTTTTATTTAACACCGTGGCTAGACTAACAAATAAACAAACATCGCCTGAGCAAAATATTCCGTTACAGTTTAGTAGTAATGATTTTATGAATTTCTTCACTGAGAAAATAGAAAGCATCAGAAACAAAATTGTAAATATACAATCTTTAATGATGTCTTATGATTCAACCGCAACTATCGCCCGTCAAGAACTACTACACCGCTTTACAACTATAGGACAGGAAGAGCTAAATAAACTTATCATTGCATCTAAACCAACAACATGTTTATTAGATCCAATACCCACTAAACTACTGAAAGAATTGTTACCTGTAGTGGAAGAGCCTCTTCTCAATATTATTAACTCATCTTTATCTTTAGGTCATGTTCCAAGAATATTCAAGTTGGCAGTCATAAAACCTCTCATTAAGAAGCCACAATTAGATCATAATAACCTAGCAAATTACAGACCAATTTCAAATCTTCCATTTATGTCTAAAATACTAGAAAAAGTTGTGTCCGCTCAATTGTGCGCTTTCTTGCAAGAAAATGATATCTATGAAAAATTTCAATCAGGATTCAGGCCGCATCATAGCACAGAAACTGCACTCGTTAAAATCACAAATGATTTACTTCTAGCTTCTGACCAAGGCTGTATCTCAATACTAGTTCTACTCGATCTTAGTGCTGCGTTTGATACCATAGATCATAAACTACTCTTAGATCGACTTCAAAATTATACTGGTGTTCAGGGACAGGCATTAAACTGGTTTAGATTGTACTTATCAGACCGCTACCATTTTGTCTGTCTAAATGGGGAAAAATCAAAGATGACGTCAGTAGACTATGGGGTGCCGCAAGGATCCGTGTTAGGCCCTCTGCTATTCTCTATATATATGCTGCCACTTGGTAATATTATAAGAAAACATGGAATTAATTTCCACTGTTATGCTGATGACACTCAATTATATATTTCATCACGACCGGATGAAAACGCTAAATTATCTAAACTGACAGCGTGTGTTGAAGATATTAAATACTGGATGACGTGTAATTTTCTGCTATTAAATTCAGATAAAACGGAGGTGTTACTTATTGGTCCAAAAAACTGCCCACAAAACCTCTCGCAATACAATTTTACCTTGGAAGGATGTCCTGTCACTTTATCCACTACAGTAAAAGACCTGGGTGTTATATTAGACCGCAACCTGACATTCGAAAATCATATTTCATATGTTACAAGAACGGCATTTTTCCATCTTAGAAACATTGCTAAGCTACGTAACATGCTATCTATTTCTGATGCAGAAAAGTTAGTTCATGCATTCATGACCTCGAGATTAGATTACTGTAATGCTTTATTAGCTGGTTGTCCTTCATCCTCCATAAATAAACTACAGTTAGTCCAAAACGCGGCTGCTAGAGTTCTTACTAGGTCAAGAAAATATGATCATATAACACCAATTTTATCATCTCTACACTGGTTACCTGTGAAGTTCCGTATCAATTACAAACTATTGCTACTAACCTATAAAGCCCTAAATGGTTTAGCTCCAGTGTATCTAACGGATCTTCTATCGCCCTACAATCCATCGCGCTCTTTAAGATCACTAAACTCTAGGCTTCTGGTCATTCCTAGGATATCTAAGTCCACTAAAGGAGGGAGGGCTTTTTCACATTTAGCTCCTAAACTCTGGAATAGTCTTCCTGATATTGTTCGAGGTTCAGACTCGCTGTCCCAGTTTAAAACTAGATTAAAGACGCATCTCTTTAGCCAAGCATTCACATTATAATTATCTTTTTATACTACAGTTAAATCGGATCAAAAGCATTAATATAATATTCTGAACAGCAGCTACGCTAATCATTTCCCATCTGCTTTTCTGTTGTTATCTCGGGACACTAGTCCCGAGGTAAATAGTTCATCAGCTCCAGTTTGTATCCAGCCTCTCATGGAGATTTCGGATGCCCCGACACCTGTGATGAGACGACTCGACGCCTGTGAAGAGACGACTCAACGCCAGCGTTGTTATGGCCTAAATTAATACACGATTGATTAACTTTTTCGAACATTATTCTTTAACATTGTCTTTCTAACATTTTTACTGTACATCTATGAAATGCACTTTCTGTAAAGCTGCTTTGAAACAATGTGTATTGTGAAAAGCGCTATACAAATAAATTTGAATTGAATTGAATTGAATGTCAGAAGTCAGAACGAGATTTTGTTGGCAAGATGGCAACTCGTTTAGAGACAACGGTAAGAATATTTTCCAGAGATAACCGTTTAAATTGAAATGTCATTTTCATACAGTAGTAACACATTTTGGTATTGTTTCTGGAGTTCATAATGTATTAAAACTCAACCGTCCTCGCTTAGCATTGTTAAGCAATATTTTACATTCTGGCGAGATAATTATGTTGCCTTCTCGTGCTCTCAGAATTGTCGTAAATACATAAATAGAGTTTCCTTGGTATAACAATGTACATGAACTCCCTCCCATTTCGAAACTTGAATGCTATGAGCTCGTGATCACGATTTCAGAAGTTGTAAATTATCACATTTCTGATAGCACGTGAAGGCAGCATAAACAACAGAAGCTTGTTAGCGCAATGAATCACTAAATTTGTCGTAACGTTAGCTTTATGTTAAAAAAATAATATTAGTGGTTGTTTGAACTGATGTTTAACGTGCTGTATTAATTAAAGCATTTATTTGTAATATGTAGGTGAATTATGTACTGGATGAGGACAGACCAACGAATGAAATGACTGTAAAAGATGGTCAGACGTGCCTCACAAGAGAGAACTTTGTATCTCTGGGACTAAGAAGGGAAATGGATTCAATGGTGGGGAACATTTTTAGTTTTATTTTTGAAGTAATTGCACTTTTTCTGGAATAAGGTTTAAAAGTGTTGTTTTTCCAGGTGGGAAATGCTTGCTTTAGGCTTATCAAGGAAATATTGCAGTATCAGGTGTGTCTGTCATTTTATACAGATATTTGTGACAAATTCATTTGAATTACAATTACTGTAATTACTGATAGAGATCTTCTACAGGGGAAAGATGTTTACATTGTGGATCTCCATATTCCACCAACGTGGCTCTTGCCCTCATCCTGTGACCCTTTCCTCTGTCTTCCAGTAAGTACCCACAGTACATTTAACTAATAGTGATAACCCTTATATCTTATACAACGCTTTTCAAAACAAAGTTGCAACACACAACAAGATGACAACACTTTAAGGTCATACAACATGGAGAAAATGAAAAAAGGAGCTTCGAATGTCATTTTAAATTTAATAAAAATAAATATAATAAATAATGGATCAAATAAGTGTTAAAAGTCAGAGCTAAGTTTTTGCTATATTTTCTTTCTTTAAGTTGGACCCCCAAAAGAAAGATGCCCTGATATTCCCCCTATGGACCCCAGGGCAAAGTGTGTAAGTGAATTTTTAGTATTTATTACAAAACCACACTCATGGAAAGGATTCATACTAAAAATAGCTAACACATTTAAGTTGTAGGTCCTCCTTTCTTTTTAGTATTTTGTAATCCTGGCTGCAATTGACTTTATCTGTGTCGTAATGGTGAAGACTTGTTGACTCATTTCCAAGGTTCTGTTCCTGGATTCCCAATATTCAGTCATGGAACAAGGCTTTGCACACGGACCTTATCTAAACATCTTAAGGTTTCTAAAGGAAGATGTTCGTTGGAAGTCGTGTTCCTCAGACTTCCTCAAACTGTTTGCAATGATGTTAGTCGTGTTCACCAGACTTGCTCAGATTGTTTGAAATGTTAGTCTTGTTCACCAGACTTGCTCAGATTGTTTGAAATGTTAGTCTTGTTCACCAGACTTGCTCAGATTGTTTGAACTACTGCTGTTTGCCAGTCGTGTTCCTCAGACTAACATATCCTGTAGCTCAAAAACAATGTGTTCCTCGACAGAACTTTGTGTGCTCCAGTACTTTATAGAAGTTTCTGATGCCCTTTTCGTTTTTATCAGGTCTGTTGCACAGCACATTGTCTCTGGACCATTGACAGAATTAACAGGCCTGGATGTTGAGGTAGGATATCAAGGACATTTTATCTGCATATCACTTTTTTTAAAAAAATAATTATTGGTTTGGCACAACTTGGGCTATTACTACTTTAACTATTTCTCGTTTTACACTTACAAACCCTTCAAACCACCAAGCAAGGCCCTTTCACACTAACCCAAATCTCTAAATCTTTAAACTTTTGTAGTTTGCTGTTTATTAAACATGTTTTTTTTTCTTCCTTCTCATAAACAGGGACTCCCTCAACAACAATTTGGCATTGACTGTGGAATCTTCATGATGATGGTGAGTGAAGTTTTACAGTAAATTTAATTCATGCTCTCTCACAAAATGTCCATTAATGGTGTCTATAGCCCTTTTCACACATGCAGCTTTTTCCTTTACTTTCCTTTACTTTACTGGCATTGGACTTGTGTTAAAGGAATAAGACCCAAATGATGGCAGCATAGGGTCAGCGCTCTCTGACGCAGCTTTAGTTTTTTCCCTTCTCTTCAGTTCCACCTAAAGCAGTTTTTGTTAATGCAATGGTATTCATAATATTAAACATAATGTTGTGAAAGAGGATTCTCTCTTTCTTTTCATTCAGCTTGCTGAATTCACATGCACACACAAAAAAAAGAATTACAACTTAAGTACAAACACAACTTTGTTATATTTGCAGTACTGCTGGTATGCTGTCATGGAGGCTCCATTTGATTTTACAATTGTAAGTATAACGTCAATGCTCATATAGATATGGGTTATAATATGTAGAATTTGGATTTTGATTTGGTCCAGGAAGTCCTCTGTGGTCCTTCCTGATATTTCTTCCCCTTTTACCTTTGGGGTTTTTTGGGAGAGTTTTTATTTTCTTGCTGCTATGAGGGTTTAAGTCAGGGATTGTCATACTTTTTTGCTTGATATAAAGTGGGCCAGTTAAGCCCTTTCGGACTGGATTCTAATTCTAATCAAACACACCTGATCTCTTCAGGATCGCTTGAAAATCACATGCAGGTGTGCTGAAGTGGGTTGGAAATAAATTCAGCAGGACATTGGATCCCAGGAGCAGGGTTGAAGACCTCCAGTATATGCTATTTGCAGGACACAAATGTGAAGGCTACAGAACATTCCAATTAAGAGTGGTCCTTCACCCTTTCCTGGTCAATGATGATGATGATGATGATGATGATGGAGACCTGTTATTGAGCCTACTGATTTTGTAGTGACTCATGTTTTATGTTCACAGCTGCCTGAGGAAATTTTGCAGATGATCTTCATCCTTGTGGTGTGACAAGATGGTGATCCTGCAATTTGTACCCTTGCTCTCACATGCACTCGTTTCTGAAGGATAGTGAGAGAGGAATCCTTTCTGAAGGAAGCACACTTCTGCTGGCTTGACAATAAGTTTTGTCTCTTTCCTTCTGCCCTCCTTCCATAATTTTAGAGGTAAAGCACCTCTGATCATTAGATGGCCCCTGGAGTGGTCACTTGCCATTATTAAAATGTAAATCCATGTTGTACAGAGATGTTGCCTAATTTATTATTTTCTATACCCATATATGACTGTTTCCTCTGTGATTTTTGTGCAGTTGTGGTGCTTTTGTGTGACGATTCTACATTTGTCCTTTATCTGTCTATGTGTGGGCCTAAGTTATGATTCAAGTCAAGGTTCTAGTGCTAAAATTATTTTGATCATCATAATATAACATTCTCTATGTTGTTAACATTACACTATGCTACAATGCTATTCTACAATGCTTTTTGTTTTAGGCAATAAGTGTTCTTTTCATTTCTGAATTTACTTCACGGAATACTTTTTATTTTACACATGAACCTCTCTTCTTTTGTCAACAGGTGTGGTAAACTGGAACTCCTTTTCAGAGGAGTATAGAAGGACCTACCGAACTCCCTATCTGATCTCCCGTTGCATTCAATGCGATGATGTGTACAAAAATTGTGAAGGATACTGGGGATGTGGACAAAGAGGAAAACTTCAAGGGTTCTACTCTAAAAATGATTTTGCAGGATACTGCAGCATGGACTGTTTTTATGCGGCTGGAGGCACAATCTAATTTTATATGACAATATTAGTGCCAGAACTTACAGATTGAGTTTGCATAAACCTGCATTGTGTTGCCCTTCATTAAAAGATTTTGTGATGAGTGTGCTTGTAGTTAATTTTCAAAGTATCATAAGATGTGTTTGACAGGATTGCATTTAGCTGTTCATTAGTGTTGTCAAAAATTAATTGTGAGCACATCAGGCATACAATATGACATGAAAAGATGTTTAAAAATATTTTTTTATTTAAAAAAAGTTTCACAAAGCCCAATTCCAAAAGGATAGCTATATTAGCGCTTGCACCAAAGTAGTTGTGGTGGGACAAATAATGGAAAAAACGATACATTGCAAAATGGTTTCTAGCTATACATTATCAATACCTTGCCACTAATGCAGATTGCAGCTTGCTTTACTGTATGCAGACAAAACAAGCATTTTGAAGATGTCATCTCACACGTTTCTGTTCTTGAACAGCTAAGAGTCCCGTTTAATTAACTCGAGTATGTTCAGTTTATGTTAAACGCGTGCGAGAGCGATTTAAAAGCATACGAAACTTCTCTATTCGCTCTCGCGGTAATTTGAAAGTAGGCGTAACTTGAAGTGGGCGTAACTTGAAGGGGCGTAACTTGAAGTGGGTGTAACTTGAAGGGGCGTAACTTGAAGTGGGTGTAACTTGAAGGGGCGTAACTTGAAGTCTTGCATGTTGCAGACAGATACTGTTGCCCTGACGCGCACCTCTCCAAAAATGTAACAACACGTCAATTCTACGCGGACCGCAAGCGCTGTGATTGGTCTGCCAGAACCCTTCCCTCAGGTCAATAAATAAATAAAAAATCTGCAATAGGAGTGTGTGTGTGTGTGTCCAGAAATGGGATGATAGTTCCTTACGTCTGCTATAACACAATATTTTGTAGTCCAGCGATTCTTTATGGTAGTAAATAAATACATAGATCCGCTGAGTATAGTTTATTTATTTTCTCATTAAAACCAAAGATGTTAATCAGTGATTGCATATCAAGAAAAGGGACACATTACGGTACATTTCGTGAATGAAGTCTCCGCAACAGCAATCGATTGCTCGAGCCACCGCTACTGAAAACAGCGGTCACGAGCTCTGCATGATTTCACAAACGCATTCCAGCGCCAGATCGCCTTATTTAACTTTACTAATCAACTAGAGATGCTTAATTTGTATTAGATACAACAACTTAAGCTGCAAGAAAAGCCGCTCTCTCACTGCTGCTGATAATCCGACATGAATGTACACATTATACACAACAAGCTGTATAAACAAGTATAAATGCTCACTACGGCGTACACTCGACGCAGAAGTATAAATTGGCCTTAAGATGACGCATATCTGTGCATTAGGTCTTAAAGGGGCAGGAGCATTAGGTCTTAAAGGGGCAGTAGCCTTTACTGCTGTCTGTTTAATGTCAAACAACAAAAGACAAGGGCATCACTCACTGCTCTTGATTGAATAGATTTTGTAAATTTAATAGGATTAATCTTTAATTTATACAGTCAAATATGCAATCTTATTTTACATTTGATAAATTTCTGTACCTGAAAACTAATGTTAGACGTACCGGAAAAACCTGAAAAGCATTGTTTATTTTATTAGTGTCTTTGCTCAATAGTATTTATTTGTGCTGCTGCTTGTATTTAAATGATTTGTTCTTATTATTTTCTTTATCTTTATTTAACAGTAGTCCTTTTTGTTTGTTTGGGGAAACACTGCCATAGAGCCATATGATGTTTGTCCATATATCTACACGGTAAATTAAGAAATAGGAAATTAAAGTAATAAGCAGTGAAGTTACTTTTCAAATACAGTAACTAGTAAAGTAATCTCATTACAATTTACAGATGTAACTAGTAACTAATTACTTTTTTTGAGTAACTACCCCAACACTGCATCTGCGATTGAAATAATAACACTTCTCTGTATAGAAATTTGACACAGACATATGAGAACCTATCAATATTTCTCCTTTTATATTTCTAAAAGCCCTGAGGGATGTTGTTTTGTCGCGAGTCTTCATGACGAGCATAGAGGAGTTTTTTATGAATGAGAGCATCTGCAGCTCATATTACAATCAAAGGTACCGACGCGGTTTTCATATTCATAACTCCTGACACATATTAACAAATTACGGTCACTATATGACTTTGAGAATAAAACAGAGGTTAAAAAATGGAAGCTTGAGTCTTAGATCTTTTAAATGATGTATATTTTGTCAAGGTAATTCCTTAAATCTGACAGTAATTTTGAGCTAATTTAAACAAAGAAAGCTTGTGCGTCCTCGCGCAGGTTTTTGCGTTTAATATTCACAGATGCTTACAGAGTAAACTTAGCCTACTTACACACAGCGGTGGAATCAGTTGCTTTCAGAAATGAACAGCTTATCATGGAGAACTATTCCAGGATTATTAAACGCATCTCAAAACGATGTAATTGAAGTAGGAATGCAGTACTTGATGTGTTTGTTTGAGCTGATGTGTGTGTGGGCGTCGCCTCAGTATTTGAATCTCAATAGAACACACGCTTCGTGGGCGTGGTCGCATTAGTGTATAATGAGCTGCTCAGGAACGACTGACATCTCTCTGCTTTCAAACGGATTACATAAACACAGAATATTTGTTTTTGATTTGGTTTACAGTTTAAAACCTGACATTTCAGCGTTTCTTTAGACATATGTCTCATGTTTGTGAGACAAGTATTCACTAAGCTAGAGGTCATTTTCTGAAGACTATCTGAATGAACGTCTTTGACAGAGAGGCTGCAGATCGCGCATCATGTTTGATTTCTTTATTTTGCAAAAAGCACAACAATTTGTTTTTATTATGACTGTACTCAAAAAAAAAAGAAACTTAACAGATTATAATGATGTATAACACTTGCCTGAATGATAAAAAACGACGAGTTATTTGAGTTATTGCGCAACCGCCGACTCGAGAGGGTTAAACAAATCCTTTCATTTGTGTACATTCAAAGTGCTACACAACAGAGGTTAAGTTCTTGGGAAAAATCTTTGTAATAAAACCCAGGATTACACTGGGGAGAATGATAAATGTGCAAGTCAGCAGCACCAGGAACAAACTGCCCAAAATGTATTTGCGCTTTAGAGGAGTAAGAGATATTGAGTGTGAAAGACCACGACAAGTGCCAACAAAACACAGAATGATTATCGGGTAGGGGATAAAACAGGCGATGGATTGGGGCAGATAGTCAAACAGCAAATCAGAGTGTACATCTGCAAAGATCAGAGGAACAAACCAGATGATCACAGAAATAACACAGTAGTCTTTCAGTGAATGATGAGATTTGTACCAGACAGGATGAGAAACCAGAAGATATCGTTCAACAGCAACACATGCCATAAAATACAGACCCACAATCAAACTATATGCACCGATCAGTTCATCTGACCATTTTAACCATTCGGATGTCCTTATTAATGTACAAATGATCTGAATGAGATCTGAAAGAATCAAATGAATTTGATAAGAACACACAACGCAAACAGAGTTAAGATCATGATTGGAATCTCAACGACTGAAATGATCCAGACAAATAATGACAGTGCAAGATCAAGTTTCCTGAAAAATTCATCCAACTCCCTTCTCTCAGGTGTCGATCCACTGTGATCATTTCCTCCAGTTGATCCGTTGATGCTGGTGTTTTGTTCTTCCATTGTTTCACGAGATCTTAAAATGATATTTGTCTTTATTAAACACAACAGGGAAAATATGTATTGACGAGAGAAAGCACACATGCTTTGATCTTCCTAAAATATTGATTCTCTGCTGTTTTTCAAGCCTGTTTTCTGTAAGAAATGGAAATCTGTGTGGGTTGCCACTGTACTGAAATCACACACGATGTTAATTAAAGGAAACTAGATTAAGTACAAATTATCACGGCTGAAAAACAAAGAGAGTGGACAATATAAACTCACAGATACCTGGAATCATAATAAACATCAAACTACAAGACAGATGATGATGTTTATGAGCCAGTCATATCCTTATCAGCTGAATATCAAGAACATAAAATCAATTCCTTCTACACTGTTCCACATAAAAAGCACCAGAGAGTCAACAAGCTGAACAACATGTGCTGACATTTGACTAAAGGCTGAACACAATGACACAATAATTCACACCAGAGACGACATCTTACCCGGAATCAGACGAAAATATAATCAGGCAAAATAAAGACAAAATGGCTCCATGTTTATTTGCAATTTAATTCCAGACACTGATGTTTGTGAAACGCCACATCGTTCCGTCAGTAAACTTCGAGTTAGTTTGATTCTGCACTCGCTTTAATAATGTTTTGCAACTGGTTATAATTATTGACACTTGATGTAGTGATGAATGTAAAGTATACTGACTGTATCCACACAAGAAATGGGCATTTCTGTTAAAGATTTACAGATCATTACAAGATGTGCTTTCCAAATGTTAAATTATGTGGGTTAATATTGGTGAAAACCTAATTCATGTTCAAATATGGTGAACACTAGACCTGACTTTCACAGTACGGCACACCTGAAGAATAATCAAACAGCATTTTAGCTTATAATGACAGTAATGAACACTTTCATTAACATGTTGATAGTGAACACAAAAGCCACGAAATGCATATATTTCACACATGATGATTTAAAAGATGATAGTAGGTAAAATGATACACAGTTCAGTTTTATGTATTCTTTAAAGGTTCAGTCATGAGGGTTTAACTTGAAGCACTTCTCCTGAGTCTCATAATGGCTTTGGTTTCTGCCATTAGAAAACACTTCCATGATTGAGTGAATGTGGGGATTTTTTTTTCACTCCATTTTCAAAATCTTACCAAGAGATTCAGTAGAGATTGCACATTTCCCATCAGCATTATTTCATTATGCATGTCACACACCACCTCTAAGATTGGTATAAACTGCTGCATGTTACAATTTTTCTCCATCGCTTTGACTCATTTTTTATAAACAATTGTCACTGTTTGATGAAATATCACAACGCTAGTGCATGACTCACCCAAAACATTCAAAACTTAGTTATTGTGTTACATGTGCATGTTCTTTGGAAGAGCCATTAAACCAAGGTCCTGACTGTCTGTGGTCATTAAAAATCCCAGGATGTCCTTCGGAAAAAAAAGAGTAAGGGTTTAATCCTGGCCAAATTTGCCCATTGTCCTCTGTCCATCTTCTTGACCTCCTAGTCATCCCCGTATACTGACCAGCTTCATCACTCCACCATGAGCTGGTGTGTGGTGGGGGTTCTGGAGCAAAACCAGGTGGTGCTGCACTAGTGGTGGAAATTTCGATTCTTTCAAGAGATTCGTTCATTTTCAGTTCGTTCATCAAAATGATTCGTTCAGATTCGTTCACTGATTCGTTCAGTGACTATTTTTTTAATATTACATAAATATCCCAGCAGGTGGCAAAAAGAGTGTCTTATGCGGTATTTCTTAAGTCAACGAACGTATTTACTTACAAAAAATGTATTTGGCTTTATTAAAATGTGTGCATAATCTACTCATTAAATAAAATATGTCTAAATAAGTGGTTCAGATGACCAAAGCACAAGGTTTTCTTGCATGATTAACATTTAATTGTTTAGTCAGACATTTACACGTTCATATATCTGGGATTATGGTAAACGAACGTGGAGTTATAAACAAGCGTAGCCTAAAACTGCACTTTGCAGCCATCCGCTCTCTGCTTATTGCTGAACGAGACTGGTTCACATGCTAAATGACCGACCTACCGGGTACACTGTCTGTCATCCATTTCCACAAACCACTAGTTCGTTCATGAACGAGATGTAGCAGCAGTTTGTTCAATTCGTTCACGAACGAGATCTCTCTCTCTCTCGTTCAGTGATGGGCGTGTTCGTTCAGTAGATCACACCAATTACATGCTCTTCACAGCCCGAACTAGAATGATATTTGCTGACGTGCCGCACATGAGATCTAACCAATATTCACATTTTTTTAAATTGTTTTTAAATTTTATTTTTTACAAAACTATGTACAGTAAAGAAGTAACTTGTTCAAAGTGTAAAGTCTAAAACACAGTAGTGCAATAATACAAAATAAGGGCCACTTTTCTCTTTTCTTTTTTACAAAAGGAGTATAAAATAAAATATAATAAAATATGTAAAGAGTAGTGTAAAGTTACATTAAGTAAACATTCAGGTAAAAAATATATAAAGAACACAAATACAATAAAAACTAAGTCTAAAACACAGTGCAAAAAAAATTAAACAAGGCAAAATTCAATTGAGTAAACAATCAAATGTAAGAGAAGCAGGTAAACAGTAGTGCAAATATTAAGAGTAAACAGTATATAAAGTGCACAAAAAATACACACAGAATAATAAATAATAAAAAAACACAGTAGTACAAAAATACTCAACAGAGCAGCATGGGAAAAAAAAAACCTAACATATGAGCAGGGATTACAGCAGGATCATTTCAAGTTGGCATTCAAAAACATCAGCTGTCGGGCCTTAGAGGGGCTGATTCTGCTTCTTCTGTCAGAGATTATTTGTCCCATTTTACTGAATACTCTTTCAGATGGAACAGATGTTGCCACAAGGCAAAGCCTTTCCAACATAACTTTGGTCAGTCTGGGGTAAATCAGTGACCGGTTTTGCCACCAGAGTAGTGGGTTGGAGGACCTTGCTAGCAAGGGCTCCTCTGAATATGAACGTATCTCCAAAAGAGCCTCTGCTGAAGAACTTGATCTTGTCACAAGTCCTGCAACTTGTTCATCAAAATCACCCCATAGTAAACTTTCTTGTGTTTCTTGTGGTGGTGGTAGTGGTGCTGCTGCTGCGTTTTGCTGCTCTGTTTGATGTGCTGAGGAAGACAATCTCACTCTCCCAGTGGCAGTTTTGAGTCTCTGGAAGGCTTCATTTGCTGCATGGTCGTCTGAAAATGCCCTTTTTTTGAACCTTGGGTCCAGTGCAGACGCTTCTGAGAGCAGATGGTGAAATTCCACCTTGTGGAACCTGGTAGCCATGTCTTTGTTCATTGTCTCAAGCATGTCAATGATAGGTTTTCTGAACCCTCCTGATCTCAGGTATCTTGTGCTTATTTTTTGGAGACTCCGTGAAAGCAGGATCACCTTTGAGGCAGTCACATAGCTATAGGGAGCAAAAAACCAATTGAATTTAAATGCAGTATAATAATTATAAATGATTAATACTATTTTTCCTGCATTATTGTAATAACAATGACAGTGCCACTTATAATTTATCTTTACATTTAGTCTACAAAAGCTGTTTGCAAAACTGTTTTTATAATGTTATAAAAGTAAAATTAAATTAAATAGAATCTGTTATAAAAAAGGATTGTTCTAAGAGTATTGTTATTACATACCTCTCACCACTAATTTCAACTGTGACTTCTTCAAATGGTTTTAAAACCTCACAGGCCTCTTCCATTTCTTTCCACTCATCCTGTGTCAGAGTTTCCAGGCGGGTATTTACCAGTGCAAGTACGGTGATGATGGCATCCTTGTTACCAATAAATCTCTGTAACATATAAAATGTGGAGTTCCATCGTGTTGGGCAGTCTTGTTTCAATTTTAACTCTGGCAAACCCATCTGGTGCTGAGTTGCCTTAAGTTTTTCAGCTGCCACTGTGCTCCGGTGCATGTACTCCACAATTGCTTTAACCTTATTCAGTGTATTTTGGATTACACTGAGTCCACTTCTCACAATCAAGTTGACTGTGTGGGCAAAGCATGGCAGATGCTTCCATGAGGTTTTTTGAATGGCCAGGGTTATGTTGTGAGCATTGTCAGTGACACAAGCTACTATTTTGTCATTTATGTTCCACTCTTTGGCAATTCTTAAAAGTTTGTCTGCCAGATTGTCTGCAGTGTGCCTTTCAGCAAATTCAAAACAATCCAAAAGACATGACTCCATTTTAAAATTGTCAATGAAGTGGCATGTAACTGACATAAAACCACATGTGGCCCTAGATGTCCAGCAATCTGTTGTGAGGCACACAGCCGGTGCCTTGCCAACTTTTTCCATAATTTGTTCACGAACCCTCGAAAACATTTCTGGAATTATTTTTTTTGACAGAGTTTGCCTGCTGGGCAATGTATAGGAGGGGTTTAAGGCCTTTGTAAATGCTTTGAATCCTCTGTCCTCCACAATGGAAAAAGGTTGCAGATCCAATGCAATCATCCTTGCCAGGTCCTCATCCACTGTCTTTTGTCTCAGTGGGTCAATTGGCCGAGCAACAAAATGTGTTAGGGTGGTCTGCCCTGCTCGTCGTCTGTGTGGGACAGTCGGATGAGAAGTACTGGTAGTGGCAGGTGAGGTAGAAGGAGGTTGTGCAGTGCTGGTACTGCTGGATGTTCCAGGCTCCTCAGCTTGTTCAGTTTCCCTTTGTGTCAACTGCACAGTTGGATGCTTTACTTTTAGATGCCTGTTAAGGTTAGCTGTAGATCCTCCTTTAAATGACAACTGTGTTTTACAAATTGTACATGCAGCCTGTGTTGGAGACACCTCATTAAAATAAATCCATACTACACTTCTCTTTCTGGTGCCACTCATTTTGAAGTCAGCAGTCAAATGCTCCTATGACTATAAGCAGATTTGGCCTACCTGATGCCTCCCACTTAGCTCAAACTAAGTTAAAAAAATACAATGTTAATTTGTCCTTGTTACATTTAACATCAGCTTTCAGCAATCACTTATTTTTTCTTTGTTGCAAATATGCACGAGTCGAGCTCTTCATGATCGCCATTATTATCGTTGGTGGTTCAATTAGTTCATGAATCAGATGTACCAATTCGTTCACGAACGAGTTGTACCAGTTCGTTCGATTCGTTCACGAACGAGATCTCTCTCGTTCAGACTCAAAAAAGCAACTCGGTCAGTGATGGACGTGTTCGTTACCTCCAATAATATCGCATTTTTTATTTGTTTTACAGTTTTTGGAGAATTGCATGACATGACTCAAACGTAATGAAGTAATTTTTATTAATTTTATAAAACAACAACAATGAAAATAAATAATACAAACACAATACATCAGTCCTTAAGTAATCATTTAACCATCAGCCTGCATTATTACACTGTTTTCAATAAAATGGTAAAGTGTAAATGTCTTTCTTTGCTGCATATATGCCTAACTACACAAGCCGAGCTCTACATGTTCGCTATCAGTCTCGTTCAATAGCTGGTTCATTTCGTTCACGAACGAAATACAGTTCGTTCACGAACGAGAAGGAGATCAGTCTTTGGTTCAGAGTCAGAGTCAGTCAGTCAGACTCAAAAGCATCTCGGTCAGTAAAAGGCGTATTCGTTCACTGAATTCAACAAATCACATGCTCCGTCACATCTTATACTCGAACGCTATTGGCTCGAAGTTTTGTCATTGACAGGATGAAACAGTCCACAGAGCTGCGCATGTGCTTTTGCACTCGCTCCTTGCTGCTAATAGCGCCACGCTGCTGTGGAGGGAGGAATTTCAGTGAACGAGAAATATGAGTCAGTGGACTACTTGAACGAGAATGATTCGTTCACCTAAAAGATTCGTTCAAAAAGAACGATTCGTTCACGAACGTAACATCACTATGCTGCACATTGGTGGTGGTTGTCTCTAACTTTACCCATATCCCAACTCAATATCAGCAAACATGTTTTGTAATACAATGTGAACACAATTAGTGATGCACCGATCATGATTTTACATGGCCGATTCCGATACCGATTTCCAATTTTTTTTTACACAATAAAAGAATTAAAATATACATGAACAAGATGTTTATTTGGTATTTAACAGACTAAATTGACTTTTGGCTAATGATAACAAGTCCTCAATCTGAAATTAACAGGAAATTTAATTGGAAATTAAAAGGCTGAAAGGTGAAATTAAAGGCAACAACTACATATTCTGCAATCCAAACAAAGATGTTACTTAAATCAGCATTTGTTTTTAAATTCAGTGTAAAGAAAAAAGTCTTTACCAGTGAAATTATATAAAACCAAAGTATATAATTGTTCCAAAATGTTAAATCAAATAATGTTTAGTGCAACAAAAAAAACTAAGATGCTACAGCAGGTGCTTTTTAAATCAAATTAAGTCAATGTAATTTTAAGGTAAAATAAAAGGTAACACTTTAGAATAATGGTCATTAGTTAACATTAGTTAATGTATTAACTAACATGAACTAACCATGAGCAGTACATTTGTTACTGTTTTTGTTCATCTTTGTTAACGTTAGTTAATATAAACATCACAGTGCATTAACGAATGTTAACAAGATTTTACTAATGCATTAGTAAATGTTGAAATTAACATGAACAAAGATTAATAAACGCTTTATAAGTGCAGTTCATTATTAGTTAATGTTAACTAATGTAGTTAACTAATATCAACTAATGACCATTATTCTAAAGTGTTACCAAATAAAAATGATCATCCTATAGGCTCCAGAACTGATAGTATATCATTTCAAAAGTGCATGCATGTTCTTCTTTAGGCTACAAAAAGAAGTATTTCGGCTTTGTCACAAGTTAGTCTGTTTCGTTCTCATTCGATCCAACACGTGAGAAGCTGAGCTGAACAAACGCTCACTATCTGCTCGTACAGGGCGCGGAGAGGTAAGCTCGCGGAACTTCAGCTCGCGCAGGAAAGCGGCTCTTCATTCCCTTCAGCGGATCTCGTCTCTTCCCTCAGTTCTCCAGTTTCCGTTTGTAACACACAAGTGACATGTTCGCGAATGATTGCAATATAGGCGTATGTGCACGCGGGCGAACTTCCGGGTAAATCAGCAGAAAAATACAAAGATCGCACGCTAGAAGCAAAAACTGTCCGGTTCCGGTTTTTGGCCGGTCAACCGGTGCATCCCTAAACACAATAAGTACATTGTACTTATTTTTTTTGTTAGTACCTAGTAGTTAAGGCCACCTTATATAAAGTGGGAACACATTTAACAATTCCATTTGTCATCAGAGGACCGGGTGGGGACGTCCTGTAATCAATCACCATGTCCTTTGGTTTATTAACATTGAGCTGAAGAGAAAATCAAATTGCACCACAACAGGACCATGCCTCAGACCCTGTTCGTAGTGAAGACGATATTGGTAGATTTTATATTATTTATTAAAGGGGTGATGAATTGAGAAATCAACTTTCCCTTGAGCTTTTGATATGTAAAAGGTCATGGTAATATAAGAATATCCTGTAAGTTTCAGAGCTGAAAACGTCCTTTTAAAGCTTTTATTGACACCAGGCCCAGAAAACGACCACTGACATCATAGGATGCAGAAGTGCTGCCTCAAGCCCGCCCACCGACTTGTGGAGCTAAACTGGTTGCGTTATCGAGCAATAAACATGCCGGTTCCAACTCACGTGCGAAAGACATTGCACGTTTGTTCACTTCATTTCACAGCAGAATCGATTGAAAACAAGATACAGGTCGAGACTGGATTTGCAGACATATTGAGATTAAAACACAATGCTGTGCTTCTATATTAGATCCGACAGGAACGGTGCAACACACTTATTTGAGTAAAACATGTTTTTTTTATATGTGTTAGTATTGCATTGTTACAGATCGTTTGATATCTATTGATTACATACCTTAGCACGCTGTCACAGGCTGGAGAAGGTGTTATTGGTTCATTCATGATCAGACTCGGACTTGTAACGCCAGTGCTCGCAAAGGCCAACGTCCCGGGGCTATGTGTTTTTCAGACGGGCTACCAAAACAGCCCGTTGGCAGGCCGGTGATACATCTTAAATAGTGAAATAACATTCCTTTCTTGCAAACCGCACACACATACACACGCATGCGTGTATGTGTGCGGTTCGCGGCTATATTCACTGATGATCGGGCGGGCCAAGTAATACAAAAATAACATTCCAATCAATCGCGGGTGGATGAGAGATGAATCTTTGTGTTTGTTTGATAAAGGCATTTCGCGAGTCCTGCTAGCGTTTCCCCAGACACTTTCAAAACAATCCCCACATGTACTGAGGGGAGTTGAAGCTCATTAAATATGCAAATATTATCCAATCCTAGCCGTGGGCGTTTACTTCCAAGGCTTCAGTGCGGCACGCTCATCAAAACCACATGAGATGTAGATGGGAATAGGCCTGTCACGATAACAAATTTTGCTGGACGATAAATTGGCCAAGAAATAATTGCGATAAACGATAATATTGTCGTTCTGAGACCATTTTCATCTAAGATAATGATAATGGCATAATAATGCAGGTACACCTTTTCAAAGATCAATAAACTTTGATTTCTAAAGACTACTTAACACTGAAAATGGAAAACATTTTAAATATCCACAATAAATGAACAAAACAACCAAAAACAATAAAAGCAATGGACTCTCGGTCTGTTAACATAAAACAGTGTGTTTTAGGTGCATATTATGGGTGGGACGGTTCGTATCCCGGTTTTAGGCTCACGGTTTTCGGTTCTGTACGTTTTTTGTTGTTGTTTTTTCTTTTAATCAGAGCCCGACGGCATCGCCCGTGACGTCACACGGCACCTCCGATAAATATATATATTATTTAATGAAAGTTTTATCGATTTTCTTACCGTTTTTTTTTCCTGCAGAAAAGCTAACAAGCTAGCCATCACGGGGGTGTCTTTGTAGCCTTTACAGAAGGTTTTCTATCCAGCCTGGAACATGTGCATCTTTTCGGGTTGATGTTTTACAAGCTTTTTTTAGTAAATAAAACCAGGCGTAAAATTAATTGTGAAAATACCCTTAGGTCTTAAAGGGTTAACACTCCAGACATTTACTTCAGCATATGATATTTAGCTTAATTATCCACAAATATTTTGGATACAGTATTAAAAAAATTTGACTTTACTTTGACTTGACTTTAAGCACATTATTGGGACCATCTCTGAGGAAAGCTAGGGGAGATTTTGATACAGCAAGAGAGAAGACATTGATGACATGCTTTTCATTTATTTGGCAAAAAAAGGAGAATATGTATTGCTATCTCTACAGGAACATATGTGCCTTTTTAGCACACAAAGATTAAGCTGAAGAATTAACTTGCATTTATCAAGCTGCCAACTTCAGTGTAGCTTTAAGCCTCGTTTAAACTCGTCGCGTCCGCACAAGCGGTGCGCGCTGCAAAAATGGCGTCAACGCGGAGCGGGCGGTAGTGCGCGTTGAGTGCGTGAGACCCCATTTCGCTTAGCGGTGTGCACGTCACATTTTGTAACTTTGAGCGCGGCTCCGCAATAGAAGAAGCACGAGTTCCGGGCAAATCGGGTCGAGCATGGCGTCTCATCACGCCGGCACCCAGTCTGCGCGCTGTCAGAGAGAGAGGAGGAAAACAAACAAGAATGCAAGTGGAAATTATCGCGGCCGGAAAAATTATCGAGCTCATTTTTTTTTATTGTGCGATTAATTGATTTATTGACTATCGCGACAGGCCTAGATGGGAATGTTGCTGTTTTTGAAGCAGTTAAACTTGGAGTTTTGCTATTAGTAGAGACGTTCCTGCTGAACACTGTAATTCATACACAATTTCCTCAAACCTCTATTACTAGTTCTAAAATTATGTTTTGGAATTAGGGATGTGTAAGAAAATTATTACAAGAAATGTGCTAAGAATGACAAAATCTTGACAAATGTCTTTAAGGATGGACAAATTGACTCCATTGAATTATTAATTAATATATTAATAAATACTATTTAAATGTTATGTTTACACTGTACGATCTCAGTTGTCATTAATGTCAGACTGTACGACAGTCAAGGCGTGCTAAAATGGACACACACAAGAAAATTCGTTCAGAGTTTTATATCATCAATGAATGACACGTTCGGTGACAGTGAACTGCATTATAAGCGGGATTGAAATGGCGGCTACAAAGAAATCTCAAGCACTCATTTTTGGTCATAGTTTGTCTTGAAAAACAAAGATAATTTGACGGTCGTCCTAAGAGAAGTCACACTGCAGGACTGAGCACCAAATCTTCTGACACTGCCAGAATTTTGGCTGAGGTAAAATTTTATCGCAGCGGTCAATATTTGGCTGCTGGTGAACATGTCAAACTAATGATCAAAGACTTCAAATTTTAGCCTGGGATCAGAGGATCTTTTAGGATTTGCAAAATTTGTCTCAGACGGCCAAATCGTGGCCAAAATCTCACCGTGTGCACCCAGCTTAACTGCTAGAGCTTTAGATCTACAATGCCCATCAACCAGAGTACTGTACCCTCTGTCAAAATTAACCAAAGTTTATTTTATATATGGTTAACTTAACAGATGACAGCTTACATTTCTGACTACATAGTAAAATAAGTAAATGATTTTAACTTAAACTCACTTTGTGGTGAGTAATTAAATGTGCTGAATCCCAGTAAATGTATGAGGTGAGGTGGGGACCACTGATCTGTCTAAATGGCTGGACAATAAAAATGACTGTAAAAGTAGTTTTCTTAATGTAATGCCGTAGATTTAAATATAATGCCATAGAGCTAATGCCACAGATCTAAATATAATGCAACACTTTTCACGATTAGTTAACCATGAGAGCTATAATAGTAAAAACGCGCTAAAAGAGAGAGTAATACTATTTAAAATGCAAAGACATTAGCCAATCACAGTAGTGGGCATTTACACTGAACTCTCACAGCGGACACGCCCCTTAAAACGGAGCGTTCAGATCAGAGGGTAAAATCAGGGTAGGAAAAATGCCTAAATTATGACCATTTTTGATGTAAAAAGCATTCTAACATTATAAGTGCACCCCAGGAAAATTCATAAAACAATAAAACAACGCATTTCATGACCCTTTTAATTATTTATAAGAAATGAGAATAAGAATTTCTGGGGTAAGAGAAATAGCTTTCTCACTGTACATAACTACTCAGAGCATGTAGCCAGTATATGAGCATGAACCACAAACAATTTTGCATGCGACACAAACAAGATTTCATTAGCTAGACTAAACACACTAATCTAACATTCAAGGGTTTATTTGTCTTATTATTTATTATGCATCAAAACTCTCTAAATTCATGTGGGTCATAAAATGTCTTCTCAGACTTAAAGGGTTTAGTTCACCCAGAAATAAAAATAATGCCATTTATTACTAGGGATGCACCGAATCCAGGGTTCGGGTTCGGCCGAATATTGGGCTTTTTGACTGGGTTCGGTTTCTGCCGAACCTCAGAATTTTTTTCCACCGAACCCGAACCCTAGGCTTGCACTATGCGCGCTCCGCTGGTCAAACGTAATGACGCCGCTGTTGAAAGTGAAAATGGAACTCATGAACAGAAAACGTGGCAGTAGCTATTTTAAGTCAAAAGAAGGCGATTCAAGTTGAGCTACGTGTTCAATTTGCAATGCCGATTTGTCTTGTGATGACAAGGACCCTAAACAACAGCCGCTGTTAAAACATTTACGTATGAAACATCCGAGAGAATACGAGTTGTGCATGAAGGAATCTACAGACAGCAGCCACGTATTGTATTTTACCCTGCAAACAGCCGCATATAGATCAGATAAAATATAAATAAAATGAATAAAATATATAGGCCTACACAAAATATTTTTCACTTAAATAATTACCAAATTAAGATGACAAAACGAAAATACACTGAATCCGTAAGCTTTGAAGAACCGGAATTAGGTAAATAGGTAGAGAATATACTATACACTAATTAGATCCAAGGCGCCGTCGTGTCTCCGCAAGAGATTGGAGCGTTGAATTTTATAGCCATATAGCAGAGACATTCATGTGACTTTACACCCTCACACACACACACTTTGTGTGAATGGGCGCACATACTTAGGACACAGGACTGTTTGTGTGACTCACCCCCCACACCCGCGTTATTTGAACCATGTGGACCAAAACTGCCTCAATAACGTTTAAATATATATATTTTGTTGATTTAATGTCTTTATACGATGTATTAAAATAGCTACGATGTTTACTGTATGTAAATCAAACTTTGGAAATCCTGTAACTCTGTACCCTCAAATCGCAGAATGATAGTGTGCGGTATCTTTCAAACCGCAGAAACCCGACTGTACCGAATCTCGTTCTCAAATTACAACAAGATGCATTATTACAAAAGTACCAGCTTTCTAAGAATGGAGGTTTAAAATGAGCACCCCATTTGATTAGCCAAGAGGAGGGGGGTCCAGGAACAAAGGAAAACTCGTGCCTTCTGTCTCCCGGACGTGATTGGATCCCTCCAACTGTCTGGGCGTAAGTCATCTCATCTGTAAGAACGAGAACTGACCATTAACTTTTTGCATTTCGCCACAACGAGAGAAGGACCCCTTGGCAGTTCGCCATTGAGAGGAAGACCACCCTGGCCTTCGCCACACTGAGAGAAGGCATCCCCGCCACGGAGAGAAAGACCGGCAGCTTCCTCCAACGACTTTCCTAAGCTTCAGAGAAATTCTCCTGGGACCCGAAGATCCGTACCAAACTTCCCCGACGATTTGAACTCAGACACTTACACACGAGAAGCCATAGTAATGCAAGTATTTTATTTCACAATCAAACTGCGTGTAAAAGGTTGTCTGAATTATTCCTGTTCACGGGATTGTTACTTGTTGTTGATTGTTATTGTTTCTTGAGGTCTCTTGTGAAAGGGCTGTGAAGCTCTCTCTCTCTCTCTCTCTCTCTCTCTCCCTCATTAATTCTCTCTTTCCATCATTCTCTCCTCCTTTATATTATTCGTTAAGTTTGATATTTTTCCTTGTTTGTACCATATTGTGTTTTCTCCTACATATATATGCATATTTACCCCGTGTGACTTGTAGCTTTGTATGCTTTAGTTGTTTTATTAAAACCCAATAATTTCATTGAATTGAATTTGTATTGTTTTGCTCACAAAGCTCAAAGTCAATGAGACGTAAGATCTTAGCTACCAATTAAGCTTGATTTTCTTGTTACCATTTCAGTAATACAAATTGTACAAACATAGAAAATATTATTTGTCCTGATCAAGATCAGATTAATGTTACATAAAGTTTGTAAGATTGATAATTGATGAAGAAATCAATTCGGATAAAGGTTACTTTTTTTTTTTTTACTCTTTATTTGGCATTTTTCTTATTTACAACACAACATACAAAAACAAAGAACAAGGGGCACTATATATTGTATAATAACAGAATAAAGTGTTACAATTTTTCTGCTTCTTTATATGCAAACCATTTTGTCCAGCACTTATTACATACGTGTCCTTTGATACGTAGAAAGTATGTCATCTTCTCCATAGAGTGTATCTCCTCCACTATTTCTTTCCATTGTTCAGTCCGAGGTGGGTCAATCTTTAACCAAGATCGAGTGATAGCCTTTTTACATGCAATCATTAGAATTTTAAAAAGATAAATGTCGTCTTTTTGGACTACCTCACCAGGTAGTAGACCTAACAAGAAAATCTTAGGGTCTTTAGGGATGACATAACCCATTATCCTCCCAGTAATTAAAAAGACACCGTCCCAGAAATGTTCTAACTTTGGGCACGTCCAAAATATATGAGAGTGATTGGCATTCCAATGCCCACATTGTCGCCAACATTGCTGATGTTCACCCCTTTGTTTATTAATAATATGAGGTGTAATGAAAAATCTGACCAGACTCTTCCACCCAAATTCCCTCCATCTTTTAGAACTAGTAGACGTCTGTTGTGTCACACACATTGAAAGCCAATCACTCTCTGAGATTTCCACACACAACTCTTTTTCCCATTTTGACTTAATATACAAGGTAGTATTTCCATTTTGTTTCTGCAGTGCTTTATACAATTTAGAGACAGTTTTACTTGGCAGGAACTTATAAGCATTAATAAAAACTTTAACAATGTCACTGCCTTCAGGAGAAATACCTTTTCTTATTTCACTGTTATAGAAATGTCTCACTTGAAAATATTTAAATAGATCTCTGTTCTCTAGTTTGTATTGTCTCCTGAGTTGTTCGAATGTCTTAAAGGTGTTGCCATCTACAAACTGACACATGGCCATGAGGCCATGATCTTTCCAACTCAAGAAAGAGGAGTCTATTTCACCAAGTCGAAAAGTCGGGTTGCAGGAGGGCCAGATCAAAAGTTTAATATCATTAGCTAATTTGAACTTATTTATACAACCTCTTTCCAAATTAATAGCGTATCTTCAACTATACGATTCCCATCTTTGTTTGTGATAACTTTACCTCCTAGACGTGTTTGAGGTTGACTCTCCCTGGGTTAGTTCAATCAGTCTCCATCGAGCCTCGATTTCTGGGGAACACCAGTAAACCATATATCTAATGTGAGATGCGTAATAATATTCTTTCAGATTTGGAAGGGCTAAACCCCCATGATCTTTATCAATCTGGAGTGTCCTAAATTTTATCCTTGGTCTAGCCCCTGACCAAATAAATCGCGATATTAGCCGGTCCCAAGCGTTAAAGTGTGAGTCAGCAATCCTGATAGGCAATGACATGAAAAGATACAAAAATCTGGGAAGCAGATTAATTTTCACTATTTCCAATCTAGCATTGAAGTCTAGTATCAGCATTACCCAGCGCTTCATGTCTTTTTGTATTGAGTCAATAACTTTCTCAAAATTCAAACTGAACAAATCATCTAGATCTTGGGAGATAAACACACCTAAAAACTTTAACTTTTTAGCGTCCCATTTAAGTTTATAATTGTGTCGTATGGATTTACTGGGGGAGTAGTTAATGGTCAGGACTTGTGTTTTGGTAATGTTAAGGTGATAACCTGACAGCTGACCAAACTCTGTCAGAGTTCTCATAAGTTTAGGTAGGCTCACATCTGGATTTTGGAGGTAGGTGATAATATCATCCGCAAAAAGTCCAATTATATGTTCAGTATTTGCAATAGTAATGCCTCTAAGCTCTTCATTTAGCCTAATAGCCTGTGCCAAGGGCTCTATGTATAATGCGAAGAGCGTTGGACTGAGGCAACAGCCTTGTCGAGTACCTCTAAACAGTTGAAAGCTATCAGTTAGATGGCCATTAATTTTTACCCTGGCCCTCGGACTATCATACAGTGACTGGATACACCTAATAAATTGATTCTTAAAGCCAAGACGCTCAAGCACCTTGTATAAAAAGGACCAGCTGACCCGGTCAAAGGCTTTCTCCGCATCGAGGCTGACTAAAGCCAAACTCAGATCTTGTTTCTTGGCTTGGTCTATGACATGCAATGTTCGTCTTATGCTGTCGTGATTTTGACGGCCTTTAATGAATCCTGTTTGATCCTCATGAATCAAGTCTATAAGATAATGCTCCATTCTCTTAGAGATAATAGAGGTAAAGAGTTTGTAATCAACATTCAGTATTGAGATCGGCGATATGACTCAGTGTTCTATATTTTTTCCTTCCTTAGGGAGGACAGATATTACGGCCTCTCTCCATGATGGCGGTATCTCTGCTCTACTCAGGGTCCAATTAAAAGACTCCAGCAGAATGGGAGCAAGCTCCTCCTTGAAAATCTTGTACCACTCATTAGAAAACCCATCGCTACACGGCATTTGTTAGTTTTCAGATTTCCAATAGCTGAGTCCACTTCTTTTCGAGTGATAGGGGCAGTTAAAGCGTCATTTTGTATTGATCCTAGGGAAGGCAGGTCTAATCCTGCCAAATACTGTGTAATAACACTTTCATTCACTGGTTTTGAGGATGTGTATAGGGTTTGATAATAGTTTTCAAAGATTTTATGAATTTGATTAATATCATAAGTCAAACTATCAGTTAAAGGGTCTCTAATTTTGGTAATCGGGTGCTTCAATTGCTGCTTTCGGAGGCGCCTTGCTAGAATTCTTGTGGCTTTTGAACCAGATTCATAAAAAGTCTGTTTTGAAAATCGTAAATTTTTCTCTATCTCCTCGTGTATCATATCATTTATATTATTTTAAATAACTAATTTGTTCAGTCAATTCTTGATCATTATTACTTTCTTGTTGTTTTAGCTCTAAACTCCTAAGTGTCTTTTCCAACTCATCATATTTTAATCGTTTTATCTTCTTCAAATAGGCAGTTCTTGAAATGAGTCTGCCTCTCATTACTGCTTTAACTGTATCCCAAACCAGAGCAGGATTTACCTGACCATTGTTATTATCCTCTACACATTCTGCTATTTCCTTCTTAATGTCATTAATTGTGGTTTCCTTGTTGAGAATGCTTATATTTAAGCGCCATAGTGTTGTTTTTGGTTGATTAGATAAGTGAATAGACAAATAAACAATATTGTGGTCAGATTTATCAGATGTTCCGATTTTGCATTCCTTCACCCTAAACCTGTCAGTGGTGTTCATCAAAAAGAAGTCAATCCTGGAGTGGACTTTATGTGTGAGAGAAAAATGGGTAAAATCTCTCTCTTTAATATGGAAATCCCTCCAGACATCGAACATACCCGTCTCTCTAATTAAAATATTAAGATCTTTTGATCTGCCAGTTTTTTTGTTTTTTGCAGCTGGTTGTATCCATGGTATAATTTAGGATTGTATACCAATCACCAGCACAAACTAGAATCCCCTCACTTACTGAGATTATTGTATCAAAAAGCAGTTTTAAAAATTTCCTGTCGCTTTCCGGTGGGACATAAATGTTAACAAACGTGACCACAACACTATCAATTCGCCCTTTTATAATAATAAACCTGCCTTCTTTGTCAACCTTTTCAGAAATTAATTCAAAGTTTAGAGAGTTAGAAATAAGAGAAGCCACCCCCCTTTTTCTACTATTTTTACACCAGCTATGAAATGTATTTGAGTACCCTAATGTTTTAAATTTATCATGTTCTTGCTTAGACATATGCGTCTCCTGTAGAAAAGCTACTTGTATCCCATCTTTTCTCAATTTAGTTAGAACCCTTTTTCTTTTCACTGGACTACTCAAGCCATTTACATTCAAAGAAGCAATTTTTAAATCATATGACACTGTTATAATAGCAGAACACCTTACATGATTTAGCGACCCCTAAAAACACACATTGAACAGTAACAAAAATGAACCTTAATGAACTGACTTCCAAACAAAAAGAGGATTCTTCATCCTCTCCTGTAACCCCGTTGGCAGGTTGAGGGTTAAGTCTCTCTGGACGAGAGGGCACGAAAAAGACAATAGATGTGTCTGGATGCAAAAACACGTCCATCTTATTAGTCCAACGTAGACGATAAAGTATGACCTCTCCCACGTAGTAGATAATCAAGCCCAGGCCTGAAAAACATTGTGTTGTAACATAATGCCCTGCTCCTTTTTAATCAGATTGATCCCTCTGGAATTCTTGCAACTTGGCCTTCGCTCTGAGCGCCACGACGGGCCCGCTGTTTGCCGGCTGCCAGCCCAATAGCTCCCGAAGACGAGACTCCACGCAGTTCCCTCCGTCGGCTGTAACCGGCTCCGCCACTTGAAATCCGCGTCTCTTCAGCTCCTTATAGGCTTCCCGAGCGCTGGAGTATGTGCGCACTCCAGTCTCCCAGTGAATCCTCATGTTGGTAAACGGAGTTTGGAAACGTATGCCTTTGTCCTTGAGTGCTTTTTTAATAGCGTTGTATTCTTTGCGCCTCTTAACAATCTCGGGTGCGTAATCATGGTCGAAATGTATAAATGCGGTTCCCACCTGTATCTTGCCTTTTTTCCACACTTCCCTCAAGATCATTTCTTTCGTAGAGAACTCCAGAAAATTGACAATTACAGCCCTCGGTGAAGCTCCAGGCGGGGGTTTACTTGCAAGAGCCCGATGTGCGCGTTGTATTTTAAGGTTAAAATCCTCAGGTAGTTGTGGCTGGCTCTGCAAAAGCTTCTCAATAAACTGCGTTACTGAGTCCCCCTCTTGTCCTTCTGGCACCCCAAAGACACGTATGTTGTTTCTTCGGGATCGTGATTCTAAGTCAATCACTTTGATCTGAAGTTTCCTCTGCTGTTCGAGGCAGGTGCACAGCGCCTCAGTCGCCTCCTCTACCCATCCCTCCACCTGGTTCACACGGGCCTCCGCCTCGTCCATCCGCTGTGATAGGCCTTGTACATCGGTTGCCATATTGTCAAGTTTACCGTTCATTTCTTGTCCCTGTTGGCCAATATCCTGTTTGAGCTTTGCATTGTCTCCTTTTAGATCAGATTTTAAGTCCTCTATTGCCTTAAGTACCCCAGAAGTGTCCATGATTATCCCGGGGCTCCCCGTTCCCCCGCCAGCCGTGATATTGCTAGCTTGGTCCGGTTGCGTGTTAGCTTTTGCGGCTGAGGCACTTTTATCCTGAGCTTTGGGCATTTTTATCAATTTATTGTGATCTAGTGTGCTTCTTCTCCCTCTCATGTACTATTTTGTTAACAATAACGCACAGTATAACGAGTTTATACAGGATTTTCGAGGTTAACGTGGGAGAGGGGTTTCAATGCGACCATAAGCACACCCGGAAGTCCCTAAAGGTTACTTTTACATGAATAAAGGTCCGTTATAAGCTAATATTGTCTGTACAACAAGCAAATCATATTCATAGACTCATGAATATTTATACCATTTGAATTAATTATTCCCCGAAACTCATTGTTGCTACACCGATTAGAATATTTTTTGTGTGCCAAAAAAAACTAAATAGCGACTTGTATAGTGATAACTGATTTCAAAACACTGCTTCATGAAGCATTGGAGCGTATCAAATCAGCGAGTCGAATCAGCGGTTTGGAGCGCCAAAAAGTCACGTGATTTCAGCAGTTTGACACGCATTTGTTTTGAAATCGGTTATAACTATACAAGTCTTTATTTAGTTTTTTTTTGGCACACAAAAAATATTCTTGTCACTTTATAATATTAATATTGAACCACTGTACTCACATGAACTGATTTAAATATGTTTTTAGTAAATTAATGGATCTTGAGAGCATTTAATTGCTGGCTATGCAGGCCTCACTGAGCCTTCAGATTTCAACACAAATATCTTAATTTGTGTTCCGAAGATGAACGGAGGTCTTACGGGTGTGGAACGGCATAAGGTTGAGTAATTAATTACATTATTTTCATTTTTGGGTGAACTAACCCTTTAATGTGTCCTGTAACCGGACAACTGGTTCTTCCTGTTTGTAAGTTGGTTTGCTTGTTGTGTGAGGGATGTTATGGATCATTTGTTAACAAATATTTGTGTCTGATCGGTCTCAGTCACTATAAGACATGTGTATGGCTTCTTCCCAGTGTGAACTCTCATGTCAATTTGAAGGTTTCCTTTCAATCTGCAAGTCTTTCCGCACTGAGAGCAAGCGTAAGGCTTCTCTTCACTGTGAGTTCTCATGTGGCTTTCAAGGTTTACTTGTTGATTGAAACTCTTTCCACACTGTTGGCAGGTGCAAGGCTTCTCTCCAGTGTGAATTCTCATGTGGACAATAAGGTTTGCTTGTTGATTGAAACTCTTTCCACACTGTTGGCAGGTGTAAGGCTTCTCTTCACTGCAAGTTTTCATGTGGCTTTTAAGGTTTCCTTGTTGTTTGGAACTCTTTCCACGCTGTTGGCAGGTGTAAGGTTTCTCTCCAGTGTGAATTCTCATGTGGACTATAAGGTTTCCCTGTTGATTGAAACTCTTTCCACACTGTTGACAGGCGAATGGGCTCTCTCCTGTGTGAATCCTCCTGTGAACGTTAAGGTTTACTTTCTGACTGAAACTCTTTCCACACTGTTGGCAGGTGAACGGCTTCTCTCCAGTGTGAATTGTCATGTGACTGATGAGGTGCACTGTTCGACTGAAACTCTTTCCACACTGTTGGCAGGTGAACAGCTTCTCTCCAGTGTGAGTTCTCATGTGGACTATAAGGTTTCGTTTATGTCTGTAACTCTTTCCACACTGTTGACAGGCGAATGGCCTCTTTCCAGTGTGAATCCTCATGTGGACCATAAGGTTTTCTTTAAGTCTGAAACTCTTTCCACAATCTTGGCAAGTGTAAGGCTTCTCTCCAGTGTGAATTCTCATGTGGACTTTAAGGCTTCGTTTATGTCCGAAACTCAATCCACACAGTTGGCAGGTGTAAGGCTTCTCTCCAGTATGAATTCTCATGTGAAAGTTACGGTTTTCTTTACATCCGAAACTCTTTCCACACTGTTGGCAGGTGTAAGGCTTCTCTCCAGTGTGAACTCTCGTGTGAAAGTTAAGGTCTCTGTTATGTCTGAAACTATTTCCAGACAGGTTTTGGCAGGTGAAATAACTTGTAGTTCCTGTCTTTTGAGCTCTTTTTTGTGAGGAAGTTTGTATAGCCTGTGTCGATCTTTCTCCAGTCATGAAATCGTGATGTTTATCATAATGGTCTTTCTCTTCTTCCCTTTCATAAAGTTCATGACTTGCCTCTTTCAATGCCATGAGATCTGGGGTAAAAACAGATACAAAACAATTTAGACATTTAAAGCATCAATATCAGAGTATAGGGTAGTATGATTTATTACATTTCCTATTCCAGGGATCAGAGGTGGGCAGGTTTGGTCCTGGAGGGCCAATGTCTTACAGAGTTAAGCTTTAGTAAAAAAAAGGCCTGCCTTTAATTTTCAAGCAGTCCTGAAGACTTAGGGTTAAATTCGGGGGTTGGGTTGAATTTTTCAGGTGTTTGATCAAGGATGGAGTAGTGCTGGGCGGTTAGACCAAAAATCTGCATCATCATTTTGGCAGGTTCAAAGTATATCAGTTTGTATATAACCTAACAATTTAAAAATGAAAATGTAATTTTTAAAAATATTATAAATTACTAATAATAATAAGTATGCTTTACTGTGCAATTTACAGTATGTAAAAAATGCAAGGTAGACAGAGATTTTATTTTGACCTTTTGAGTTTGTGTTTTAACTAACAGTATATTATTCATTTATTTATGTATTAATCCAAGTACACTCTAATGTACAATAGTAATATAATTGTCTGTTCATGTTATACCGAACTTTTATTTTGACTGGTTGTCTTGAAGACCTGTGATTTCCGTGTATTTGAAATGACAAATGTCGATAGTTTTATCAAATTAAACGGTGAAATGTTAATTAAGTGACTGTGACACTACAGAAGAAGTTCATGTGCCCTTGTATAGTGAGACAGCAGATGCAGAACAGTATGTGTAGTAGTAGACGAAACCGTGGTGCTCATTCACACAGACACGGCAGGACCAGGGGCCTCATTTATAAAACTTTGCGTAGGATTTGCGTCAGAAGTGGCGTACGGATGAAACATAGGACGTGCGTACGCACAGAAATATTTGGATTTATAAAACCGTGCGCACTCACATCCTACGCAGTTTTCCCTTAATAAATCACAATCAATTCTAAATGTAGCGCAGCTTTTGCGGCTTCATGTCACGCCCATAGTTGCCCATAAATAGTCAGTGAAACGCCCACAAGTTAATATTCATCGATTGCGAAATCATGGCAAATACAGAGAGGAAATCAAAAAAACGTAACTTCACTCAATGTGAAGTAGAAATTATCGTTGGCGAGGTGGAAAAGAGGAGAAAAATATTTTTTGGAGTGACACAGTGTGGCCATTACTAATGCCAAAAAGGCACTTGAGTGGCAAAAGGTTGCAGACGCCGTAAATGCTGTAGCCTCACAACCTCGGACCGTGGCCGAAAATGAAAAGAAATGGTCGGACATCAAAGTCGAGGCAAAAAAGCGTCTAGCGCTCCATCGCCAGAGTGTGTCTGCCACGGGTGGGGGAAAGGGGACACCGGAGCTGAGCCCTCTTGATGAGAGACTGCCGGCAATTATTGGGGAATCCCTATTAATCCCTATCCCTATTATCTACGTGGAAATGGGAAATAGTTCAGTGCAAATGTAATTTCTTGCAGCTTTCTGAATGGTTGAGACATACGTCATACGTTATTTTATCAAAAATAAAACAAACTAAAAGGCATTTGCATGAATACCATGATTCCGTAGCTGATGAAGACATTTTTACTATGAAAACAACTTTCCCCAGTGGACAATTAATACATCTATATATCTATATATCTCCCTAATTATCTATCTATCTGTCTATCTAATTGCATCTATATCTGCTCCGCCAGACAGACACATTGACGAGAATATCAGTTTTGTACATTATTTCGTTCTGTTTACCATATTATTTATGAGGATGAATTGCATAACATGCCAATATTGTTGCAGAACATTTCACTTTTCTTTTTTTTTTGCATTTCTGTTGTAATTTTCGTTTGATTTTGTTTGTTTTACACTGCAGATCGATCAAACGGGTGTTTGTGTAGGCTGTTAATTGTAATACTTGCTTTGTGAAGTCTTCATATTATTTATGAGAGGCAGTATTGGCATTTCTTTTACACAACGGTCTGCAGTTTCACACACTTTCACGTGTTTCTTCCATCTGCCGACGGTGTCGCCATTTCTCATTTCACCCGTTTTTATGCGTACGCCTGGGTCAGAGCTTGCGTGAAGGACCGCACATTTTCCCGTCAAGTTTGCTTTTTATAAATACCAATTATTGCGTAGAGAGTGGCGTACACCTTCTTTTGTGCGTACGCCACATTTATAAATGAGGCCACAGGCCCGGTTCCAGAATCAAATCACTGAGGGTGCTTCTGAATTTGCTGAGGGTGCTCTAATAAAGTACAGATAGGCTAAGCAATGGCTCCACCATAGCAGTGTACAGTGAGAAATGTATGATTATTTAACTTCTTAACCCGCACCGGTTCGTGGGCGGGGAGGTTGACGGAAGTGGGCGTGTCTGTACTTTTATTTACTTTTGTTTTATACAAAATATTCAATCAACTATCACAAACTATGCATCATTTGAAAGCTAAAACACTCAAGAGTCATGTTCTGAACTTGTTTTTGTTAAATACACCAGAGAGGAAAGGGTTAAATTAAATGCTAAAGGACCGGCCAAGTAAACATTAGCATAATATTAGCGGTACTCATCTTTAATCTCCTGTCATTCAGATCAGATCGGACGAATCCAATAAACACCCGCATACATGTCCGTGTAAGAGTCCACTCTTCAAAATGCATCCCACTTTATAATCCAAAACAACGAAAAAATAGGGAAAACACAAAAGATCGTCCGTTGTTTGCAAGAGAGTTTTGAGTTAGCGTAAGCAATCATGTCTATTTTCAATGAAATATCAATTCTAATCCGTTTCTGGCAAAGTCCCCCTGCTAGAATAGTCTCTCCCACGTATTATAAACCCTCCCTCGTCTCTCTCCTTCAATCAGAGTCTCTCCTGTGATGCATCATATAGAGGAAGCGCCTTACAGGCTTGGTGAGCTGTCAATCATTGCGCCCATGGTTTTCGTTGGATAAAGGCACTCGGTGCCCAGCCAATGCCTTTCCAACAAAGATTTGATTGATGGACTTAGTAACCAATCAAAAGGCATTATCTTGCGCAGTTTATGTAAGTAGGATTTGGTGAATACTACTAGTGCTTACTGCTTAGGCTTTCATAACACCGGCACGCTGTCTATGGCGCCTGCCAGTGTTTAGGCAGAAACTTCTTATCAGCTAAATTAGTTTTTTACACTTTGTAATTTCTGTAAATAGTTGCTTTATTTTTTCAGTAACTGTTTATCCATTATAATTAGCAGTCTTTTGCAGTTTATTGCAGATTTATTTGAATGAAAAACTACTCTTTACAATTGCAAATGTTCTGAAATAAATGGCCTTTTTGAAAGGACGCTCACAGAAGCTACATTACTGAGAGAATCATCCTCATATTTGAATCATGACATGATTAGACATTCAGTTTTATATTTAAGTTATTTTCAGGCTCTTAACATTAAATTATCATATTTTTTTCCCTAAGTGAAAAAAAAGGAGAAAAAAAAAAAAAACGGGAGTCACTTACATGTATATTTACATGTATATTACTCTGTTCCCATATTACTTTGAGTTATGACTCTTGGGTAGCAACATTTCAAGTGTCTAGTTTAAAATAAGACCAGATTTATGAATATAGACCATAGGGTTTAAGAGCCGTTATGAATCAGTGAGTCGAATCAGCTGTTTGGATCGCCAAATTTCAGCAGTTTGGCGGTTTGACACGCGATCCGAATCATGATTCGACTCACTGATTCATAACGCTTCGAAGCTTCATGATGCCGTGTTTTGAAATCGTCATCACTATATAAGTCGTTATTTAGGGTTTTTTTGCGCACAAAAACTATTCTCGCCGATTCATAAAGTTATTTTAGAACCACTGTAGTGAGATGGACTTTGTAACAACGTCTTTAGTACCTTTTAAGGGTCTTGACTCTTGAGAGTGAACCGTGCATTGTGCCAATGGAGGCCTTTCAGAGCCATCAGATTTTAACTAAAATATCTTCATTTGTGTTCTGAAGATGAACGGAGGTCTTACGGGTGTCGAACGACATGAGGGTAAGTAATTAATGACAGAATTTTCATTTTTGGGTGAACTAACCCTTTAACTTTTAGATTAACACATTTTAATTGAATCATTATTTAATAATTTGATTTACCTGTATGTAAGCACAGTGCAGTGTTAATGTACAAACTGTGTATTTACAATGTTAAAGTGGCTGACAACAAAAAAATATTCCTATTAGGAATAAACTGCCTCGTTTTTTAACTGTGCAGAGCTGTAGCTGAATAGTTAGGCCTACTACAGGCGCCATCGGCCGGACACTATTCGCTTGTTAGCCAGGGTTCAAAGTCCAAAGTGCGAGAAAACTCAGTGCTAAAACGTAACGTTACTCGTCAGTTGCCCGGTAACCTTTTCATGAATGGATGGATTTGAGAATGTGGTTTAGTGTGAATATCTGACGTGCTGCATGTCTCGGAGTAGCTACAGCATAGCTTCCAGTTTCTCAGTAAATGTTTTTCTTCAAGTGATATCGTCCCCTTGGAATTATAAATTGTGTAGCCTAGATTTTGGAAGTTTTTATTTAGAAAATAAAAAGGGTTTTAAACACAGTCGAATGGAATGCAAAAAAAATCTAATTTTATTTTCGCCAAAATAAAAGCTCAGTTTGAAAGAAATCAACATTTGTTTTTTTCAAATAAGTCTCTTCTGCTCACCAAGGCTGCATTTATTTGATAAAAAAAAAAAACTTTAAAAACAGTAATATTGTGAAATATTATTATAATGTAAAGCAGCTGTTTTCTATGTGAATAAAGTGTCATTTATTCCTGTGATCAAAGCTGAATTTATCATCATTACTCCAGTCTTCAGTGTCACATGACCCTTCAGAAATCATTCTAATATGATTATTTGATGCTCAAGAAACATTTATGATTATCAGTGTTGAAAACAGTTGTGTACAATGTCAGATTTTTTTTAAAGCTTTCTATTGCAGAGAAATGCTGTTCTTTTGAACCTTCTATTCATCAAAGAATCCTGGGGGAAAAGTGAGTATATTCAGCATAAGAGACTACTTAAAAATAAACAAAAAAGTACATATCCCAGTCTGAACTGTAGTGCTGTAAGGCTTTTTAAATTAACACCTGACCACTCTTGTGGGTTTGCTATTGTTACAATTTAAAACCGTGACAGCCAGACATGATGCAAGCAACACAGCTACAATTACGAACATTGATACTGGGTGTGCGAATGATCAAGAATTGACAATAGTCAATCGTATTGGTGGTACCGAGGGGCCCCCAAATAAAATTCTGCTTAGGGCCCCATAAGGGCTTGGGCCGGCCCTGATCAGCAGTTTTAATTAAGGTGAAAAATAAAAGTTTTGTGATTAATGTATTTTTGTTGATGTTGAAATGGATTTTAAAACATATGGTATCGTTAGGAACCGGTATCGAAACTGAGGTATCGAAATTGGCACCTGATCTAAAGATTTTGAACAATACCAAGCCTTACGTGGACATTGGTTCTCTTAAGAAACATGACAAAACTTTTCTTCAAATTGCAAATAAGGTTTAGACTACAGAAAGTAAGCAGTGCACTCGTTCTAGTGCGATCGACATCTATAATCAATGACTCTAACGCCACAACAAATCTCTTATTTACATTGAGTATAAGCTTTGCATGTTATAATGAGAGGATGACTTGACAAGTTTACTCCAACCAGCAGGACTGAGGACAAGACATTCTTCAAAAATATCACATGACTGAGTTCAGCTTTGAGAATAAAACCAACCTGTTTGTTCCTCAGTTTCTTCATGTTTCACTCTGAATGTTTCTTCGATCTTAATTTCTTCACTCTCCTCTTTCTTTCTTTGTTCCTCAGTTTCTTCATGTTTCAAACTGAATACATTTTCAATCTTCAGGTCTTCACGCTCCTCTTTAATAAACATCATTTTTTTATAGTAGTGTGTCACGTGGATCTCAGTCGCTTCTCCAGGAGTTTTTCTGTGTCTGTCCTGTTTAAGATGAGAATAGTTAACAGAAAAAAAAAAAAACTAAATCTCTGTCTCATTCAGCTCTAATTCAGTATCAGCATAGTCTCAGTAACACTCAAAACTAGCACTACAAACTAATAAAAAAAAAAAAAAATTATACAGACACTATATATATATATTTTTTTTTTAATCACTGAATAATTTACCAAATCAATTGATTCAATTGACTCGTAGTTTAAAGCTGTTTCTCTCATCTCTACTCGCCAGAGACTGAATTCATGTTTATATGATGAACTGATTCACAATATAACGTTAGAGAGCAGGATGAGATGCACCTTTTCTGCTACTCATGTGTTTTCATTCTGTTACTTTACTCACACAACGTTTATAACTGTTAGATAAAGCAATGCACTTACAATTAATAATGCATAATTCAATCTGGTCGCCTGTAAAACTTTGAAGATGGTTTCTATAGTTTTAAACGATTAAACAACAAACCTTTTTTTAGCAGAAACACAACGGATGCAGGAGAGCGGCGCAGCCTTATGACGTCACACTACCTCACCAAAATAAAAGTCCGGCTCACGGGCTCTGCTACAATCTACAATCACAGAAGAGCAGAAATGCACACATACAAATAATAAAAAAAGATGACAGAAATTCTGAGTTGAATGTTTTGGTGAAATACATTCTGTTCAATGAAAATATTAGGAAACTAGTAAAGAGGGAGAGAGACTTTGTCTAAAAGTTAAAACTGTATTGTTTAGGGGAATAATTTTTTTATTTAATATATAAATACATATAAAGTTAATTTGAGTCTAAAAACACCTGAAAATAAGTGCACTAATGATGACTGATGATTTTGAGATGTAGACTATAAGATTCTACATCTAAATATCTTGATATATGGATCTACATCTGAATATATTCTCAATGATAAATATATTCTTAAATAATAAGTATGAAATATAAAATCTCAATCATTTTTGAGTGACAGGGAAGAGAAGACATTGTTGAATAAAGTCATTATTTTTGTTTATTCGTTGGCGCATGAAAAGTATCCTCATCGCTTCATAACATGACGGTTGAACCATTGGAGTCACATGGACTATTCTAATGAAATTTTCACTACCATTCTGGGAAATGAAAGTGTTAATTAAATCACTGTCTATGGACAGGTCAGTGAGCTCTCGGATTTCATCAGAAATATCATAATTTATGTTCTGAAGATGAACAAAGGTCTGACGGGTTTGGAACGACACAAGGGAGAGGAATTAATGGCAGATTGGGGTGAACTAACCCTATGATGTCTGCATTGCTCAAATGAGTAAATTTATAGTCTTTATGGTCGCTGTAAAGAAAACCTGACCTTTGATAAGTCTCTGTAGGTTGGTTATTAACTTTAATATCAGCGAACAACAATATAATGCTACCTACTGTATTTCAATTAATTTGTTTATAGAACCACGTCTTTTGTACCATATTTTACATTTATAAATAGCATCGACCCCAATATATTGTCTGTCATACATTACCTTTTCAAAACAGAAGAATCAAGATTAGAAACTGTGGAATATTTATGTTAATGGTAAGTTGTAAATGACTACTGGGTTCTGTTTGCCCTAACACAAGATTAATGTTGGACATAATTAGTTGTGAAACATCCGGCTGGTCCAAAGGGATATGGCCAGTTTTCAGGTGTTATCAAATCTCCAGTTTGAAGTATATTCATAATTCTTATTTTAAAAAAAGGTGGACAAACTGTACTCTACCTTTATGATCATTCTAGGCTGTTCCCTTATGTTATGTCACATATATCAGGAGAAGAGGATGATCTTGTGTTGTAAATCCAGCAGATTCCGACTCCGTTAGCATTGAAAACATGTAATGACAGCGCCCCGCCCTCAGCCCGTGATAACTTACCAACTAACTAACATATCATTTTCTTTTAAGTATTTAAACCATAAGGAGTTCATTTGCATGTTGTAATTTAGTTGTAAATATTTTGTATAAAAAGAAAAAAAATATTTATATATATTGAACAGTCATGCATTGCAAGGAAATTATGTCACTGTTGACGCCACTGTTACCTCACACTCGCGTTGGTACCAACATGAGACACGATTTTAATCAAATCGACCAGTTTTTAACTACTTCAGAGAAAATGACAGACAATTTATTTAAAAGAAGACAGCTGACAAATGAGGAAACTGAGGACATTTTTTAAAATTCTGATGAGGAGAATTTTGACAGTGAGGCACAGAGTGACAGCAATGAGGACCTTCCCCTGAATCTTGAAACTCTTGACAACATTGAAGGGGAAGACGAGACTGCATCCACAACGCCAGTTCATGTTTTACCCAAGTCAAATGACGCAGCCATTTTGTTTTAAATGGTTCCTCACCGAAGAAGTTATCCGGGAAATTGTGGAGGAAACCAATCGTTATGCCTCTGACTTGCAAGAAAAATAAGTGAAAAAGGAAAACTGGTCAAATGGGCTCCAACATATATAATGTACTGCATCAGGAACGACCCCGAGTAAAATGTAAAGTATGACCCAGATTGGCATGGACCAGTAAGTGACTTTTTGGTATAAGTGTACTTTGCAGTTTCATCACGCAGAAGCCACAGCTGTGTTGGTTAAAGATCGCCGCCTCCATCTCTGCTGGTAGAATTTCAGGTGAGTATGAACTTTGACTAAAATGATGGCTAAAAATTTGAGTGATATGATCAGTCCAGATAAAGATTTTGACGAAAGAGAATTATTAAGTAAATGGGCAGCAAAGGTTTTAATTCTAATTGGAAAAGTTAATCAGAAACTTGACTGGCTAAAAGCTAAAAGACTGGAACATTTTTAATTCCTAATTGTTTGTGAGATAAATTGGCAGAAATCACTGAAAATTATGTAGGATTTGGTCTGTGTAGTCTGAGTAAAGGACTTGAAGTTGTTTTTGAAACAAAACAAAACAAAAAGCAGATATAGTCACGGACACGGAGGGATTTTAAACAGAGGTGCACAGATTGAAAATAAGGAAATAGGTAATAAGTTCAATAAATTGAAGTCTTAAGGAATTCCTTTTAAAGGAAAGATCTATGATCATTTTAAAATAAATTATGAGGTTAAAAATTAACGACATAACTATATATATTAGAGACATAGAAGGTTTAAATGATAAAAATGTATAATACATTTTCCTGTTCCTCTGACTCGTGAAAAGTTCAGATAAAGTCTATTTGACTGGATGTTGGTAAAAACACTGTAGGAGAATTGGTGTTAAAAGCTAAAAACCCTAGAAGCTGATGTTTTGGTTTCAAAAGATAAGCTCATGCTGAGCTGTAATAAAACAATTTGCTTATCTGAATCTGGCCCACCATGTCATTTCTGGTGCTGTGGCTAAAATTGGAAGTAACTCAGACTCAATTTGGATGTTTGACTCAAAAGACACATAAAATTATGGTTATTTGGGAACGTCAATTCTGGCAAAGGATAGAGTTAAAAGGAAAATGTCGGATGCTTATTTGAATTGTTTTTTATTTCTAGCCAGGTCTTACGCTGAGCTAGTGTGAAGTCTGATGTTTATTGGAAAACAAATGTAATCTCTAGACAAGTCTTATGCTGTGCTAGAGTGACAAGTTAAAAGTTTATGAAAATGCAGTACCAGTCCTGAATACATAGAAGTCTCTCTCTATTTCAAAACCAGCTCAAGGCTGATATCTGAGCCTGTGCCACAGATGATAGAAGATATTGATGAGTAAAAGCACAGGGCATCACTTGAAAATGATAAGACATGTTTTAGGTAAAACATAGTGTTTTTACACACAGACCTTAAATGAGAATGAATTTAACATTAAAGTTAAAGTCTTAGAAGACTGTTGAAAAAGAGAGAGAGAGAAATGAGCAATTCATGTTTAATGTGTGTGTGGGTGTGACTGCTCTTTATGTTTTGTATGTTTGTTCCTAGAACTGTTCTGTCCTGATTGGGTGTCATTAACCTCTGGAATTAGTGTTTGACCATTACAGATGGGTTAAGGTAAACGACAACCTTTAGAGAAACTGATAATTTTGAAGGAATCTGGTGAAAAGATGATCCAGAACGCGGGACGAGCTTTAAATGGATTGTTATCCAGCTCTGTCTGTCATGACGACTTTTGTAATTTATGATGTTGATTTGAATTACTCTCTGGATTAGTTAAAGTGGAATTGTAAGGTTAAAGATTGCCGTCCATCATGGGTTAAAACCCTTGTGTAAATTCAACTGAGGGCTTAAATTTAAATAATGTCAATTGATTAAAAATGGGAAACATAAATGTTATAGACTTGACGGCAGAGACAAAGTGACCAATTGGCTGAAGTCCCTATCTAAATTATCCAGAGACACCCTCAAAATTCTGAAAGGCCGGAGGGCGACCAAAGAGATAATGAAAAGTTTTATTTTTACTTTATTTAAATTTTTTATGATATTTTGATTTATATAGAGAACCACAATTAATGTTAAAGAAGCAAGTGACTTTAAGTCTTTCTGTGTGACTGATTGAGATAAGAGGAATATAATATTTTGGTTTCTGCAGAGCAGTAGAGATAAGAAACAATAATGATAATATTGTGTGGTATCTGCAGATTGATAGAGGAATAATGTGACAAGTTAAAACAAGAGAGAAATAGCCCAAAGATTAATGTTGCGAAATAGAATTTAGGAACACCTGTAAAGTTAAATGGAGTTAATATAGATATGAATGAACAAATCATTTTAAAACGGCTTTTAAGAAATTGATGATGACTTATAGTCCAAATTTAAAGTAATATGGGAGATTATGAAATTTGTAAGTTCTTTGTAAAGTTATGACACTTTTGGGTGTAAGTGGCAAGATAAGGCTAGTGAGGATTTGAAGTATCACTGCCAAGTGACATGAATTAAGAGGTTTAAGATTTTGGTCATTTGGAGCTTACACCTGAAGAGTTTTAATGAACAAGACATTGAGAATAAAAGAAAATTAAAAAAGGGTACTTTAAAGAAAACCCTGATGAATGATTTTGAATGTTTTACTAATAACATGGTGATTAATAATTGGGTATTTAGTATGATTAAGCATAATGTCAACAAGATAAAGATGAGTGAACAAGCTGATTGGGTGTAATAGGAATTGATAATTAAGTAATTTTGATGTTGAAAAGGTTCTAACATTAACAATTTTTTTATTTTTATGGATATGTCATCAACGGTTATGTGGGCTATGATGGGTAAAAATAGGTCTGTATAGTAAAGTTAACAAAAGGGTGCTTGAGTAAAAATTAGGAACAAGTTAATGTTTTAAGTGGAAATAATGAGATGGATGATATGAATGTTTTCTTTTATTTTCTATTCTTTTGAGATAGAAATGTATAATGTGTAATACAATTAAGGTGGTTCATGATATATGAGACTGAATGCAATTGGATGGACTATTCTGTTGTTTATTTTTATTTATTTACATTTTATTTTTATTTCAGGCCACTATTGAGTTTTATACCTGAAAAAGGTCTGTTTTGTAAAAAAAAACAAAAAAAAATAAAAAAAAAAACGTAATTACAATCCTATTTTTGCATTGGAAATTAGGAAGCAGCCTAAACTGGTAGACCATTAATACCGCAACATTGGCCTCAGTAGAAACTTAAAGGGTGGGTTCTAAAATCCACTGCCTCTCCAATATAATTGTATATATCTTTATTACATTTATAATCAAAGACTTAGTCAATATTTATCTTTCTATATTTTTATCATGAATTTAATGATCCTCTCCAGGTATGATTTTGTTTCTTCCTATATATTTTCTAAAGTTTGTATTTGGTCTCTGAGTGGTGACTGAGAGTCCGTCCTAGACGTGTGTGATGTCTCACAAGAACACTCGTATCAGGAAAACTGTGTGATCAGTAGGCATGTGCCGGTATCAAATTTTCATGTTGCGATTAATTGCTGAAGCTTTTATCACGGTATACGGTATTATCACGATATTTAAAAAAAAAGTTGCAAAAAAAGTGTTGTCATACTATAACAGGTTTAAAAACTTTCTTATAACAAAAGAACCAAACATTTAAATACAATAAAGCAATACACAAAAATGTATAAAGTAAACAAATATTTGAAGATTAAAGTGCTAAAGAATTATAAAGAACAATAGGTAACACTTTACAATAATGTCTCGCCAGTTAATGCATTAACATTAACAAAGAGCGAATAGCTAAATTTTTACAGAAGTTATTCTTCTTTGATAATGTTAGTTTAAAAAAGCAACTGTTAGTGTAAGCTCAGGGCTGCATTTCCCGATAACGTTGTCTCTTAGCGCGCTACGAAGACTCTAAAGGTATAACTTAACTAAAGGTATACCATTTCTAGGTGTGTTCCTCGAACTATACCTTAGGAGGTTACTTAAGGTAAACCTTCTTAAGTGCGACGTTAGCAGGTGCTGTCCGTGGCGGCGGTGCTGAAGTGGCTTATATCGATAGCTCAAGAATCGATTATTTACTCTATGCAGGGGTTGTTTCACTGCTTTATGCGAATTTTTTATATTTTATTTTTTTATAAAAGAAGCACTTCAGAAATAGTTGAACTTGCAAACTAAATTTTATATAATTCTGACATGAGTACGCGAACCAGCAATTTCATGCTCAACCGCATCATGCGTCAACCCGCTACACTAACTGGCAGTAGGCCTATGCCTTCACTGGCATTTGAAAGAGTCATTTATATTATTACAATATATTTTCCATAGTGTGTTAATTTACTCCACAATCAGGGATGATTGCCCAGCAGCTGCATTACATTATTGTGTAACTAATTTCTGTTACTAAATGAACGCACCGCCACCCCGAGGTGTTACTCAGCCCATATCCATCCCCAACCACCTCCAGAAAACTCCCCACGGCATAAAAACGGAGAGCCGCCAGCAGCTGGATTTCAGGGCTGAGAGGGTAGCTCCGTCCAGTTTGTCTCGACAAAGTTGGACCAACAAGATCTAAAAGCTGCTCAATTTGCTGTCGTGGCAGGCGAAATTTATTTTGAATAGCGGCTTCTGACATGGTAGCCAGGGGACTAAAGTTTTCACGTATGAAATAGTGCATATACACTAAATGGCTCCGCGGACGGCGCCGTCTTTGATTTAGCACAACTATTCGCTGTCTCGCTGCCATAGTTTGACCAAACTCCCCTCCACAATCATCCCCTTTAAATAGGCTCCTAAGCTTTTCCTGTCTAATGGTTTGCCAGCTGATGTAGCCTACCTTTGGATAATATAATTAAAAATCTAACAACCATTAGTGTAATGACAATTGTAATCCTTTCATTAAAAAAAATTAGCCTGATTGAACATTGGGTGTATATTACAACTTCAGAATTATATTCGTATAGACTGACATGTAAAGACGCTTTTTGCACAGTGGTGGCCACTAGTGGAATTAACTGTCAATAGTGATAAGGTATGGCTAAGAGTGGTCCAGACCAACCTTACGAAAGTAATACTTACAGAAGGTATTCTTAACTAAGATAGTTTCGGGAAACACGTATTAACGTTAAGGTACACCTTAAGGTATAACTTAAGAACGACGTAGTGTTAAGAAGGTTTCGGGAAATGCAGCCCAGGTCCATTAAATAATACAGTTACAACTTTTGATTTTAATAATGTGTTATTAAATGCTGAAATGTACATTTTAACTAAGATTAATTTAGAAGTATTTTTCATTTTCAGTTTGTTAATGAATGAACTAATGTTAAATAATGGAGCCATATTGTAAAGTGTGTGATTGAACAACAGTCAGAACATATTCAAACAATATCTAGGGCATGTCATTTAAAACTTTAAAAAAAAAATTAAGTTTGAAAATGACTTTACGTCTTTAAGTATTAGGTTATGTGATGACGAGCACCGAATTGTGGTTACTGGGGAAACGGCTGTATTTCTGTATCAGCGCCCTCTGCTGTCTGAAAGTGAATGTGCACTTCAGTGCGCCTTCCGCCATGTGCTCGGCTCATGAACGGTCTGTTTACATCAGTGTGCGTTCCTCTTTGACGCGTTGTTCATTTTAAACGGTTGATGGGTAAAATATTCTTAAAATACATTCTAAAAATCTGAATAATTCGTAATAAATAATTATTCACGGTATTTTGAAGTGCCCACGATAACAATATTGTGCATGTTCATTATTGCGGTATATCGTATTACCGTTTACCGGCACATGTCTAGTGATCAGGAACTATTATTAACCTGTCTCCATGTTTTTACTCATTTGAAAGCAGACCCGTGGCTCTGCTGACTCTTGAATGCACTTTCCAAAAGGCTCCAGAAAAATATTGGATCCTTTTGAGGGTCAAAGATCTTAAGCGATGACCAATGAGCATGAGGTGATTCCCCGATGACGGGTAAGCTCTTCTTTTGGCCAGCGGAGGACAACCTAAGCCAATGGGGGTAACCGCCATTGGGGCACCTCCAAGAAGTGGGGTGTTTTTATGTGAGGTGTGTATGAGAGGTGAGGCAGATGTCTGTGAGGCCAGCAACATCACTGTGGGGAGGGGAAGCTGTGTTTTGTAGGGGCCAAGGTCAAGACTGGACACAGCAGCCCCTGCCCTAATATTGGCCCCTCTATACCGCTCACCAAATACTGCATAATTGAGAGCCAGGAAACACCTTGAAGAAAAGATAAGATTGGCATTCAAGGGTCAGCTGAGACCATTCTGGTCACTTTAACCTTGCAAAATTTCAGTCATGTGTTCAGATTTTGGAGGCATCACACACCTCTAACTCGATGGGGATGCAGCAACAAGGATTGCTCATTTAGCCCGGCTTCCAGAGATTAAATATGGATTTGTCGTTCATTTTATTTTATTTAATTTGATATTTCCTTTTACTGAAACCCTAAAGAATTGTATGAATACTATTGTACTATATTGTCTGTTCCCCTCTCAATGAGAGAAAGCACGTCATCAGTACGTGGATCAGGAGTTTTGAGAAAAGAAGAACATTGGGGCCCTGTTGTGAGTGGAAGGGGTAAAGAGCCTGGTCTTTTTAGTGGCCAGCATGTCCGTGATGAGGCGAAGAGACAAGTGTGACCCGTTGGGGAAGCATGCGTCACCACTTGACCTTCCGTAGTGACCTCACTTGTAGACCAGACCGGGCGGTATTGGACCCCCACATATGGTCTAAAAGGGGGGAATGAAGGGTCAAGGGTCAAGCCAAACATCACTTGCCTCTTCATCAGACACATATCCTTAAAGAATGATTTTATGATCAATATTAAAATAAGAATCAAGGATAATCAAGTTATAACCATTTCCTACATTTGATAAATCAGTTCTCTATATTTAATGAGTGATTTTGGATATTTTAGTATTATATTTGCTGTGTGATTTTGGATCCACATTCTTTAGGTGCTGCTCTGATGTCTGTGTCAAGACGTGCTGACAGGCAACTGTCCTTGGTGTGTAAAGCACCCTGGGAGTGAGAAGGGCCCAGCATGTGTTTAACTATGTCTTCCTAAGTGACCTTAGGGTCACATATGTTACAGGTCTACGTGACTCTTTGGGGACTCCGAGAAATATACCTCTTTTATATGCTTTTCTTACTTTATAGAATAAATTCACTTCTGTACTAAATGTAGTATCAGCATGTTTTGGAGAAGTGTTTTGTTGATAGTTAGTTAAGATGTTCTCAACCTTGAGGAGACCTTCTCTGGAGCTGTGTGTGTATGTGCGTTGTACGATTTGAGCAGATCCAGTATTGGAGATGGGCCTTCCTGCAGGCAATGCCAGACCTATAGACGCCCGTCTAGGACCTCCGAGGTCACTGTGGACTAATGTGGGCCTGGGCGACATCGAGTCTACACATTTTTTGTGATATATGGTCTTATCTGTCTACGTGTGGAAAGTTGCTTACGTTGCATGTTGTTAGAACCAATCAGAATCATTCCACATGGCAGTAATGACGTGTCTAGACCTTGAAAACAGTATAACTGTTCAGAAAATTGTATGTACGTTAGGCGGAGGTGGGGAGACTGTTAGAGGGAGCGCGGCCTACGAACTCCTCGTGAGCTGGCTTCTGCTGATGAAACTGCAAACTATTCTTCAGTAAATCTTTCTTTAATTAATCTGACTCCTGACTCTTGGTCTTCATTTTTCACTACTGGTCCTGGGTCTTAAGCTGTTACCCCAACAGTTGTAATGACCCTACTAGCACCTCAGAAAGGGTCATGTTCTTTATGTGGATAACTGGTACAGTAGTCCCACACTTTTACAGCACCTCTTGTCTCTTGGCACTGGAGCTTGTGGGACTGTGCGTGCAAACAGAAAAGGGATGCCAACACTCACCTGCAAGATGACAAAGGGTGAGGTGGAATTCAAAGAAAATGGATCACAGTTAGCAGTCAAATGGCATGATAAGAGAGATGTCCATGTCCTTACCACAGTCCACCCAACTGGTATGGCAGCCAAGTGAGAAGCAAGGTACTTTTAATTAGAGGGTATAAAAATAATAATGATAATGATGAACTGTTCAAAAATCTCAAATAATTTACTATGTGTATGTACAATTATTGGTTTAAAATCAACTATGTATTTGCTAAAAAAATCTTGTTTTTAAAACTCTAATTTGTTTGTCAGGATAATTCTTCAAATGCACCCCCAAAAGTACATGAGGAAAAACAAGAAATTATTATCCAAAATCAGGTTTGTTTTTCTTCTTAATATATTTAATCTCTGAATTAAAAGCCTCTAATTGGTCAGATTTGTACTCACACTATCATGTCTTCCAATCTAATCTCTTAAAACAACTTTCACAGCTTGTTAAGAAAAACAAATCTTGGTTCAAATTGTATGTTTGTCCAGTAAGGTGTCCAGGTAACCATATTTGCTATGTTTATTATTTTTACACATCACAGGCTCTGCACAGTCACAGTGATAGCGCTGATCAAACATATGTGGAACCCAAAACACTTGAGCAGACTGAAAAACAGAGAAAGGTCAAATCATTTGAATAATTGAATAACACTTGAATTTATGCTTTAATACCCTGTCATTATTGCATTACATGGTTTATATTACTTCATGATTATGGTTGCATTTAATCTCATGGGCCCTTGTTGTTTATCTTGTGGTTTTCTAGAAGGTCCCCCATTAAAAAGACACTTAATAGACTAAGATTACACACAACATTAATCAGTTATAACATTGTATGTTTACATAGCATCACATTTTAATCTTAAGAGGCATAAATAGCATCTTCTGTATTTACAGAAAACTCCAGTACAGAATATCAGGAGAAGATCGAAAATCGAGGGGCCAATCTGGAACAACTCAAGTCCATCAGACATAACTGCTCCTAGAAGACCATCCAGGCCACCAAAAGTAAACATGCTGCAACAAATCTGGTTTATTGGTTGACCTGTGATACCATTGCCCTGACCAGCTACCTCATGGCAAAGGACAACATGGACATTGATGGGGTTTCAGTCAGTTCTGTCCTTTACTGCTTTTGCTAATGGAGGGATTGTAGGAACTCCACAAAAAAGTTTGTGCAGACATTGCACATTCAGCAAAACCACTGGATCACAGTTAGCAATTTATTTTGTGATGAAAATCAGCTCTCTCTGTATGACAGTAAAAGTGCCCCTCTGGACCCAAGAATCCTACAGACACTGTCCTCGCTTGTAAGGCCAGTCAGACCATTTTGATCTTTTGCAACCAGCTGTACACCAGCAATCAAATCTAAGCAATTGTGGTGTGTTCTCAATAGCATTTGCATATGCTCTATGCAAGGGTCATCCACCAGAGCTATGTAAAACAGCATCACACTTCCAATAAAGACTCAAGAGAGTGAAGCTGAGGCAAACATGACCAAAACTGCAGTACCAGTTTACTGTGTTTGCAGAACAGCTCATAACAAGGAGCTCATGGTCCAGTGCTCCAAATGTCAAGAGTGGTATCATCTTACATGTGCAGATACACCCAGAACTGTAGTTGGAAATGATCAGGTCTGGCAATGTTTCAAATGCCACTGATGACATAGTGGACACTTCATGAGAAACACCACAGTGGTGGAACACCAAAGGAGTGCAATTAGAAGAAGTTTTATTTTTTATTTTAGTATTTTACATTATTTGAATTTTTAATTTAAACGTGCCACTGCTGTATTTTAACCTCGCATTTGATTTATTTTTATTTTATAATTATTTTTACCTCTCATGTTTTATATAAGTAAAGGAGTGAAATCCAGATTTATTTATTTACTGTAGGTTCCTACAAAAAATAAATCAAGACATTTTTGTATAACCGTGCAACACTATGCAAATTATTCGATTTTTTGATGAATAAATACAGTGTAAGAATGCACTTTTTTGGGTGATGTTGCCTTTTTTTTTTTTTTTAAACAGTAATAGTCAGGGTCACCCTGAACAGGAATCATTTTAAAGAATGAACAAACCTATAAAGAAAAGATTTTTATTAGTATTTGAAAATGGGACATGGTGTTAGTGCTTGAATGCACATTTTGGGGTGATTTTGCCTTTATTTTTCTCAAAACTAAATTGGATAATTTAGAGATTTCTTCTGATCGTGCTGAAATATATAACTGAGTATCATAGGCATAAGAGTGGAAATTAATTCCATGTTTTCTTATAATATTACCAAGTGGCAGCATATATATTGAGAATAGCAGAGGGCCTAACACAGAGCCTTGCGGCACTCCATAATTTACCAGCGTTATCTTAGATTGTTCCCCGTTTAAATAGACAAATTGTTAACGTTCTGATAGATACGATCTAAACCACTTTAATGTCTGTCCCTGAATTCCAGTGTAATTTTGTAGACAATATAAGAGTATTTTATGATCTATGGTGTCGAATGCTGCACTAAGATTAAGTAAAACTAGTATTGAGATACAGCCTTGGTCAGCAACTAAGAGTAAGTCATTTGTGATTTTAATGAGTGCAGTTTCTGTGCTATGATGGGCTCTGAATCCAGACTGAAATGTTTCATAGATATCGTTTTCTTGTAACTAAGAGCACAATTGAGCAGACAATTTTTTCTAGTATTTTAGACAGAAATGGAAGATTTGAAATGGGTCTGTAATTTGCTAATTCATTTGGATCTAGTTGTGGTTTCTTAATGAGAGGTTTTATAACTGCCATCTTGAATGATCTTGGGACATGACCTAGAGTTAAAGATGAGTTAATAATATTGAGAAGACGCTCTTCTGCTACAGGTAACAACTCTTTCAGTAGTTTAGTTGGCTAATCTATCAACCTATCACAGTACCACGCTTGAGTTCACTGAGCTCCTGAGGGCGACCCATTCTTTCACAAATGTTTGTAGAAGCGTTTGCATGCCTAGTGCTTCATTTTATTCACCTGTGGCCATGGAAGTGATTGGAACACCTGAATTCAATGATTTAGAGGGGTGTGCCAATACTTTTGGCAATATAGTGTACATTATAAATTATGTTGTTATATTGTTTTGAACCACTATATAAAGGTTCTTCTCATTGCCATTAAAGTGAAATAACTGAACATAATAAAAAAATCTCATTTTAGTAGAAAGTTTTATGTGGATTTTAGAGGGTTTTGCATCTGAACTCTTCATTTGTTGGAAACAGATGAGTTTTGGTTGGCATTTTTTATTGAATCATCAAAAACATACTAAGAAACTGTGTCCTGTTCTAATTAATTACACGGCCATCACAGATTGCTTTTATGTTTGTATGCTGTACAGCAAAGACCAGAACAATGTGTATGCCAGAGCTGTTTAGAAGGAAGGTAATGCTGAAATGGAGGACGTTATACCATCCTGTTGGATCAAGAATGGTTTTGTGTTATGGCCTGATCAAGGAGCAAGCAGCAATTATCCGGGCCAAGCACCAAACCCAGCATAGACCAAATACAACAAGGAGTAATAAGTTACATACACACAAATTAATTTTGGTATTACTGTGGTTATGTAATTATGTTGTGTTATATGCTGTTTTTATTTGTACAGGTACTGTAAAACATTCGATAACAAAAAATTTATAATTCTTCATACACTGAACCGTATCAAAACTGTGACCCTAAAAAAGTGATACGGACTGAATTTCACTGATTCAGTGTGTATCACTTTTTTAGGGTCACAGTTTTGATACGGTTCATATAAATAAATATAAATAATACATATTTTTATTTTTCTCAGTTCCCTGCCATATATTAAAGGGTTAGTTCACCCAAAAATGAAAATTCTGTCATTAATTACTTACCCTCATGTCGTTCGACACCCGTGAGACCTCCGTTCATCTTCGGAACAGAAATTAAGATATTTTAGTTGAAATCTGATGGCTCTGAAAGGCCTCCATTGGCACAATGGCACGGTTCACTCTCAAGACCCTTAAAAGGTACTAAAGACGTCGTTACAAAGTCCATCTCACTACAGTGGTTCTACAATAACTTTATGAATCGGCGACAATAGTTTTTGTGCGCAAAAAAACCCTAAATAACGACTTACATAGTGATGACGATTTCAAAACACGGCATCATGAAGCTTCGAAGTGTTATGAATCAGTGAGCCGAATGATGATTCGGATCGCGTGTCAAACCGCCAAACTGCTGAAATTTGGCGATTCAAACAGCTGATTCGACTCGCTGATTCATAACGCTTCGAAGCTTCATGATATATCTTAAATAGTGAAATAACATTCCTTTCTTGCATGTGTGTGTGTGTGTGTGCACGGTTCGCGGTTATATTCACTGATCGGCCCGGCCAATTAATACAAAAATAACATTCCAATCAATCGTGGGTGGATGAGAGATGAATCTTTGTGTTTGTTTGATAAAGATATTTTTCAAGCCCTGTGAGAGTTTCTCCACACGCTTTCAAAACAATCCCCACATGTACTGAGGGGAGCTGAAGCTCATTAAATATGCAAATCTTATCCAATCCTAGCTGTGGGCATTTACTTCTAAGTCTTCAGTGCGGCACGCCCATCAAAACCGACCGTTTTTCAGAGAGCCTCAAAACCAAGGCAGAAAATAGCCTATTACTTATTCATTATGATGTTTTTGAATGTAAAAACCACGCAAACATCATAAGTTTACCCCAGACAACGGTATCAAAAAAAAAAAAGCCAGTTCATGACCCCTTTAAAGGATGAAATGAAAATGAAAATGTCCTGATATTTTACTCACCCTCATCTCATCCAAGATGTTCATGTCTTTCTTTCTTCAGTGGAAAATAAATGAAGTTTTTTGAGGAAAACATTCCAGGATTTTTCTCCACATCATAGACTTCCATGGCAACCAAAATGCTGAAGGCCCAATCAATGCAGTTTCAAAGGAAGGCCTTCAGAGGCTCTGCACGATCCCAGAGGAGGAATAGGCTCTTATCTAGCGAAACCACCGGTCATAAAAAAAAAAAGAAGACAAATCAATACACTTTTTAACCTAAATTGCTCATCTTGCGCTGCTCTGCTTTCGCCAGTGATTGTGCAATCACATCGAAAACGTCACACTAGACGTGGGCAGAAGTACCACCCCAAACGAACGTGCGGGGACTAATACAAACGCCCTTTTACCAAAAAATACATAATTGTTCTACCTTTTTTTTGCTAAAGGGCGTTTGTATTAGTCTTTGCATGTATGCTTTGTAAACACGGGGGCAGTACTTCTGCCTACGTTTTCGATGTGATTGCACAATCACTGGCTAAAGCAGAGCAGCGCAAGATGAGCAATTTAGGTTAAAAAGTATTTTATCCATCCATCCATCTTCTTCCGCTTATCCGGGGCCGGGTCGCGGGGGCAGCAGTCTAAGCAGAGATGCCCAGACTTCCCTCTCCCTAGACACTTCCTCTAGCTCTTCCGGGGGGACACCGAGGCGTTCCAAGGCCAGCCGGGAGACATAATCCCTCCAGCGTGTCCTCGGTCTTCCCCGGGGCCTCCTCCCGGTTGGACATGCCCGAAACACCTTCCCGGGAAGGCGTTCAGGAGGCATCCGGAACAGATGCCCGAGCCACCTCAGCTGTCCCCTCTCGATGTGGAGGAGCAGCGGCTCTACTCCGAGTTCCTCCCGAGTGACTGAGCTTCTCACCCTATCTCTAAGGGAGCGCCCAGCCACCCTGCGGAGAAAGTTCATTTCGGCCGCCTGTATCCGGGATCTTGTCCTTTCGGTCATGACCCAAAGCTCATGACCATAGGTGAGAGTAGGAACGTAGATTGACCGGTAAATCGAGAGCTTCGCCTTACGGCTTAGCTCTTTCTTCACCACGACAGACCGGTACATCGACCGCATTACTGCAGAAGCTGCACCGATCCGTCTGTCAATCTCCCGTTCCATCCTCCCCTCACTCGTGAACAAGACCCCTAGATACTTAAACTCCTCCACTTGGGGCAGGAACTCTCCACCAACCTGGAGTGGGCAAGCCACCCTTTTCCGACTGAGGACCATGGCCTCGGATTTGGAGGTGCTGATCCTCATCCCAGCCGCTTCACACTCGGCTGCAAACCGTCCCAATGCATGCTGAAGGTCCTGGTTAGAAGGGGCCAACACGACAACGTCATCTGCAAAGAGCAGAGACGAAACCGTGTGGTCCCCAAACCTGACACCCTCCGGCCCCTGGCTGCGCCTAGAAATTCTGTCCATAAAAATTATGAACAGAACCGGCGACAAAGGGCAGCCCTGCCGGAGTCCAACATGCACCGGGAACAAGTCTGACTTACTGCCGGCAATGCGGACCAAACTCCTGCTTCGGTCATACAGGGACCGGACAGCCCTCAGCAAAGGACCCCGGACCCCATACTCCCAGAGCACCCTCCACAGGACGCCGCGAGGGACACAGTCGAATGCCTTCTCCAAATCCACAAAACAAATGTGGACTGGTTGGGCAAACTCCCATGAACCCTCCAGCACCCTGTAGAGGGTATAGAGCTGGTCCAGTGTTCCGCGACCAGGACGAAAACCACACTGTTCCTCCTGAATCCGAGGTTCCACTATCGGCCGTATTCTCCTCTCCAGTACCCTGGCATAGCCTGCCACAAGCCAGCCAGGCCCGATAGGACTCCTTCTTCAGCTTGATGGCATCCCTTACTAAAAAGTATTTTATTTCATTTTTTTTTAATGACCGAGGGTTCGCTAGATTAGACCCTATTCCTCATTTGGGATCACGCAGAGCCTCTGAAGCCCTTCCTTTGAAACTGCATTGATTTGGACCTACAGCATTTTGGTTGCCATAGAAGTCCATTATGTGGCGAAAAATCCTGGAATGTTTCCTCAAAAAAAACGTAATTTCTTTTCGACTGAAGAAAGAAAGACACGAACACCTTGGATGAGATGGGGGTGAGTAAAATATCAGGAAATGTTCATTTTGAAGTGAACTAATCCTTTAACTGAAGAAAGTTTTGGCACATCCAACTGTTAACTTCATCAATGGGGCTGTAGTTGTTAGGTGATAGAGCTAAGTAGATCTGGGTGTCATCTGCATAGCTGTGGTAAGCAATATTGTATATATTGAATATAAAGAATATCTCTCTCATTATTTGGCTCAGTGGGAGCAGTGGTGTAGCGTCTGGGCATGCAGGGTATGCACGTGCATATGGGCCCGGGCCAATAGGGGGCCCGCCCATACTCCCAAAATAAAACGAGGGAATTAATTTTTAATTTGTGGCCACAATAAATATATATTCGTATTCATGTCATGTGTAGTAATCTCTTGTTTCTCCGTAATGTCTAATTTCTCCGTCATTTCTTGTGTGCGTTTATTATTTTTTGCATCCCGCGACTGCAGTAGAACTAGGTAGGCTACTCTGTCATTTTAATATATGACGCTGCATCGCCGTGCCAAAAAAAAAGAAAGAAAAGAAAACACATTGTGAGAGGTTATAGCGGCTAGACATCATAATTTCCCAGCTGAGTCTGTTGCCGATCAGTTGCCGATTTGTTCAGAGTGGTGCAGCCACACGTATACTTGCATCTGAGGAGAAGAACGTGATATACGAAAGGGAACAGAGATTAGTGGAGAGCAGAGATGTATAGTAACAAAGTAGAACTACTTCACTACTGTACTTAAGTACTAAAAGGCAGTATCTGTACTTTACTAGAGTATTATTTTTTTCTCTTACTTCCACTTTTACTTCAGTACATATTTTCGATGAGTTTAATACTTTTACTCCGATATTTTTTTTATGTGCTGCATCTAGGGTGACCACCCGTCCCGCGTAGCGCGTGCGCGCACAGCGTTTGAAGCCCAATTCATGCGTCCCGCAAATTGAGACCTTGTCACGCATAATCAATGCTTGCTCAAAAAAAAGTTGGTCGCTCTATATCCTCGAGCCCCAGGCAGCCAAACGAATATTACTTGACAGTTCAGCACGCTACTGTTGCCACACCCACCCCTCAGTTGAACTGCTGCTTGTTGTGAACTTTTTCGTTGTTGCTATGACAGCGCGCGCACGGGCATACCAGACACACTGGAAAGTAACTTTTAAATGCGCGCGCTTTCCAATTCGAAAAATGGAGAAAGATACTGAGTCTGAGGCACCGCCATCGGCAATTAAAAAGAGAAGGTGTGGGTACAATAAAGGCTGGGAAAATGACTATTTGTGGCTGAAAGGTGTTGAGGGGGATACCGAGAGGGCTTTTTGTGAACTTTGCAAAACGTCCTTCTCAATCGGACATGGAGGGGAATATGATGTCAAACGACACAGACTCACGGGAGACTCACAAGAAACGTGTCCAACAGAAAGAGACATCCAAATCTATGTACGCTTTCCTCAAACCTAAAAACGACTTTCAAAGTGACTGCTGCAGAGGTGACGAGTGTGTATCACACTGTCCAACACGCAACATCATATCGTGCAGGAGATTGTGGCACAAAGCTAGCCCCGACTATTTATCCGGACTCGGACATTGCCAAGAGGATGGCCTGTGGTCGGACGAAGGCAGAAGCCATTGTCACGGATGTGCTTGCCCCTGCCTCCGTCGAAGAGTGCTTGAAAGTCCTCAGAAGACCACTGAATGAGCCACGAGAGGCAACAACCAAAGGTAAAGTAAAAGGGCATTAAACGCATGCGCGAGAATATGACGCAGATCCGGCGTTCGGACTAGTGATGTGTCGTTCATGAACGATTCCAATCTTTAATATGACTCGGGACTACCGAGTTGTCTCAGAGAGTGATTCGTTCATTTTGTGTTGACCGCGCATGCGCATTACGCTGAATCTGTACTGGAAAGAACAAAAATGATTAGTTCATCTTTCGTTTGAGTCATTCGTTATTTTGCCACGTGACTTGTCACTGTATTGAACACTAGTTCACAACCTTTTTACTAACAAGCACGTAGTTATTTTTTTATTTTATTTTAATTTTTTTTATATATAATTCTCAGTTAATATCAGACATATACAAATATGGGAAATATATTGACTATTCAAGTCTAACATCACAAATTCAAGTCAATTAGACTATTACTCGTTTTGAATCAACTGTATTTTATTTTTCTCTATTGAGTTATATTATTATTTTTTTGTCCTTGTGTTATTATTGTCACGATCACACACAGGAAACAGTAAGGTCCAATTGCAGCATCTTTATTAGGATAATCCGTACTCACAACCAGTCCAGGCAAGGGTCAAACTCCAAATAGACAATCCAAAACACGAAAAACAAACACAGGGAAACAGAGAACAGACCTTGAAAGTGACATGACATATAACAAGGACTCCATGACAACACAGAACCAAACAGGGTATATATACACACAGAAACTAACAAGGTGACGGGAAACAGCTGTGTGCAATGATCAAATGAGTGACAGACAGGATGATGGGAAATGTAGTTTCAGAGTGAATGACACCGTGGGGAAGGAGGACCTCTAGTGGCTACCCGGGGAAACAAACCCGACACTGTGACATAACCCCCCCTCTACGGAGCGGCTACCAGACGCTCCAAGACACAACTATAAACAAAAGTCCAGGAGGGAGGTGGAATGGTGGAGGATCAGGGGGAGGGATGGTGGGCCAGGTCCCTGAAGGGGAACAGGAAAAGGGGGTGACGGCTGAACCAACGGCCAGGGCGGCCCGCAGAGTTCGGGAGGCCAGGGCGGCCCGCAGAGTTCGGGAGGCCAGGGCGGCGCGCAGAGTTCGGGAGGCCAGGGCGGCCCGCAGAGTTCGGGAGGCCAGGGCGGCGCGCAGAGTTCGGGAGGCCAGGGCGGCCCGCAGAGTTCGGGAGGCCAGGGCGGCCCGCAGAGTTCGGGAGGCCAGGGCGGCGCGCAGAGTTCGGGAGGCCAGGGCGGCCCGCAGAGTTCGGGAGGCCAGGGCGGCCCGCAGAGTTCGGGAGGCCAGGGCGGCCCGCAGAGTTCGGGAGGCCAGGACGGCCCGCAGAGTTCGGGAGGCCAGGGCGGCCCGCAGAGTTCGGGAGGCCAGGGCGGCCCACAGAGTTCGGGAGGCCCGGACACGGCAGGAACCGCCGGGATAGTCTCTGGCCTTGGGTCCACCGGAACTGGGTCCGCCGGAGCAGGGGGCACCGGAACTGGGTCCGCCGGAGCAGGGACCGCCGGAACTGGGTCCGCCGGAGCAGGGACCTCCGGAGCAGGGACCGCCGGAGCAGGGACCGCCGGAGCAGGGACCGCCGGAGCAGGGACCACCGGAACTGGGTCCGCCGGAGCAGGGACCACTGGAACTGGGTCCGCCGGAGCAGGGACCACCGGAACTGGGTCCGCCAGAGCAGGGACCGCTGGAGCAGGGACCGCCGGAGCAGGGACCGCCGGAGCAGGAATCACCGGAGCAGGGACCACCGGAGCAGGGACCACCGGAACTGGGTCCACCGGAACTGGGTCCACCGGAGCAGGGACCACCGGAGCAGGGACCACACAAGAGGAAACCCTGTGCTTCTCCCAGGCACGCAGAACTGCCGCCATGAAGAACCCCATCACAGCCCTCCAGGCCATGTCAGGACTCGGGACCACTGGAACTGGGTCTACCGGAACCGGGACCACTGGAACTGGGACCACCGGCACTGGGTCCACCGGCACTGGGTCCACCGGCACTGGGTCCACCGGCACTGGGTCCACGCCAGGGGAAACCCTGTGCTCCTCCCAGGCACGCAGGACTGCCGCCATGAAGAACCCCATCACAGCCCTCCAGGCCATGTCAGGACTCAGGACCACCGGAACTGGGTCCACCGGATTCGGGACCACCGGAACTGGGTCCACCGGAACTGGGTCCACCGGCACTGGGACCACCGGCACTGGGACCACCGGCACTCGATCCACCGGAACAGGGACCCCCGGAACTCGATCCACCGGAACAGGGATCACCGGAACTCGATCCACCGGAACTCGATCCACCGGAACTCGATCCACCGGAACAGGGATCACCGGAACTCGATCCACCGGAACAGGGATCACCGGAACTCGATCCACCGGAACAGGGATCACCGGAACTCGATCCACCGGAACTCGATCCACCGGAACAGGGATCACCGGCCCTGGCATGGAGGGAACCTTTCTCCTCCTCCGTTTTGGAACCCCTGAGCTCGGGACCACCGGAACAGGATCCACCGGAACTGGGACCACCGGAACAGGGTCCGCCGGCACAGTCACGGAAGGAGTCTTCCTTCTCCCCCGCTGTTTTCTAGAAAGAGCCGACGCTGCAGTCTCCTTGGAATTCACAGGGAGCCTAGTGGTCTCCTCCGTGATCTGAGCCCACAATGCAAAGCACTGGAAAATGTTCATACGAGGCGGAACCTCTCTAGACTGAGCATGCCCTCTCCTCTCCTTCTCGGTGGCTGGGGAAGAGAGATGCATACCCATACTGCTGGACCTATGCATGATGGAGTCCTTCTGTCACGATCACACACAGGAAACAGTAAGGTCCAATTGCAGCATCTTTATTAGGATAATCCGTACTCACAACCAGTCCAGGCAAGGGTCAAACTCCAAATAGACAATCCAAAACACGAAAAACAAACACAGGGAAACAGAGAACAGACCTTGAAAGTGACATGACATATAACAAGGACTCCATGACAACACAGAACCAAACAGGGTATATATACACACAGAAACTAACAAGGTGACGGGAAACAGCTGTGTGCAATGATCAAATGAGTGACAGACAGGATGATGGGAAATGTAGTTTCAGAGTGAATGACACCGTGGGGAAGGAGGACCTCTAGTGGCTACCCGGGGAAACAAACCCGACACTGTGACAATTATTAATGAATAAAAATCAGTTTAAAAATGTTACCTAAACCTTTGTAACATAGCTTATAGGCCTATAGCACCTATACAAAAACATATTACACACACACATATCTATCTATCTATCTATCTATCTATCTATCTATCTATCTATCTATCTATCTATCTATCTATCTATCTATCTATCTATCTATCTATCTATCTATCTATCTATCTATCTATCTGTATGCGTGTGTGTGTTTGTGCTATATGATTCAAAATGAGTAATAGTCTAATTGACTTGAATTTGTGATGTTAGACTTGAATAGTCAATATATTTCCCATATTTGTTTATGTCTGATATTAACTGAGAATTATATATATAAAAAAATAAAAATAAAATAAAAAAATAACTATGTGCTTGTTAGTAAAAAGGTTGTGAACTAGTGTTCAATACAGTGACAAGTCACGTGGCAAAAGAACGAATGACTCAAACGTCAAACCCGAAAGACTCGTAAGAACGAATCTTTTCTGTTTCCGTTACTGACAGCATAGACTCTATGGGACTGACAGGAAGAACGAAAGACTCAAACCCGAACTCGAGACTCGAAAGATGAACTAATCATTTTTGTTCTTTCCAGTACAGATTCAGCGTGATGCGCATGCGCGGTCAACACAAAATGAACGAATCACTCTCTGAGACAACTCGGTAGTCCCGAGTCATATTAAAGATTCGTTCAAAATGAACTAATCGTTCATGAACGACACATCACTAGAACCCCGGCGCTACGTCATATTCTCGCGCATGCGTCGTGGAGGCCTACACGGAAGACAAGAACAAGTTGGATAAAGGTGTTATTTTGATTTTTTTTTTTTGCGCACAAAAACTATTGTCGTCGCATCGTAAAATTATTGTAGAGTCACTGTGGTGAGATGGACTTTGTAACGACGTTTTAAGTGCCTTTTATCGGTCTTGGGAGTGTGAATGTACTGAATGCCAATGGAGGCCTATCTGAAGCCTTTCTCAGCCATCAGCGTTCAACTAAAATATCTTCATTTGTGTTCCGAATATGAACGGAGGTCTGACGGGTGTCGAACGACATGAGGGTGAGTAATTAATGACAGAATTTTCATTTTTGGGTGAACTAACCCTTTAAAGTTATGTTCATGGATGTAACATTGTTGTGTGTAATCTATTTGTCTAACGTTAGCGAGCCATTCCACCGAATGGGTGACATTTGCTTGTTGTAACTCTTAAAAATTAAACTTTATTTATTTTTTTTCAACACTGAATCTAATACTCCACATATTTAACTTTTCAAAATGTGTATTGGTCAATCTCAGGTAACTTTATAAATAAATAAATAAATAAATAAAGTTTAATTTTTAAGAGTTACAACAAGCAAATGTCACCCATTCGGTGGAATGGCTCGCTAACGTTAGACAAATAGATTACACACAACAATGTTACATCCATGAACATAACTTTAAAGGGTTAGTTCACCCAAAAATGAAAATTCTGTCATTAATTACTCACCCTCATGTCGTTCACACCGGAATACAAACAAAGGCTCGTTCAAGAGCCCCCGGTGAGGAGGGAAGTCAAACGCTGGTCATCCCATTCAGAGATCACGCTACAGGCAGCTCTTGATGACGTCGACTGGGACATGTTCCGCGCGAGTTCTGAAGACGTCAGCGAGTTCACAGAAGTGGCGCTCTGCTTTATTAACACACTGACAGAGCAAGCCACACAAACATTAACTATAACGTCCTTCCCTAATCAGAAACCGTGGGTGGACAGTTCAATTCGCACTGCAGTAAACTCGCGCACCACCGCTTACAATGCCGGTCTCCTAACGGGGGATATGAGGGAGTACAAAGCTTCATGTTACGCTCTCCGGCGCGCCGTTAAAGCCGCAAAACTCCGCTATAAAGACCGAGTGGAATCTCATTTCCAACTCAACGACTCCCGGCGGATGTGGCAGGGACTGAGGACCATCTGTGCTTTTGGAACTAAATCCTCTGCAGAGGTGAGAGCTGATCCGTTGCTGGTGAACGAGTTAAACTCTTTCTACGCTCGCTTTGATGGTAATCGCGGCAGCGCGACTCCGGCGAGTGACGCGTCAGAGAGAGTCCCTCAGAGCAGCAACGGTCACGTGATCTCTGTCTCGGAGGACGAGGTTCGGAGGGCACTCAAACGTGTGGATGTCAGGAAAGCTGCTGGGCCGGATGGTATTTCAGGTCGTGTTCTGCGGTCCTGTGCTGATCAGCTCGCAGGGCTCTTTACATCCATATTTAACGAGTCCCTTGCTACATCTGTTGTCCCCACCTCCTTCAAACGATCCTCCATCATCCCTGTACCTAAGATCAGTAAACCCTCTTGCCTAAATGACTATCGTCCAGTGGCTCTCACATCTTTAGTCATGAAGGTCTTTGAGAGACTCATTAAAAACAACATTTGCTCCTCCATTCCTGACACTTTGGACCCTCTTCAGTTTGCCTATCGTCCCAATAGATCGACTGAAGATGCCATTTCTCACGTCCTTCACTCCTGCCTCACTCACATCGACAGCAAAAGTGGGAACTATGTCAGGTTGCTATTTATTGACTATAGCTCAGCCTTTAACACCATAGTTCCCATTAAGCTAACACACAAACTCCTGGATCTAGGCCTGAATTCTTCTCTCTGCCTCTGGATTGAAGATTTCCTCACTGGCAGACCCCAGGCGGTGAGAGTAGGCCAGTTCACCTCCACCTCCATCACCCTGAGTGTTGGAGCTCCACAGGGCTGTGTGCTGAGTCCCCTGCTCTACTCTCTCTACACCCATGACTGTTTGTCCACACACAGCTCCACCTCGATCATCAAGTTTGCTGATGATACTGTTGTCCTGGGTCTCATCTCCAACAACAATGAGACGGCATACTTGGACGAAGTGGAGCAACTGACATCATGGTGCCAGGACAACTGTCTCTCTCTGAATGTTAACAAGACCAAAGAACTGATTGTGGACTTCAGGAAGAGACAGCATCGGTCATACTCCCCTCTCATGATCAGCGGGACACCGGTAGAGAGAGTGAGCAGCTTCAAATACCTGGGTGTGAACATCTCCGAGGATCTGACCTGGACTACACACATCCAGACACAGGTGAAAAAAGCCAGGCAAAGACTGTACCACCTGCGCCAGCTGAGGAAATTCAGGGTTTCACCAGCCATCCTGAAAACTTTCTATCGAGGGGCGATAGAAAGTGTCCTGACTCAGTGCATCACAGCGTGGTACGGGAACAGCACCAGTCACGATTCCAAAGCCCTGCAAAGAGTGGTGCGCTTATCCGAGCGCATCTCAGGCTCAGCTCTCCCGTCTCTGCAGGACATCTACACCAAACGCTGCAGAGGTAGAGCTACTAAAATCATCAGAGACATTAATCACCCTGCAAACTCTCACTTCACCCTGCTGCCATCTGGTAAGCGCTTCCGTAGCCTGATGGCAAAGACTGAAAGACTCAGGAGGAGTTTCTTCCCCCAGGCCATCAGACTCCTGAACTCAGTCACGTGACTTCACTTCACCCCGCACACGCATAAACATCCAGTTTAAACATTAACATCCACATACTGCCATTGCACTGCCCTTTACGTTCCTATTGTTACTGTGTAACAACCTGTAATAAACCTTGCACATTATACTTCTTTATATATACATATATATATATATTTTATGTTAACCACTTATTTTTAAGTCTACAGTTTATCTCACTTATCATATCCACATATTTTTTATATTTTTATTTTATCTTATTTCCAATTTTTATCTTTACTTGATTTATTTATAATCCTACTTATGTTAATACTTTTTATTCTAATTTTATTCTATTTCTATTTTAATTTCTTGTAACTGTTATTTGCACTGTCCATGGAGCGGACCTGTTTACATTTCACTGCCAGTTGTATATTGTGTATATAACTGTGTATGTGACAAATAAAACTCTTGAATCTTGAATCTTTATTTAGTTCTTTACAAGGTTTCTAAGCAGAAGATGGATGTATGTTTTCTCAGTCCTGTTACCAAAACTCATGTGCCATTTAAAAAGCATGTTTAAAAGCATGTCAATTAATTCCTTTGTTTTCCCTACAAGATAGTAAATATTTTAAAGAAATTGATGTAATAATTAATATTTGTGATTAAAAAAACACTCTATATGAAGGTGTATTTTAATAAAAAACAAATAATTTTTATCATTTTAAAGAAGACTGAAGCCACAAGTTTATTTTTTCAAATAATTAGTTTTATTAAAGGTCCCATGGCATGGCATTTTTCTATTATTTTATAATGTTTCCTGAGCTGTACTTATATTGTTAGTATGACTTTTACATCATAAAATGTCATAATTTAGAAATAAAAGGCATTTTTTCTATACTGCTGTTTGCCCTGTGGCTGAATGCCCTGCTTCAAGAGGCGTGTCTGCTGTGAGACTTCAGTAAAAACACCCACTGTTGTGATTGGCTGACATCTTTGCATTTTATATGAGCGGAGGGGGCGTGGTTTATCGAGGCACGAGCAGGCACGAGTCTGCCAGGGAGACGGATGGACCTGAGTTCACTTCACATCAGTTCTCAGCATGTCTGAACTGTTTTAGTTACAGCATATACTTTAGGTTATTAGTCTATTTCTAGTCGGAGGGACTGTCACTCATGTCAGAAAGTTAGTAACTTTAGTAAATTATGGATCAGCGCTGACTGGAGACGCGAACCGTTTAGAACGATTCAGTCCGATTTGGTGAACTGATTCGGTTCACTAAAAAGAACTGGTTCAAAAGAAAGATCGTTCGCGAACCGGACATCACTAATGTATCAGAGACTGAGCTCAGCGATTGCTAACAAAGTTATTTATAGTAACTACTGAGTTATGAGAGCGCTGTCAGTCAGCGCGAGTTTATTGTGTTTGTATCTGAGAGTTCTGAATAAACAGTCACACCGAGTCCGTCTCTTCATCATTATTCTACCAACTTTGTAACACATGCAAAGTACCATTACAGCTGTCGAGATGAACGAGTTAAAAGTAAGTGTTGATAATAGCATTATTTTTAAAATAAAATAAAAGCGTCAGTGACGCGCGTTGAGTACACAGCGCAAACAAAGACACAACAGCAGTAATCGGATGTAATCCAGTTTATTGTGGGGCTAGGCTGGCTAGCCCGGATATGCTCAAGCTTACCCCCTTCTGCTTAAACTCGCGCCGCGTTTGGTGCCTCCGCTGTGGGCCAGATGCAGTACTGGGGGTCGGGGATGTTGAAGGCCGAGCTTCGGCGTGTGTGAGGTTTATCTCTGCTGATGTTGAGCAGAAACTCATGACTGTATGCACATTTTAGAACCGATAGACGCGACGAGGACGTACAAAAACACTGACTCACAAGATATAAAACACGAAAACACCGTTCTGTCTGGAGAGAGAGAAGCCGCATTGTGTGCACGAATAATAAATAATTAGCTACACATCAGAAATCACTGATCACAGATCAGAAGGAACTGAAAAAAGACTTCTGTTTTCATTTGTACATCCAAACACTTAGAAACTGCCAGCGTTCACTCGTTCACAAGCAATGATGCAATGATCTCTCGACGAGCGTTTGCATGGGCGTGCCAGATTCTCTGGGCGGAGGAAAGGGAGGAAACCGTGCCTGCTTGGACGTCAAACCAGGAGACTTCAGGATTGGCTAGTCTGGCCTGTCATTTTCTCAAAGGCAGAGAAAGACAGCCACAACTCGGTTTTACACCGATCAACATTTCTATCCACTTGGGGACAATATTCAGGCTAGGGGAACTCATATTAATGTTGAAAAACCTCATAAAATGAAAATTTCATGCCATGGGACCTTTAAACAATTGTATAAATGATGGACCAAAACAAAACTGATGAAAACGGTTGTTTAACAATTTTTTTTTAGAAAAAAAAGTAAATTTTTGTAACAGGAATGAACACTTGGTAGCAGGAATGAAGACTGTGTAACAGGAATGAGTGTCCATACGTGTGTGTGTGTGTGTGTGTGTGTGTGTGTGTGTGTGTGTGTGTGTGTGTGTGTGTGTGTGTGTGTGTGTGTGTGTGTGAGTGAGAGAGAGAGTGTACATAGCCGTGTGTGCTAAATGTCAAATTTTTCGTAATTTCAACTGTAAAACTCATAAATCAGGTGAATATTATATCAACTAATATTCACAATTTTAAATCAACAAAACAGAGGACTCTACTCACTCCTGTTACTTTTACTCAGTCCTGTTATTTTTCATATGAGTAACAGAACTGAGAGTAACAGGATTGAGTTTTTAAGCAAAAAATGAGCAAATACATGCCAAATTGCCACTTGGCTAAGCAGCTAATAGCATGAGGACACTGAGAAAATTGTAGTGACTTACCTAAAGTTAATATTTTTTTAAATAAACAAATAACCTCTAAGAAATAATTTAGGTAACAGGACAGTGCGTTGAGATATGACCTTCTTAGTCAAAGTTACAATTTCATTAAATATACAGAAATAAAAATGAGAGGACTTACTTTTGGTCTTCCCATGGTCTACATAAGATCCAGATGATGCAACATCCTTTTGAAAAGCTCGTTTAGTGGCAGGATCCAAGTTTTTAGAGGGGGCAATGTGTGAGGATTTCAGGACTGAGTGAAAACCTGGGGACACGACTAAAATGTGTATTTAATATAACATATTATGGATTTTTTATTAAAAATAAAAATTTTAAGCATAGATGGTATATGGAGTCACACAACAATGCAAAAAAAGTAAGATTTCTGAACGATTTTAATGATTATATTTCATGATAAAGTTTAGATTTAGATACCGGGGACATGTGACAAATATTTTTGTTTTTTAGTGTTCTCAGTTGTGAATAATGTTTAAAATTTTATATTTTACATTTGCAGTTAGATTAATGCTCAGGACACTTTGCTTAATTATAAAATTTATTTTAGAGTAATTTCCATGCAAATTTATACAAAAAATGTCCCAAGAAATGTTACCCATTCGGTGGAATGGCTCTTTTACTGGTATGTTAAAAGTCAACTTTTCCTTCGTGAAACCAGGCTCTGTGTATTCTTACATGATTGTGAGCAACATTTTACTATTCGTTATCTCCCAAACTAAACAAACAAAAGCAACTATAATTTTTGAAAAGGTATAAATATTTATATAGATAATATTTATATAAAATCAATAATGATCAAAACAGTAAAGCAGTGTCTTGTATTTTTTAGAATAATCTGTTTTTATAGAATCTCTTTTAAGTTCTTCCCATCTGTGTGTGTGTCTCCACAGCCCACATGCCATTCTTCTCAGTGGCTTCAGATGCCTCCAATCATGGGACCACCAAGCTCTTCCCACTGTCAGTGCGTTACTGGACACCAGACTTGGGAGTACAGACGAAGGTCCTTGATTTCTATGATGACAGTGATGAAACATCTGCCGCGATCCACAACCAGATAGTCACCAAGCTGGAGGAAAACGGACTGGGACTAGATATGATATCTGTGTATTCCGCTGACAATGCTAGTCTGAATTACGGGAGATACAACTCTGTCTTCCAGAAACTGAAAGAGAACAACAATTGCATTTTGAAGGCAAACTGTGTGGCCCACATCGTTCACAACAGTGCAAAACACGCAGGAGATCGGCAAAATATCGACATCGAAAATGTCGTCAACAAGATCTTTAGCCACTTTTCCTCATCTGCAAAACGCATTGAGGAACTTAAATCAATTCACACCTTTGTGGAGATAGAGTACCAGTCCCTGCTTAGACATGTGCCCACAAGATGGCTGAGCTTGTGGCCTGCAGTGAAGAGGCTTCACGACAGCTGGGCTCCTATCAAGACCTACTTTCTCTCATTGGGAGAGGACCAGTGCCCAAAGTCACTATGGCGGCTGTTCAAGGATGACCAGGATGGTGAGGGCAACCCCCTTGATCTACAGGTAATTATTTTTAATTGTACTCAACTTTTTTTTTCATCTAAATATTATTACATGAAACAGGGATTAGAGAAATGATGATAATGCAAACAGTGCCAGCACACAGGATAATTGACTCTCCTTACTTCTTTAAGGTTTACCTGTCATTCCTCAGCAATGCGCTGAAGATTTTCCACGACACTGTGCTGGTGCTGGAGCGAGAAGATGGGACTGTCTGTGAGCTCTACGATATGATGTTCACCCTAAAAACCAAGCTACAGCAACGACAGAGTGATGGTTTCTTTGGGGCCCAGACGGCTGTACTCCTCCAGCAGTTTCCAGACAGACAGGCAGCTGTGCTCAGAAAGGACATGTGCAACTTCTACCAGTCCTCTCTCACCTACCTGGAGCAGCGCTATGACTTCTCAGACTCCAACTACCAGAAGAAAGTGGCTAGCCTGGCACTAAAGAAGAGCCCATTCAACTTCTCCCATCTCTGTGAAGCTGTAGAGGTCCTGCAGCTAAGCAAGAAGTTGGACATGGATGCGCTATATGATGAGTATTGTGTCGTTCTGCCACACCAACAGGCCATCGTGCAGTCTGGAGCTCCAGTCGGGGAGAAGTGGGCCACCTTACTCAAGCACACACACACACCAAACATGACAGCATTAGCTTCTTTCCTCTTGAGTGTACCAATCACCAATGCTTCAGTGGAGAGGGTCTTTTCACTGATGACAGGATGCTGGACGGACACAAGGAACAGATGTTCGGTAAACCTCATCAAGTCAGAAATCCAGGTGAAGAGCAACTTTACATTCAGTTGCAAGGACTTTTACACTTATGTAGTGAAAGAGAAGGTTCTCCTCAATGCTGTACGCTCCAACAAGAAATACAAGTTCAAGAAGAAACCTGAAGGTAAGAAACCTAGTTATGTAAGACCCCATTTGTCTAAGATGAAGTTTGATTGATTTTGAACATTGGTGGACTGTCTACAGGGGTGCAAATGTTTCACTTTTAGGAAACAGTAGCCTTTTAGTTCAAAATATGACATTGTTTTGCATAGGATTGTATCTTGGCACCTTTTTGTATTGTTGTCACCTTGTGATGGTGATGGGTTTGCACTCCTCTGTCTATACTGGAAAACCATTTGGGAGCTTATCATAAAAACGAATGTTGCTTTAATTCTGTCTCTTATCTTTCTTCCTTATTCGATTCAGATGCTGGTGAAAAGGTTTGAGTCCTAAAGGTGTCCCCAGAACACTGAACAATTTTTTTTCCGCTGCACCTGCCTTTACTAACATGCAAGTTCACCATCCTTCCTCCCCTTTCTCGTTCCGTGAACCTCTGAAGTTGTGAGTTAAGACTTTTTTTTTTTAACTGTTTCTGTGGTGTTGAGCAACTACAATTCCTGTTAATCCTATAATTTTATATCATAATTTTTTTAAGTGAATAAATTGTAATGAAAAATAAATAAAATTAAATGGCTAAAGTAAATCGTAAGTCGAAGTGCATCTGTCAATTCATTGAATGTTCAAAATATTATGAATCTCTATTTTAAAAAAATACACATTGGTTGGCCTATTCATGAGCATACATCAGCAATTACACATGTTTATGGGAATAGGGCATTATTAATATACCATGTAAGGTGCTATGTGCTAGAAATGGGTAACCCACTATCAGTGAGTCTGCCCGTGGGGTGGGGGCACCGCCGCGCCAGGCAGTGTCCCACATTGTCCCTCAGAAACATACCCCTTGTCCCCCCATGGGCTTATTAGCAGGTGGTCACCCTAGCTGCATCGTTACTCGTTACAATTATAAAAATGTTACGAATCATTCCATTCCAAACCCACATTACCGCGCATGAGATAGAGAGCGCGCGCGAGAGAGAGAGAGAGCGCGAGAGAGAGACAGAGAGAGCGCGCGAGAGAGCCCCGCGAGCGCGCATTCACTGTCTTTAAAACAACACGAGCGTCTTGCGCTCAAATTGCTCTCTATTTGTTTACATAGTTAATGTGCACTGTGAAGTAACATATACAAACAATGAACAGCTGTATTTTTATTAACTAAGATTAAGAAAAATTAATAAATACAGTAACAAATGTATGGTTAGTTCATGTTAGTTATTAGTCTAATACAATAACTAATGAAATGTTAACAAATCAAACCATATTGTAAAGTGTTACAAACAAATAATTTACTCAGAACACCTCTTGAAATGAGAATATAAGTGTGCTTACCCCATTTTTTTTTAAGTAATAGTGGTTATAGTAAGATTTAATCTTAATGAACTACAGTATTTTCAGGTTATTTATATGACAATATGTAGAAAAATTACCTACCAACATTGTGATTGTCCTTTAGCTTAATCATTTGAAATAATAAAAACAATATGATGTTCAAACTTTTGACTACTTTCTTTAATAACTACATAACACAATACTTGTACTTTTACTTTCAGTACTTGAGTAGTACATTTTAAAATAAACTACTTGCAATACTTAAGTACAAAAAATGTTGAATACTTTAGTACTTCTACTTAAGTGTGGTTCTTAAAGAGCACTTCAACTTCTACTCAAGTCACTTTTTTGATAAGGAACATGTACTTTTACTCAAGTATGTGTCTCTAGTACTTTATACATCTCTGGTGGAGAGATATAACAAAGACTTGTCTGCAGCCCTTCCACACCAATTGATCGCATTCCGTGCAGCCTTTCAAAGACAAATCTCTGGGAGACAACAGTTCAAGATCTGACCAGTTTTTTTGATTGTTGAGAACAACACATAGCTTCAGTGATGTGCACCTATTTTATTCTCTTTTTCTTACCATCCCTGTTACTGTTGCATTGGTGGAGCGCTCATTTTCAAAACTGAAGCTAATAAAACATTATTCGCGGAGCACCACGAGGCAAAACTACGGTGACGTAGGCTATTGCTGCCACATATATTATATTTTTCCACTGAATTATGTCGTTTTAACGACATCTCTCGTAATAACGAAATGTTATTGATGATGATATTTTCTCCTGGACATGTCGAATAGTGATGTGTACAAAACATGCCTTTATGTGCATATTTATTTAGAACATAGTTAATTACCGTCCCCTGTCGCGTTTTTTTTTACCACTTCGTTATTTTTCCTTGGAATTTCCTTTGTTGGAAATATGAACTAAATTTAGAAATGCGTTTGAAATGTAAAATTTTACGTTTAATAAACAAAATACCTTTTTTAAATGAAGACAGCGTTTGGAGTGAATGCAAAATAATCTGTCCCCTTATTGTGAGTGTAAACAAAAATAAAAGTAGATAGTTTATAGTTTATAATTATGTCTTGAATTTATTTGTATGGCTAAAAATGACGGAGGCTATTGGGAGTTGTTTCCGCTGTCATAAAGGAAAAAATGCGCTGGCGCCTTCGTCGGAAAGAGGGTTAAAAAAAACGTAGCCTATTTAGTTTCATAGTTAGGCTATGTTTAAAGGTCCCGTTTTTCGTGTTTTTTTTAAAGCTTTGATTGTGTTTACAGTGTGCAATATAACATGTGTTCATGTTTCATGTGTAAAAAAACACAGTATTTTTCACACAATTTACTGATCTGTATACTGCTGTTTTCACTGTCCTCAAAACGGCCTGAGAATTTCCTCGTTCTATGAAGTCCCTCCTTCAGAAATACGTAACGAGTTGTGATTGTGTCAGCGGTTCCCGTGTTGTGATTCGACAGCTGCTTAGCTCACGTTGCCCGGGAAGGTCACGCCTCTTACCATAACGGGGAGATGAACGCGCTCAAACTACAGCCCCTGAAGGCCAAACAAAGGTGATTTGACTCCGGGATGAAAATAACAGCGTCTGAACGACATGGCGACAAACGCAACCGAACCGAACCGAACCGTACCGAACCGAACGCAACACTTCCTCTTCTCCACGAGGGAGCAACAAGACCACGCCCCCTTTTTCGCATATTCTTGTGGGCGGAGGTTAGTCAACAAACTGTTCTACTGACGTAATTAAAGCAGGATGTACCAGGATGTAGTCCAAACCGGCCGTTCGCTGTAGGCTTTGAAAGGGAACTTCTGTTAAATAAAATATCTCGCTTGGCATTGAATGTTGAGCTTTATAATTTTACAGGTATTATTTATGCTCTAACAGCAACATTACTCACTAACTAAATTTTGAAAAATGGGATCACGAAGAACAGGACCTTTAAATATTAGCCTATGAGATATATATATATATATATATATATATATATATATATATATATATATATATATATATATATATATATATATATAAAAAAAATTATTATGAAAAGTGAGCAGCATGAGTAAGCTTCATTATACAATGCGCAATATCTCTGGAGACATGGTCATGGTCAGACATGATTTTGACAATTGAGTTTTGTAGAAAGTCTTTCTTTAAAGGGTTACTTCAGTGATTTAGCATTAAGCTTTTTATTTAAAGTGGGTCATTTATGTAGTAGAAATGTTAAATTATTTTTTAATTTGGTGCCTTCTAGACTGAGAAAAGACAGAAAATGTATTTTTGTCTCATGTGGATGAAAGACAACAACTCCCAGAATGCACTTGCTTCGCTGCCCTACGAGGCCACTCCGTACACCGTCGTTTTGATCTTCATAGTAATACAATCATTTCATTCAGTTAGAGAATAAACACTACAGTTAAAAACTGAACGTGTCTTTTAAATAAAGTGTGAGTGAGCCGAACGAAAGTCACGGCACAGACGCAGCAGTGTCAGATTTCATTCACCACGAAGAGCTGAGCAGAACTGAGGTAACGTTAAGTGCCAGTCTGGCACGTTTTCTGATCGCATATGGAAGCTAAACTATCACAGGAATTCATTGAAAAGTTGAAACACTCACTTTACTCTGCACCGCGCTGAGTATCCGTGATGATCCGTAATGATTGTCCGTGTGGTCGTCTGTGTCTTACATTCTGTGCGTGAGATCCCTCCCCTTTGGGCGGGTTGATAACATGCGGAACAGCTCCATTTACTGGCTGTAGTCTTTAGCCTCTGGCCAAAAAATCCTCCGATGACGCAAAATGACGATATTTGCGTCTGAGGAATTTTTCCAGAAATAAAATGCATAATTCTCTCTTCTCAAGGGGATATGAGGGGGGGAAAGTACCATAATTTAAATATACTACCGGGTTTCTACTGATACAAAGCCTAATGCTAAATCACTGAAGTTACCCTTTAAAGTGAATTTCGTTTTTTATAAATTGTATTTTAATTTTGATCTATATTTCATCAAGTAATTGCTTGTATATTTAATAAATAAGAAGCAAACCAAGATCGTCGGGGATGGATTGACGTGCGGCCTCTTGAAATTATAGCGTCTTTCTGTTTTTAATAATGTAATTAATGTCTTAATTACAGTAGGCCTATAGTTATGATATTTGTGGCTGCACCGGGGTCCGTCATTACTAGGTTAAAGTTACGCCACTGAGGCAAATCATGAGCGGTCCATAAATATCTCTTCCATGTAGCCTACTTGGGGGGCGGGGTTAGGGGGTCCCGTACAATTTATTTTACATATGTGCCTGGGACTGACTTGCTACGCCACTGAGTGGGAGCATGTACAGGTTGAATAGGAGTGGTGCAAGAGTTGACCCTTGTGGGACTCCGCATGCCATGGATGTCCACTCAGACTTATGGTCACCTATTCTCACATAATAACCTCTCCCCTCTAAGTATGACCTGAACCATTTAAGGACCATCCCAGAAAGCCCGATTCAGTTTTCCAGCCTGTCAAGAAGTATGTTATGATCGACAGTGTCGAATGCAGCACTGAGGTCGAGTAGCACCAGCACTGATAATTTGCCTGTATCTGTATTGAGGCGAATATCATTTATTATCTTTAAGAGCGCTGTTTCTGTGCTGTGATGTAGAACCCTTCAGTTTGGATTTTCCTACGTTAAAAAAGTCATGCAAATAAACAGAATGAGAAAGTAGAGAAACCCAGTCGAACACTGTGTTTTACTATCGGGAAAACACATTAATACAATACAATATGAATAAGTAATTAATTATTTGTGTATAATTTATACACAAACAGGACATTTATTGAACTGGCAGATATATATATATATATATATATATATATATATGTATATATATATATATATATATATGTATATATATATATATATATGTATATATGTATATATATATATATATATATATATATATATATATATATGTATATATATGTATATATATATATATATATATATATATCAGAAACTGGAGCAGGTGTGAATTGAGTCCGTTTTCACTCATTAGTGTGCGATTTCAATCACTACATAGGCAGCAACTAACACAAATGACCCTTGACATTGAAGACTTACTTTTGATTTCATTACAATTCTGTGAAATATTACATTTTTAATTGGACTGAACCTTTTAGAAATCATTGTTGGTATTGAATGAATTACATTTATACTTGAAATTGTTATTGCTTCTTTTACTTATGCTGATTCTTGAAAGATCTGTATATTTTTTTATATTTTATTTTATACACGTTTTATACCTATTTTCCAATTTAAAGATTCGAATCGCGACACTCATACACTCTTTTCAGCATGTTTTTTTTTTTTAAATCACATTTGTCCCAATTAAAAAAAATTTATATGGGGATTATCTGGTTAAAATAGTAGAAAGATGCATTTCTGCACTTCTGTGATTTTAGACAGCTGTGTGTGAACGGGACTTTTATTTTGGTGCGGTGGTGTGACGTCATAAGGCTGCGCCGCGCTTATGCATCTGTTGAGATTCGGAGATAAGGTTTGTTTTAAGAATGTAATCTGTTGATTTGTAGTAAGTCGATTTACAATGTGTATTTACATACTATTTACTTATTATTGAATGTAACACTGTAATGCTTTAACTACCTTTAATGAAAGCTATTTTGTGTGAGTAAATCTCATCCCCACCTTGTAACAGAAAAGCTGCGTCTCATTTCTTTCCCTTTATCGTGAATCAGTTAATCATAAACACGAGTTCAGTCACTGGCGAGTAGCGATGGAGAAAATGAGTCAATTGAATAAAATACTTTGCGAAATGATTCAGTGATTCGAATCGCGACTCGTGCTGGTCAAACATTGTATAACCAGAACAACAAACACTAACATGTGTCATGACAATTTTAACAAACCAACTGCTAATGTTTTCACTAATGTGTAATCATTTAAATAATATATAATTCATTAATACTAAATGTAGATCATAAATATTAAGAGTATGTCAAGTTTGTGTTCTTTTATTTGTGAGTATTTGCTAGTTTTGAATGTTTTTTCCACCCTGCTGATTGAAACACTCAGAGATTTAGATTGGATTTATTATTCCCATCTTAAACAGGACAAACACAGAAAAACTCCAGGTGAAGCAACAGATCCATGTGACATTATTATAAAGATGGAGTTCATTAAAGAGGAGAGTGAAGACATAAAGATGGTGGTTATTAAAGAGGAGATTGAAGACGTGAAGATTGAAGAAACATTAAGAGTGAAACATGAAGAGACAGAGGAACAAACAGGTTGGTTTCATTTTCAAAGCTGAACTCAGTCATTTGATCCTTATTAAAATCTCCATCTCAAATAGAGAATATACATACCCTTACGGAAAATAATCATGGTTTTATTATAGTAAAAGTTTAGTAACCATGTTTTTTTTGGCTAATTGATTACCATTTATATAACCACAGTTTTACCACAAATACCATGGCTAAACTATGGTTAGAGTTGCAAAACCATGGTTAATTTGTGGTTACCATGGTTTAACTACAATAACCATGGTTTTTTGGTTTTATTTGTAGTAAAACCATGGTTCATTTTTGTAAAGATAATCAAACTGAGAATAATACAGAAGTAGCCTAAACAAAACAATTATTTTGCGTAACGTTAAGGAGAACCCTTTTCTTCTTTGGAAAATTATGAGCTATGCATTAAATTACTACTATAAATTCACTGAACACCAAAATATCCACTTATTCAATTTTAAACCATTATTCCCTAATTTAGGATTAAGGCCAAATTTGACCCATTGGGCTTTAGGCTTTAGGCTCATTTCAAAGAATCACAATAACAAACACTGTCAATGCAAACTATTTTAAATTTAGGAAAATAATCAGTCAACCACACAGCTACATTTAACAATGTTTTTTTCCCCCAAATTTCCTTTTGTACGGCACCATCATCTCATCGATGGACTGTTTTTGGCGAGGAGCTATAGTCAGACATTGTCTCCGAAAAGAATCCAAAAATGGTCTCAGTTTCCAAAGTCGATCCTTTTTTACTTCTTCACTGGCCATTTCCATTTTCTACAAAAGCCGCGTTTCCACCGAAATTACCCGGTTAACTTTTTTTCCCCCCAGACCTGCTACTGTCTGCGTTTCCACTGCGGTCTGAAGTACCGTACAGATTAGGCAAATTTGTCTGGGGATGTAGCACTGCGCACGACTGTTCCTCCCAGTCAGCGACGGACAGTAATCATTTTTGCGCGACACTGTCTTCCACAATAACAAGTATGGAGGAGATGCAAGCAGAACTGCTTCTGCTGGTTATGTATTGGTTTAATAACTTGGTTATTAACAAAACGGCGGAAAAAAGACAAGCACTGATACTAAAGCGTATTCTGAAAGCTCGTACATCTAGATTTAAAATAAGAGAATGTATGTTATTATCAGATATTACGGACATTGAACGTGAGATTGCTGAGACGAACGCGCGACACTGGACAGAAAGAGCAAGACTGATATTTACTGAACGCAGAACGAACCTTGCAACAGACTTTTACCGGTTGAAATAAAATGCTGCGTTAGCTCAACCAATCAGCATGTTCAGCGGCCAAGTCCCACCCCTGAAAGTTACTGGGCTTTGAAAAAGTACTACCTCGGGAGATGGGCCGTTCAGAGTAGGGGTGCACCGATCCGACTTTTTCAGTCCCGATACCGATACCGATGCCTGGGCTTTGTGTATCTGTCGATACCCGATACCGATCCGATACTATTGTTGAATTAATAATAAACTGTATATCTTCCACCTTATACCTTCCTTGAAGAGACTAAAGGCACCAGACTTTACTAACTAAACATAACTAAGACAAAATAACAGATGAATGTAAAGTGTTGAATTCTTATTTATTTAAAAAACAATTGTGCTTTCAAATCTAAAATAGAATGTAATCAAACTTCTTTAAATAAATAAAATGTAGCAGTGGAAACAAAAAACAGTCAAACATACAATAGTAATCTGACAGTTACCAAACATTTTTTACACTACAGATCATTGTTTTGGTATATAATCATATCAATATTAAAAAGTAGCATTACAAATTAACAAATAGTCTTAATTTTCTGCCATATGCAATTTAATAAAAAATGATCAGCTAGCTAATAACAACTTTGTTCTGGTTTCACCTCACTCCTGTCTAAATGATTGTAGGCTAGGCCTATTTATTTTACTACACATTGTCAACAGAAATAAGCTGAAATACTGTCGATAATTAAAAATAATTCTTACTACCCACTCTTGCTTAATTGGGTAAGCACTTGTGTTCTCATTTCAGATGCGTTCTGAGTAAATTAATAAACTGATTCATGAGTTCAGTGTTGGACAGATCAGTTGTTCTAACCAGTCGTTAAAATGATTCTGTTCAAATGAGTCATCAGGTCACGAATCGGACATTAGCAGACACGTTGTGTGTGAATCCCGTCTGTAAGAACATCGCGAAAGATGTCAACACAAAGAAAACACTTCATAACTGAATAAAATTTGTCTCCCGTTTATTGAAAGTATGCTTTATGTCAGCTGGTAAGAGAAGAGGCAATGTTTTTTGAGCGCAATTCACAACCAGCGATATTTCAAGGACAAATTTGTCCGAATGTGTCACGTGCAACATGGTTTCGGTCTTCCGACCTTTTGATTTGGATTAATATGTGAAATATGAGAGAGCTAACGCTGATTATTTTGAAGACCCAGAGAGTGTGCGCGGGGGAGGAGCTCTCTGATCGGTCTCTCTGTCACTCAGTCACAAGCGCAGCATCTGTTCTACATCGCTCGTAAATCACAATAACTCATCAAATTAGGCTTTGGCGGCCGTCAAAAAATGTTCAATGCAGGAAAAACCCTGACTTTGCAGTAATACCACCTCCCCTCGAAACATTTAAGTTACTTTGCAGACATTGCGAACTAGTTCGCGTGGCAAGCGTGAAATATCTCCTCCACACAGCCGAGTCTCTTCTAGCATGCGACACACGTGAAGCTGACGAATGACGTCGGTTCTGCTGCGACGGAAAAAAACACCTGGATCGGCTTGTGGATCTGTTAATTTTTCCGATCCCCGATCCAGCTATTTTGTCAGTATCGCGGCCGATATCCGATCCTAATATCGGATCGGTGCACCCCTAGTTCAGAGGGGGAAATATTTACCTGGAACTTCATTTAGACCCCGGTTCCTGCGGTCGAAACACAGTACAACCCCAAAGTTCTTAGTTCCTGGGGAAAGTTCCTGCGGTGGAAACGCGGCTAAAGTGGATGACAGAGAGTAGCAGGTTGAATCGGTTGCGACTCATTTCGTCTGCCACAGGCCCATAACGAACTTCACTTTCCCAGTACTGATGTACTTCAGACATTTGAACTAATCCCATCCTGAGATACTTTCCTAGAACTTGTTCTATCTCCTTTACTATAGTGTCTACACATTTCCCATGCTTTTGAACACTGTGTTGATTGGTATGCTCAACAATATTTTCCAACATATCAAGGGAAACAAAGCGTTGAAAGTAAGCTAGTGGCGTGTTTGTTGTGGCATCCTGGTACGACTCAACCTGTTCACCTTGAAAGTTAACGTCAGGCAACTCAAAGCCTTTCTTTAGCCAACTGTACATTTTTGTGGCACGATTTGGCTCCATCTGTGGGCAAACGGCACATCTTCATCACTGGACGAGTCACTGTCTTGGGCAGAAGATTCACCACCAGCTTCAAGTTGCTCCAATACTTGTCTTACAGTGATCTTTCTCTGTTGCTTTCCCTGTCCTGAAAAGGGAGCGGCCATACTGCCTGAAAAGATATACTACTTTATTAGTCTCTGGCCCTGTACTACTGAGGTAACTTAGTAAAATATATTATACAAATGAATTTATTTCAAGGCTTTAGCCAAATACAGGCCTGTCACCATTCTCCATCAAAGTCACTCAAAGAACCAAAGGGTCATTTTTGGCCCATCGTTTTTTGAACTAGCTCAGAGTCGCTAATTTATCCAAAAAGAATATAAAACGTACTTCTAGGCATTCTGCAAGCTAATACTAAATAGATTAACAAAAAATACACCATTTTACCAACCGCTGGTTTGCTGAGAAGACGATTTTGTTTGGGTAGGTTTCCAGCTCAACAAAACAGCATGTGGTCAAGCCATCTTGTTACTACCACTCTGGCACTTGTGAGTTCAATATTCATCCACGAGGTGTCTCTATGCAGGGGCCAGAACTCTGGGCTTTTGAAGTTAAATTTGACCAAAAAAAATCTGATTGTTCATTTTGGGTAGCCGCAATTAACAGCGGCCAAATTTGACCCTGTGGGTTCTCCAGTAAACCCAATATCTACTAATGTGTAGAGATAAATGAAAAAGTCTTTTTTGTTATATTCGTCTTCAAAAGTGCTCTACTGGGACTTCCGGGTGACACCATGCTGACAGCAGCTTGAGGGAATCGCTCCGTCCAAAAGTTTAATAATTTCCTAATAAAACCAGTATAATACTCTGCGACCATCAACAAATTCGACATGTCGACAACTAGAGGTAGAGGACAATCTAAACAGGACTCAGTTAAGGAAAAAGGCGAAAACTTGAAACAGCTAACTCTGATGCAAGCACAGAGTGTGCAATCGGATGTTAACATGCGGGACTCAGAGTCAAAAATTCTGGCAGAGCTCGAGAAGATGAGGAAAGACAACCAAGATGGACACACTCAGACTCAGCTATCTTTAATACGGCTGGAGACTTGGTTTGGGGAACTGAAAGGAGAGCTTATTGAACTACAAAAGAGAACCGCGGAGGACCGTATCAGTGCTAATGAAGACATGGCCAGGCGTCATGAGCGGGCCCTTCGCTACTTACTGCATCGAGAGATGGATTTGAATGCATGATGTGAAGACATGCAAAATCGTCTTTGGCGAAATAATCTGAGAATTTATAAAGTGCCTGAAGGGTGCGAGGGAAGAGATGTTAAGCGGTTTGTACATGATTTGCTTAATTCTGTTCTTCAGCTTCCCCCTGATCTTAACATCGTAATTGAAAGGGCACACAGGGCGCTTACTGCTAAGCCCAAAAACTCTGAAGCTGCTCCTCGCTCGCTGGTGGTTTCTGAGACAGGCCTGGGAGCAGAAAAAAGTCATGTATGAAGGAAAACATATCTACTTTGATCATTACTTCTCTCCCGAGCTGCATAAGAAAAGGGCGCTGGTGCGTGATACAGTTAAGCAGCTAAAGATGAAGAACACAAGGGCAAAGTGTGTTTTTCCGGCACAGCTGAGAGTTTTTATGGAGGATGGCGTGAAGACCTACCCGACATTGGCAGACGCTGTGCCTGCTCTTGAGAAGTTGGGGGTGCACGCCCGAGTGGATGAGAGGGAGCGACTGGAGATGGAGCTGTGCCAAGAAGGGTGGAATACAGCGGGAAGGAGACCTATCGGAGGACCAGCGACTCTTACCAACGCTGAAATCAAAGCCTTCTTCAACAAGGATAACTAATTTATATCTCTGCCGAGTATATCTATCTAATTAATCTAGTAAAGTAAGGAGGAAAAAAAGTGCAGATTTTCAATATGGACGAAACGCGAGAACCACTAAGTGGAGAACCACCTATCCACAGCCAAGTCGCTAACGAAGCGCTCTGGGAGCAACAGCGATACCACACATGGCGTGTTTTTTTTGTTGTTGTTTTTTGCGGAGGACCAGTCACCAACCTCCGTCCAAGATACATCAGGGACTGGGTCATTCAGGTTTGACTTAAAAGATTAACGTTTTGATCCAGTCGGGCATGTGGAAGCCTACATTGTTCAACTTGTTATTTATGTGTTCATTTGTAAATGTTTTTTTTGTCCTGAGACTTTTGATGGGCCACGTTGTAATTTTTAGTAATGACTCCTCTTATAGTGATGTTTGTGAGATTCAAGAAAAGGTAGTAATAATAATAATTAATAATAATTTGTTACATTTATATAGCGCTTTTCTAGGCACTCAAAGCGCTTTACATAGAAGGGGGTTCTACATCACAATGTGCAGCACCACCTGGATGATGCGACGGCAGCCATATTGCGCCAGTACGCCCACCACACACCAGCTAATTGGTGGAGAGGAGACAGAGTGATGATACCAATCGTATATATATATATATATGGGGAGGATTGGGAGGCCATGATGGACAGGGGCCAATGGGCAAATTTCGCCAAGATGCCGGGGTTACACCCCTACTCTTTATCGATGGACATCCTGGGATTTTTAATGACCACAGAGAGTCAGGACCTCGGTTTAACGTCTCATCCGAAGGACAGTGCTTGTTACAGTATAGTGTCCCGATCACTATACTGGGGTGTTAGGACCCACACAGACCACAGGGTGAGCACCCCCTGCTGGCCTCACTAACACCTCTACCAGCAGCTACCTAGTTTTCCCAGTTGGTCTCCCATCCAGGTACTAACCAGGCTCAGCCCTGCTTAGCTTCAGTGGGAAACCAGTCTTGGGCTACAGGGTGATATGACTGCTGGCGATTCAACTAGTTGTTGAATATACAACAGAATAACAGATGGATAGTTTAATATGTGTTACGTATAATGTTAAAGGCTTGGGTAGTCCAATTAAAAGGAAAAAAGTGCTGAATCAACTGAAACAGTTTAACTGTGCCATAGCAATGCTACAGGAAACGCATCTCTCTGATAAGGAGCACATGAAGCTGAGAAGAGAGTGGGTAGATCAGCAATATAGTTCCTCGGATCAAAGTGGGAGGAAAAGGGGAGTTGCTATCCTTTTTAGCAAGTCAGTGTATTTTTTGTCATGAGAAAACCTTTACTGATAAGGAGGGGAGATTTTTGATGGTTATTGGGTGTATAGGGGGTACTAAAATTTTAGTGAATTTATACGCCCCAAATGAGGATTGTCCAATTTTCTTTAAAAATATTGCATCCTCGATAGCAGACAATGCTGAAGGGACTGTTCTTATAGGGGGAGATTTCAACTGTGTTTTGAGAGCATCTGTAGATAGACTCCCTGCCGACTTTGGTCCAAGGACTAGGAAATCTTTAACTCTCTGTGCACTGATGGATGAGTTGGGTTTGACAGATGTTTGGCGCCGCCTGCATCCCAAGGAAAAAGATTTCACTTTTTTTTTCAAATGTACACGATAGTCACTCTAGATTAGATATGTTTTTGATGACAGGTGTAGATTCCTATAGAGTGACCCAATGTAATATTGAAGCAATCACCAGATCATGCGCCAGTCTTTTTGATGTTAAAGTTGAGTCCAAATAATAATTTTAAATACTGGAGAGAAAATGTATCTATTCTAAATAACCAAGCGATTCAACAACAAATTAGGAAAGGGATATTAGAGTATATTCAATTTAATGACAATGAGACCGTAACCATCAGTGTTATGGGAGGGAGCCAAATGTGTCCTGAGAGGAAACATTATGGCAATATCATCAAGATTAAAGCGAGAGAGGCTTGCAGAACAATTAGGATTGGAAAATAAAATTAAACAGTTAGAGAAAGATTACCATACAGTACAAGATAATGACACTTTTAATAGGTTGAAAGAAAGTAGGCAGAAATTAAATGATTTATTAACCTATAAAGCAGAGGGGCAGCTTCGATTTACAAAATTAAAAGTATTATGAATTTGGTAACAGGGCAAGAAGATTGTTAGCATTTCAGTTGCGAAAAGCACAATCAGGCAGAGTTGTCCATAGAATTAGGTGCCCAAATTCTGGGGAAATGCTATCGCAACCCAAGGATGTGGCAAAGGCATTAGCCACCTATTACCATGATTTGTACAAGGAAGAGAGCTGTCATAATAAGGAAGAAAAAAAACAGATAATTTTTTTTAACTCAATATGTCTTATTAAATTGACTGAGGAGGAAGCTGATATATTGACACGCCCAATTACAAGAGAGGAAATAAAAAAACAGTATTTTAAAACTTAAAAATAATAAATCTCCAGGAGTGGATGGCCTCCCAGGATAATACTATAAAATGTTTGAAGGAGAGCTTACGCCTCTTCTGGATAAAGTTTATAATTATGCACTCTCAGAGGGGAATCCTCCTCAGTCATGGTCTGAAGCGATTATTAGCGTCATTTATAAAGATGGTAAAGATCCTACTTTGTGCTCGTCTTAACGCCCCATCAGTCTCCTCTGCGTGGATTTAAAGATACTGACTGCCATCATTGCAAACAGAATGCAAAAATATATGAGAAAACTTGTGAAACCCGATCAGACTGGCTTTATCGCCAGTAGACAGGGGACCGACAATGTTCGAAGAGCTTTGAACCTCCAAATAGTGGCACAGAAAAGGAAAACCCCATCAATGTTTCTCAGCTTGGATGCTGGATTGGGGCTTCCTACAACCGGCATTGATGCACATGGGCTTTGATGAGACGTTTATAAAGTGGGTCCAAACTTTCTAGAAGAATCCAAAGTCACGAGTAAGGGTCAATGGGCACTGTTCAAAATTTTTCCCACTGGGACGCGGTACTAGGCATGGTGAGGTTCTTTCACCCTCTCTATTTGCTTTGAGTATAGAACCGTTAGCTGAACTGATTAGATCCAATCCTCTTACAATCCTCAACAAGAGATGTTGAAGTCCAACATCTCTTGTAGAAAAACGAGAATCTGTGACATCTCGCATGACACTGGGTTATAGTTCCTGGCTGAACACCAGTCAGAACACTGACCATTTAAGGGCATGGAGACGTCTATTAGACGGAGCTCTAGCTTTCATTTTTCCCACTGGGACGCGGTACTAGGCAGGGTGAGGTTCTTTCACCCTCTCTATTTGCTTTGAGTATAGAACCGTTAGCTGAACTGATTAGATCCAATCCTCTTATACGGGGAATAAGAGATTAATCCAATATTCAACATAAATTATCACTTTTCGCTGATGATATTTTATTATTTCTGGAAAACCCTATTACTTCTGTCCGTACGGACTAGGACATGTTGGCCTGAGAAAAGTCTCTAGGGCTAGCACTACTGCCAGCATTTCTAGGCAGTTGATGTGCAACCGTGACTCTGTGCTTGACCATGAGCCGAAGGCTGGTTAGCCCTCGCACAGAGCGCCCGAACCCGTGTTGGAGGCATCTGTGCTGACTACCATTCGTCTGGAAACTGTCCCCAAGTTCAACACGTATCAACCATGGGCCCAGGGCTTTGATACAGCCGCGGCCCACTTTGATCCACAGCTGGCCTGAATGCCATGCTTGGGGAGGGACCCGTTATTTCAGCCAGTACCACAGGGGGCGCATGTGCATCATACCCAGCGGATGTACTGGAGAAGCTGATGCCATAAGGCCTAGCATTCTCTGAAAAATTCTCAGGGGTTTGTTGATTCCCGTCTTGAACGAGTATGCGAGCTGCTGTGTAATCAGAGCGCGCTCGTTCGATAGCCACGCCGTCATTTGGGCCGAGTCTAAAATTGTCCCCAGGAAGGAGATTCTCTGCTTGGGGAGCAACGAGCTCTTGGCTGTGTTTATTCTGAGACCCAGGCATTCTAGATGGCTGAGTAGCACAGATTTGTGAGATTCCAGTTCTTCCTCTGACTGGGCCAGGATGAGCCAGTCGTAGGTAGTTCAGAATGCGCATTCCCATTTGTCTCAGAGGGGAGAGAGCTGCATCCATACACTTCGTGAAAGTGCGGGGGCCAAATATACGCCGAATGGCAGGACTGTGTACTGATAGGCCTTCCCGTCGAATGCGAATCTCAAAAACGGTCTGTGACGAGGGGTAATTTGGATATGGAAGTAAGCATCTTTCAGATCCACTGAGAAAAACCAATTCATCGGGCGAATTTGCGCAATGATCTGTTTTAATGTCAGCATTCTGAAAGGCCTTTTGACAAGGGCCTTGTTCAGGTGTCTGAGATCTAAGATGGGCCTGAGGCCGCAATCTTTTTTTGGGAACGAGGAAGTAGTGGCTGTGAAACCCTGACTCGCTCTGAGCTGGAGGCACTGCCTCTATCGCTTTTGTCATCAACAGGCTCTCTACTTCGGTTTTGAGGATGAGCCCAGAATTGGAGCGAGTAGCCTCGTTTAATTGTTTTTACAACCCACTGTGACACACCGGGGATGGCTTCCCAAGCCTCTGCCCGGTCGCACAGGGGTTTTATAGTGTCGGAAGGCAGCACACTGTGCAGGGCGCTGACTTCTATGTGGTACGGAAGAGAAAGAAAACTCATTTGTTGAACGTTCATGTTTTTTATTGAACTCGCCTTTATGGCAGCAGAATGCAGGGGGGGCGCGCATTAAAGGGGGCTCGTTGTTTACATTCATTACATATGAAACATTCAGAACAACATTTTTCTCCCTGGCCGGAACCAGAACGGGCAGTGGGGAGAGAACAAAAGTCTTTTGGGGGCGGACCAACATAATAATAATAATAATAATACTATAATTTATTGTCATTGTTAGTACAATGAGTTTACATAAGTGCATCAATCGATAGTGCATTTTCATAAAGTGCCAGAGATCAACAGTAACACATGTCATAACATAACAGGGCAATTGACATACAGGAGACCGAGAGTGGGGAATATGAAGAAAAAGTGTGTGTGGATATGTATACTGCAGCGATGCAAAGTCCAGTTCTCAGGTATTGCAATTGGTGGATAGTGTGCATACTAAATGGATTAAATTAGAGGGGAACAGTGTTCATTCAGCAGTCTGACTACCTGGGGATAAAGGCTATTAGCCATTCTGGTGGTGCGGGCTTGAAGAGACCTGTACCTCCTCCCTGATGGTAGCAGACGGAACAAGCTGTTTGCTGGATGGAACCTGTCTCTCATGATGTTGTGTGTCCTACGTAGACAGCGGGAGGTGTACACTGTTGAAATCTCCGGGAGGACAATCACAATGATTTTGCCAGCAGTTTTTACCACCCTCTGAATCCTTTGCTGTTCAGCTGTAGTGCAGCTGGAGAACCAAACTAACAGCCCATAAGTCAGTACACTTTGGATTGCACAGTTGTAAAAGTTTATCATGAGCGATAATCTGTGAGAACAGTGCTTCTGTGCAAGGGTGCATACTGTATGGTGGGCACACTGCCTGCACGTATTTTAGTAAGGTCGTTGTTAAAGCAGCGTTGGTGTGCCGGCGAGCTTGTTTGACAATAGGCTAGTTGATTGCAATATTTACATCTCCAGTCGACTGAACCGAGGGGATTGAGAGAATGTAAAGGAAGTCTTTGGTGGTAATCCGTCAGCGGCGGGACTTTTGAGTGGTTCTGTAGCTCTGAATTCACAGTGCTTATATGCAGGGGTACACCCTATGTAGGGGACACACTGGCTGCAGTCATAACAGAGGAAAGAACTCTTACTTGTTTATTAGGATCGCCGTTAATACAGCTTTTTGTGTACAGGCGTGCATACTTCATAACAGGCTTGTTTACTGTAATGGTGAACCTCTCCAGTCGCCTGAATAGGGGACTGAGAGAAGTGGTAGAGAGTGAAAAAGGCGCAGGGCTTGGCCGTCGTTTACGACGCCGATATGTGTTAAACAGAGAGCATGGCTATGACGCAAGTCGCGCTCTCGACTGTGTTTTGGTGTGCAGGCGTGTGTGCTTCATAACCGTCTCGTTTACTACACTGAACCTTTTACAGTCGCCTGAAAAGAGGGAACTGGGATAAGTGATCGAGAGTGAAAAAAGGTGGATGGCTTGGCCGCCGCCATTTACGGCACCATTATGCGCTAGACAGCGAGTGCAGCAATGACGTAAAAAATTATATAACACTTAATTTTAGCATTTACTCTCCCTTTTGAGTGGCATGGCAAAGCATGCTAAGAAATAGAAATCCCAGCCCAGTTTGAGTTTAATTTAAGTTTGTCTAAATAAAAAAAATAAAAACGTTAATAAAACTCAAAACAATTGTGAACTCAAAAGAAAAAGAAAGTGTTAAATACTCATAAAAGTTGATTTAAACTAATTTGTTTACATTTTTAGTGTTACGGTTTACAGTGCAGAGAAACAGGAGGAAAAGGTAAACTTGAACATGGTTTCCAAATTACTCAAATTAGTAAAGATTTATCAAATTTAACTGTTAGCACAAAGGTATACCAGAGCACTTTCTTGGTGGAAAGATTTGAATACTTTCAACTGAATTAACAGTCAATATCCACTGATTTACACCAAAAGAAAACCAGTTATCAAATTGTCTGGGGCAGAAGAGAGGAAACCTCCAAGTCTCTCTGCTTGCTGTGTGGCTTTTGGCTGCTTTTATTGCTGGCTCTCTTCTTGCAGGAACCAATGAATGGAATCCAGATGACAATCAGCAAATGGGGTGCAAGTGTTTACAATCAGCACCTGGAAAACGGAGGGAAATAGCAAAAACAGTAATACACAGCAATAACCTTAAACACATCCCCAAACATAATGCACAAAAGAAAAACAATACGCCCTGGGTTTGTTGGTTTGTTTTTGTCAACTTTAAATTAATCCTGTAACCCATAATTTGGTGCGGGCCCCTGGTCTCACCTGTGTTCGCGTCCTATCAACACCCGGGTGATGTGCTTACCTAGCCACACAAGTTCCTCATCATTTCTTCCTCATCATGAAGAAATTGATTGCAACTTCAACACCATTCGACTCATGGAATCATCAGATGTGTAGTACTTTTAAGCGTTTGACTACTTTTGCCACAATACCATGGTTACAGTTAGTGTTAATACATTCAATCCATGGTGAATGTTGCTGAAATTTAAGCCTTTCAGCAACATTCACCATGGATTGAATGTAGTAACACTAACTTATAACTTTTATAACTTATTTGTTTATCGCACAATGTTTCTCCTTGTTTCCACATCAGCGCTGTTTGATCGAGATCGGCCTGTGACTTATGGTAGTGGCTCATGGCATTGCGCTGTCTATTATTGATCCGAACTGATAAAGGGTCCATGAACCAAAAATGTGTGGCGCAGTTTTGTTCCACTTTCATTTAGTTTTCCATTTGATGTCGGGCAACTTTGTGGTTGCACTAGCGCAACCGCTAACAAAATTTTGGTTGCATTGGCAGGAAAAATGGTCTGGAGCCCTGAACTATTATATATTTGATTCAACTGTTGTTTGTTTGTTTGTTTGTTTTTTATCATTCAGTCCTTATTACAGTGATGCAATCATCAGAGGTGAACCAGTCAAGAGTAGTTTCTAACAATTGCATCTTATTTTAACTATTTGTTGCATGTATATTTGTTTTTATTTATTTGTTGTGGGTCAGATGATGCGTTGTGGGACTACTGATGCGTTGCATCGCACCACAACAGCTAAAGGCTGTCTACACTGGACGCGACAAAGCATTTGGCCTTCTTGTCAGTACGTCTTAAATAGAACGAAGCATCAGTTTACTGTTGGGGATTTGTCATGTTGTGCCGTATCCAGAGTAGAAAACATCACTGATTATAATGGGATCTATTATCTTTTGCCGACCTACACCGTTTATGTCCAGTGTAGACACAGTGTTGGAAAAATTACATTAATGATTTTGAAGACTTGATAAACTGAATCAGGTGTGTTTAATTAGGGTTGAAGCTAAACTCTGCAGGGTTGGCCCTCCAGGAACTGGGTTTGACACCCCTGCTTTAGGCGCTCTGTATTGACTCTTCTACTTGTTTTTTTAGGGTTTTTTTTACATGGCTAATCTACACAGTGAAATGTGATTCGATTTAGAGCACTAGTAATTCGGATTTGGAAATCTGAAAAATCAGATCTCGATCAAGGTGATCCCAATTTTGCTTTAAACAACCAGCACAAAAGTAAAATGGATTACCTGATCCTGGAAAACAAAATGTGGGATTTCCATATCCAGATAATTCTTATCCAGATTGAACTTTTTGAGCAACCCCCTCCCCGACGCCCCATGTATAGGTTCTAGTTGTATGTTGGTTTTGATACTTTACATGTCTTGATGTTTTGTTGTCTGTTGCTTTGTGCCATTAAACTGCTGTTCATTTGCATTTGTCTCTTTTCGCCTTAGACCTGACGGTGCTGAAAGAGGAGAGTAAAATACTGAATGAAATGGAAAAGAAAATTCAATATAATAATCCTCAGGATTTCATAACTGGAGGAAAAACTTTTAGTTGCTCACAGACTGGAAAGACTTCCTCACAAAAAAGGGCTAAAAAGAAGGGGACTAGGAGTGATTTCACCTGCCAACAGTGTGGAAAGAGTTTCTCTTATAAAGTATACCTTAAAAGACACATGAGAATTCACACTGGAGAGAAGCCTTTCACCTGCCAACAATGTGGAAAGAGTTTCACTCTGAAAGAAAGCCTTAAAAGACACACGAGAATTCACACTGGAGAGAAGCCTTACGCCTGCCAACAGTGTGGAAAAAGATACAACCTAAAAGGAAGCTTTAAAAAGCACATGAGAACTCACAATGGAGAGAACTACACCTGCCCTCAGTGTGAAATAAGTTTCACTCTGAAAGAAAGTCTTGCCAGACACATGAGAGTTCACACTGGAGAGAAACCTTACACCTGCTCTCACTGCGGAAAGTCTTTTGCTGAAAAAGAAAAACTTAACAGACACATGAGAGTTCACACTGGAGAGAAGCCTTTCACCTGCTCCCACTGTGGAAAGACTTTTGCTGAAAAAGAAAATCTTAACAGACACATGAGAATTCATACTGGAGAGAAGCCTTACACCTGCCAACAGTGTGGAATAAGTTTCACTCTGAAAGGAAGCCTTAACCGACACACAAAAATTCACACCGGAGAGAAGCCTTACACCTGCCCTCAGTGTGGAAAGTGTTTCACTCAAATTGGAAACCTTAAAGTCCACATGGGACTTCACTCTGGAGAGAAACCCTACATGTGCCCTCAGTGTGGAAAGGGTTTCAATGAAAAACGGCACTTTGTAGACCACATAAGGGTTCACACCGGAGAAAAACCTTACATCTGCCAACAGTGTGGAAAAAGTTTCCACCGAAAAGGAACCCTTAACCGGCACATGAGAGTTCACACTGTAGAGAAGCTGTTTACATGTGGACACTGTGGGGAAAGTTTTGGGTATAAAATAGCCCTTAAGTACCACATGAGTATTCACGCATGAGAACTGTTTTGTATATCATCAGTGTGGAATTAATTTCATAGACTGGAAACGCCTTGGAACTCATTTATGAAATGAATGTACAACAAAAAAAACTGCGTACGGCCCTTTCCACGCAAAACGTGGCATGTACCAATTAGGGGTGTGCACGAATATTCGATTATTCGAATATTCAATCTGTAATTAATATTCGAAAAATAAAAATACTATTCGAATTTTACTAAATTGCTTTGCTGGCTGTATATGCACTAAGTCCATGATGAATCCCACTAAAACTTGCAGTTGTAACTAAATCCACTGGGTGGCGCTGTGGAGTGTTAATAAGTTAAGTGTATTTGATCACATAATGTCGTCTGCCTCACGATGTTTGGAATTACTTGGATGAACATTGAAAATGATCTTACAAAATGGAGTTACTTTTGATAAGATGAATTAATGAAACTGAGTCTGAGAAATCACATCAAATCCAAACACCAGTCGAATGAGGACTGCTCTCCATCCCTGCATTCATGAGTGCAGGTAAGCACAGATGTTCACAGAGTGAAAGCGAGATAACTTATATGATAGCAAAATGATCTCGAGACCAATGCTTCCTTTACGTTTTGTCGAGGGTTTAAGAAAAGAAAACTTAAAGAAAGAAAAAGAAACTTCACTTAACACCGTTATCTGTGTCTCTGCAACGTCTGTCAGCGGGGCTTGTTTTCTCACCCGAGAATATCGTCATCCACACGATATTATTGTTTTTCCTCAACATTATAATGTGAAACAATATAAACATGATAACCATATTCTGACTCGAGTGTATATGTACGTTCTGCACGATAACTGGCCCGCTCTGCTTTATTAGTGTTTTTTTTTTCTGCTTGTGCTGCTTGAGCTTATAATGCTTTTGTTCTTTACGCCTATATTTTTTGTTTACACATATTGTTCAATGTTTTGAACTGAATGAAAACCTTAAGATATAACGTAAGCTTGTTGTGTATATTACCTAATCATAAGTTTGTTCAGAAATGGTGACGACAACTTGATGAATAAAAAAAATCTCTCTCATTTTCTCAAAATAATGTCATTCAATAAACGAATATTCGTTTTTTATGAGCCCAAATATTCGAATCCAATAGCAAACTGCCAAATTGGATTACTGCCAAAAGAGAGACAAGTCCAATAACGTTTAAATTAATTTTGGCTTGACGTGTCATTGTTTATAATGAATGACTAACTTATTTATTTAGTATTTTATTTTATATTTTAATTTTTTTTTTATTGTAGCCTACTGTTCTGAAAACTGTTTAATTTAAAGGATTTGTTGTGGAGTGAGGGGAAATTAAATAGCGCTGTAGTGTTTAATGTTTGTAAATGTTTAGTTTTATTTACCAGTATTTAATATACATATAAAGTAATGTAATTGTTTGCAATTACAAGGTTAACGGGTGTTTTTGGAGTAAGATCAATTTCTCTTTTCATGAGATTACTTCATTTTCTTGGCCGGGTGACGTTACTCCGTGTCGTAAACTCTAGGGGTGAGGCTTCTAAAACGTGAATTTTTAGGGGTGTGATATTTAAATGACGATTGTTTTCAGCTGCCACATTTATCAATGTATTATTATTCATAGGATGGAATTGGCAGCATGTGAATGTTTCATGAATCACACATGTTCCCTGTTTTAAGATGATTTCTGCGCTCGGATCTGCAAATGGGATTTGGGATTCGGCCTAAAGCTGGGCATACACTGTGCGATTTCTGTGCAATTTCAGCAAGGTTACCTACTCACACTGTACGAGTAGATCGCATGCAATGTAAAGCCAAAGCTCACGGTTTATGTGCTCACACTGTGCGGCCCGATCATCGAGCGCGACTTGTCTGCTCACACTGTACGAGTGTAATATGCGTATAATATGCGTATAAACCTAGAATAGAGAGATAGCCTATCAAATGCATCAGCTATCGATATCAAGAGCATTTAGCATTTACAAAATGTAGCCTATATAAATGAACATTATTATTAGGGTAGGCCTACTTTTATTATTAAATTGATATTACATTTATTGCCCCCGCACTAATTTTATAACGCATCAATGCATAACCGATACTCTGCACAATAAAAGAATAGATAGATTAGCTTAATTACTCCTCATTATTTAAATACATTTTGCACAATTAAACAAGGAATTATAGGCCTAGAATTAAAATGATTATCAGTCTATAATATGTCATAACACTGCAATAATATTATCAGAAAGTAAGAGCAGCTTTATTTAAAAAACAACTTGTTTAACACGAAATGGGCCTATACTTCTCTTCTAATTTGTTTCACAATATGGGCCACAAGAGAAATATTAAGAATATAAATTAAGACAGTTATAGGCCTATAAGCATATTTTAAAGAAGATGAATCTTGTCTCTGTGAGAATATGCGCCGAAAGCTCGTCAGATTTTACTTTCACTTTCACCGACTTTCGCACACATTGCGTTTTTGCGTGATATCCACTGTCTCGCCTTCATGATTTAAAACGATAAGAAAAAAAATCTATATTGCGCCGTGACATTTTGTCATTCTTTTCTTTTGTCAAATGATGGACAACGGTTCACATTTTTCCCATGATAATACAATTAAGTAAATATTAAATAATAGTAAATAAAATAATTTGTGAAAGTAAAACAAGTAAATTAATATTCAAAGTTAAATTAATAAAAGAGGCACTGATAGGCTAAACACGGTGGTTTAAACATCTTAGATTATCCATTTTACAACACAAACTGGAGGCAAGCAACAGTTTGCTAAATTTCCCCTATTTGATAACTGCCTACAAGACTTAAAGATCTCCCTCTTTTCGTTTTCTTTCTCGTTGCATTAAAGATGAAATGGTTCAACTTCTGCTTTCGCGCAGGCGCAGTGATGAGAAATAGAGCAATCAGTTCGTAGCTCTGCTTCAGCTGTGCAATACCCTCACGAGGAGCGACCAGAATTTCTGACATGCCAGAAAATCATCCGATTGCGGATTGGAAGCGGTTTATCGCGTCTCGTTTCCCCCTGTACATTGCACGAACACCTCAAGACAAACGACGCACGATAAAGCTGAAAATCGGCCCGACCCAAAAAAGAGTCGCACGAGTCAGAATTCGGCTCGAAATCGGACGAAAATCGCACAGTGTATGCCCAGCTTTAGCCAGGGCTTTCAGTGAGTGTGGCCTTATGGTTAGAGTCGGACTTGTAACCTTAAAAGTCCAATACGTCCCAACATCGGGCCAGAAGCTCTGCAGCGTTTTACTAAAACCCATTCTTAACACATCACTTTTAAAACAATGTCACACAGCCCCATCATTTCACCAACAAAGGGAAGTTTTACCAGACTGGTGTAGGGGAATTTACAGTTAAAGGCTGTGGTAGATTATTTCTTCGACTCGGCCGATGTCTCAACATTTTTGAACACTAATCACTTGGGAATAAGATCTCTAGTGTTCCACTAACCTGATGTGCAGCACTAACCAGACAGACTCCAGACAATGCCTTCGAATATGCTTTAATCACGGCCGGAGGACCTCAGACCAATTTCATAAAGAATCCCACCAGCAAAAATAGTACAACAGTTTTTATAGAATAGGAGCATAGCAAATGTGACATGATTCATTACATAATTTTCTACATTATTATTGGTTCTTCATGTGTATAATTCAGCAACCAGTATGGTATGATCAGTGATTGAGGAACTCAACATTTTTGGGGCAGACTGCTGTAACTTTTCACAGATCATCCCCCGTTTTCTGATGCTGCTGGCCTCACAAGCATCCGCTCAACTCTCATACACATCTCACTTATCACACCTCCCTTCAGGGTAGATGCCCACTTTGCGGCGGTAACTCCCTGTCTTAGGGCGTTTTCACACCTGAAAGTCCGAACCAAGGTCCGAACCGAAGTTCATGTTTTGATATTTTTTATATATTCGGTTAGGTTTGGTTTGGTTTCACATTGCAATTATGTGAGCGGACTAAAGAACTTTACATGACACACTTGCGTCCACTCGTCATCATCTATGTGGGCGGCATCTGGACATTGATGGGTTTGTAAACGGACGTGCGTCTGACATCAGCGTCTTTGTTGAATGAACGGACGCATATCATCGTTGCCACTATTGAACAGTGCGCATTGCTTGACTATTTTTTTATTCGTTACGTTTAAAAGTGGACATTTCAAGCTTTATATACACATATTTCTCATGTTTGTGAGGCAAGTAGCCTGCTGAGTTTCCGTTTATTTGAGACACGCTCCAGTTCATGTGTAAAGCATGTGATCGCTCCCGTGATTATTGTCTGCTATAGACTATTTGCTTCTTATTTATTAAATCCAGGCAATTATCTGATTAAACGTTGATTAAAATTAAGATACAATTTATACAAAACGAAATTCCCATTAAAGAAATGTTTTCTAAGCAAAATCATACAAAATTTCGTTCAAAATTATTTCTGACTTTCTGTCTACTGACATATTGCGCATATTTTCACTTTTCATAATCAATGTAGCCTAGATTGAATTTAAAAATAACGTTATAATATTTAAACATAAACAGGAACTTCCTGTAAAGGGTCTGAAAGTCCGAACCATACAGAAAATGCTTTCACACTAGAAACGAACCGAACCTTTGTTCAGTTTGATCCGGACCGAGACTACCTCTTTTCGTCTGACCAAATTTCGTCTGTTTGGTCCGGACCGTGGTACGGGGGAGGTTTCACACCTGCAATTTTGTTTCGGACCAAACTGAAAAGTCCGAAAATCCGGACCAAACAAGGTAGGTGTGAAAACGCCCTTAGGTTGCCCACTGTCGGGCCAAAGAGGATCTTACCCGTCATTGAGAAATCACCTCACGCACACTGGTAACTGCTCTTTGACAGTTTTGTCTTATTTAACTAATATCTAGATCCCTAGCGGCCTGAATTACTAAATTCGAGGTGCCCCTATCTGGAATGGGAGACATTAGCCACGTTTACATGCGCACTTTTTTGTCATTCCGATTAAAATCATTCCGATTGAAAGATTCGGTGGACTGTTTACATGAGACTTTATCTAAACCGATCTGGTGTTTACATGTGCTGACTTTCAATCGTAATCATTTTGTGACATGCGCACACGTTGCCAGTTATAGTAACTGCAACGTTCGTGGATCAATAGTTCTGTGTTGGTCATTTTTCTATTTATTTATTTTGTCTGTGGGCGGACATGCAGTAGTTTAACCTAATTCATATCCTATACAATGGCTATTTCAAAAGCTGTGAATGACGAATGCGGAATCAAAATTAATTAGAGGTGGGCATAGATACATTTTTTTAATCTAGATTAATCTCACTGTAATCTTGGAATTAATCTAGATTAAAATGGCTCATTTGAATTATGCCGATGGCATTCAGAATATGTGTACTCGTAAGTGATTGTCTTTTTGTAGTTTGAATAATAAATAACTTATGTCCCTTTAAGACCTGACGCACGCATGGATCCCAAACACTGTTCCTGTGAGCTGGTTACGACTGTGTTTACGTTAAAACTCACCAAGATGGGCATTGAGACATTTTGAGTGTATTTGACCATTAATAAGCTGGAAAAAGGAGCTAATTTTTGCACTTGTATGTCAGAGGCGGCTTTATTATGGTATGTGTGTCCGCGCTTCAGATGCGAGCGCGAAATCTGCGTGAATTAGTAGAATTAACGTTATGTTAAACCTGCGCGAAAATCAGACCGGTCACACCAATACTAACACGCTGTCATGAGGAAAAAATGTTCAGAGGATTAAACGGACTGAATGAGAGGAGGTGGGCTAAAATATCAAGGTGAAAGTCATCATAGCTTGCGTAGTATAGACCCAGCTCCCAACCCAACTTTGAGAATAGATTAACAGCGATTTTTATTTTATTTTATCGCCGATAAGAGTCTCACGTTAACGCAGCACGTTAACGCCGATAACGTTAATAAACCCAAATTATTAATAAAAACAGGATATACAGTTAAACATGAATGAAAGCATTCAAGACGTTCTCTGCATCATTACTAGTAACGTTAGATACATTGCCTACTACACGCATACATATTTCAGATGATTAAGGAAAGATACCATAATCACTGAGGCATAAATATTAACAAAACTAATTAAAGTAGACAGTGGGTAATGTTACTTAACCTATTTGAAGCAGTTGTTGAACTTTTTTATATATATAACTAGTGGTGTCAACAATAATCGATTCAGCGATGCATTGCAATGCGGGGCATGCACGATTCAGCATCGATGCGGCAAAGTGCCATAATCGATTATGTCACCGTTTATTTTCTGGCCTTGAGTTGGACAATAAAGTTGTGAAGTTTCAATTACTTCCAGGGTCATAACAACAACAATCAAGATGGCAGAGGCGGAGGGAGATGACCGCGATAGACGGGTAATTAAAAATGCACCCAAAGCTTGGAAAGCGGACATCTGGGCACATTTAGGATTCTGACGCCGGCTTCACACCGCACGCGGAGCGGTGGGTATGGAGAGCCGGAGCCCGCGCCCCCGTTGTGGATTCACACTGGCAGCGTTTGTCTCGCGCAGATATTGCAAATACAGACAAATATTGTACATTATGTCACATTTTCCGGTCTTCTCCTACGAGCCCCGTCTGTCTCGTGCTTTGATTTATGATGGGCAGCATATGCTGCAAATGCGACCGTGTTCCCCTCAGTCCCAAACACACATGCATATAACTTGTTGTAGCCTATAGAAGTAGTTCTTATGATAAATGTAAGTTAACATTAAAGTGAATATTTGCTTCTAGTTTTAATCATTTAAACAGGCTTTTGAAGTTTGGGCAAAAACGTCTGGCAGTGTTGTGTTTTAAAACATTTTTACAGCTCTGGATGTCATATGGTGATTGTGAAACACACGGGGCATTACACTACTGTTATTTTCCATGTTAATCTGGTCAGTTTTGATCAAGAACAATCCACTGTGGCTTTAAATCAGCGTGAGCAGCGCGGCAAAAATAGACTCGGCGCCGAAACGATCGCGGCACTGCTGAAAAAAGTGTACTTAAGTACAGTACTCAAGTAAATGTACTTAGTTACTGTCCACCTCTGACGGCACGTCACGGCAGAGTTGCGGGGGTTATGCGTGCTACTTGTAAATAAAGAAGCTGACAAACAGCAGTCTTTTGAATCGGCTTTGGCCGCGACTCTGGAAGATTTGGAGTTAAGCTTTTCTTTGAGAAAAGAACAAAGAACGGCACTGAAGTCATTCTTAAGAAAAGAAGATATGTTCAAAGTTTTGCCTAACGGATACGGCGAAAGTCTGTCAACTAACGTTAGCTCGGCTTTAGCACCTTCTTCTTTGCTCTGGTTGGTTGTGGCGCTCATGGCGCTATCCAATTGCGTGCTGAGGGAATCTGAAAGACAACCGTTTATCCTGCCCCTCGAATTGAGCCCTGTCAATGGTGAGTTTCCAGACCCAACATCTTGATTTCTCATATGTCGGTGTCAAATTTCTATACAGAGAAGTATTATTTATTCAATCTTTACCCAAAATGTGCAGATGTAATCATTATGAGCGCTGGATACTCTAATGTGCTGTGTTTTCAGTTCATACTGGCAGCCAGAGGGCGCTCCGTGCACATGTAGTCCATAAATGATACAGACGAAGAAGAGTTATACGATGTGACATCAGGAACTACCTGACATAAAGCTTTCTGAGATCGCTATAACATGCAGATAGACATGTTCTAAGACAATAAACACACAATCGCAAAGATGTATGGTTTATCTGTGTTCTTTATACCATGTTGGGTGTATTCATAATAGATTAAGAAAATGTTTGCCATTGAAATGACTAGAGATGCTCCGATCAGCATTTTTGGGGCCAATCACCGATTACCGATCACCAAGATCATGATGTGCCGATTGCCGATCACAGAATGGCAGGGGAATGGGAATCTTTTATCTACAATCTTGCAGAGTTTGCACCTTTTGTAGAAATGAAACTAACTCTAAATTAACTGAGTCAAGATCTTGAAGAACCACCAAGTGTTTATTTTAGAAAATGAGATAACTTAAGGCTACTGTAGGCCATCTTTCCCAAATAAATGTATATAATAAATGTATATAATTATCTCACCTAAATATTTGATCATGCAGTGCATTTTTGTTTTTAAAAACAATTTTCCAGGTAGGTCTAACATTAGTATTGAGGTAATAAATACTAAAGACATTTAATAAGAAATCAAATGTAAATTAATATTGGTCTTCCCTGAATAAATTAAATTAGATTAATCCTTACACTTAAGGTTGCAAAAGTTAGTCATTCAAGAGCAGTGAGTGTCATAAAGGTTCATCAAACAACACAAGACAAAGAGAAACTCAGAGACAGCAGCAGTTTATTCGACAGCTGTCACTTTAAGAGCGAACACGAATACGGTTACAGTTGCACAAAATGTTCACTCGCGAGTCACGATGGGGTTTACGTGCATACTCGTCAAGACGGTAATTTAGTACATACATTTGTGTGTATCTGACCATTTCAGCGCAATTTGTACTCGCAAGCTTTTTGTGAGATGGCCTGTGTGTGTGTGTTTGTCTCTCCAGACCGTGCACGCGAGTGCTGAGCGGTTTGAACACTGGCAAGACTTAAAAATAGATGCAAATGATAAACTTTAGTGACGATGCGACACTGCCTCGATTGTGCAAAGGGGCAAATCCTGTGTCAACTGTGCAGCTGGATTTTAGAGCACATGCAATGCGCTGATGTGAAGCCATTTGAGCATTTTGAAAGGGAGAGAGAGAGCGCGCGCACGCGGTGATTCACGCGCGCTGTTTGTGAACTTAAGTTACGTCCCACAGAACGTTTTCAAATGACTGCGTAAGTTATTTAATATAGAAATATGAATTGTAACTCACCTTCAGCATTATAATTATTTTACCCGCGCTGGAAAGAGAATGAGACGGTGTCGCTGCATATCATGCCCTAGCTCTCACGGCAGGTGCGGGTTTTATGTGTCGTCAGCATGCGATCGGTTCATGAGATCGGCCTTTTTGGAGACCGCCGATCAATCATCCCAAAGCGATTATCGACCGATCGAGATCGGTTGCCGATCGAGATCGGTTGCCGATCGATCGGAGCACCCCTAGAAATGACTGGGAAAAAGTGTCCCAATCAACCTGAAGACACCTTATACTATTTGAAATCATAATTGTATTGCATTATGCTGTTTTAAATCCCAAATACTTTACTTATTACATTCATCATTACCAATTATTCAGTTATTTGTATTTACTGAATACTGAATTGGGTTCAGTGTCACAATATTACTGTTTTTTTTAGACTTATTTCAAAAACATTTCTTATTGAAATCTTGTTGTGGCAGATAATTTAGCTTGTTTTAAGCAAAAACTCACTTCATATTTATTTTTTATGATTTTTTTTAATGATTTTTATTGAGGTTTGTTTTGTAGAAAGTCTTTATTTAAAGTGAATTTCGTTTTCTATAAATTGTATTTTAATTTTGATCAAGGTTTCATCAACTACTTGCCTGTATATTTAATAAATAAGAAGCAAACCAAGATCGTCTGGAATGGATTGGCGTGCGTAACGAACCCACTGGACATGTTTCCGCGAACTTTAAGTAAGACTGAAACTAGCGCATTTCTGTTTTTAATACATTTCTTGAATATATGTCTTAATTACAGTAGGCCTATTGTAGATAGTTATGATATTTGTCCTGCACCGGGGTCTGTCATTACTAGGTTAAAGTTACGCCACTGATACAGGCAGCGGAAGAGCCTATTTTACTCTGAGCTTGCTTCTGCTTTTCAAACATGGAAGTGTGACAAAGGCACATTCTCTAATATGGATACAGGCATATTTTTGTACACATCACTATACAACACATGTCCTTATTAGGAGAAAATATATGTTGTTTTAACGAGAAAAATACGTAGTTTTAACGACATAAGATCTCGTTATTACGGCATAAATGAGTGGAAAAAATTATATGTATGTGGCAGCAATGCGTCACCGCTGTGAAGCAATCATGCGTAAAATGATTTGAGCAAATATATAACATTCTTCGGCACATTTCCTTCGAAAAAGAAGTGTCCTCAGGGGCTCTGATGCCGGGAGTCTATGAGATTCATATGTTTGTTGGTACATCCAACAACAGAACGTTTGTAATGTTTTTTTTGGCGCAGACATTGTAATACTCTAGCACTGATAGAGAAAGTAAACAGAAATGCCGTCTCTGTGCTTCTCACTCAGGGGTGTGTCTATGCTAAAAGGGCAGATCATCATCAGTCATGGGCGTGGTTTACCTACTCTTACAGAGTATTGGGGGAAATCTGCAACAGCGCATTATGAGAGATTGATAATGATTGATGGGGATTATAAAAAAAAGTATTGGGTGGATTTTTACCATTATAGGCAAGCTGTTTACACACACTGTGGACACACATCTGTGTTCAAACACCTTATGCAGTGAATTTTGCCCCTTTAAATGACGTGATGGGAATCAAATTGTATTGTATGCAATGTGAGAAGAGCGTGTGTCTCTTTGTATGGTAGTGTTTGCACACAACACCTGTTCTCTCACAATGATCGGTTTACATAACAGTAACTCACTGTCTGCCTTACCTCACATGCATCACGTGAAGTAAATATACTGCATTTATTCATTTAATTTAATTCATACTTCATTCATTGTTTTATCTGACACCTGCTTGTGCAAAATACACAGGAAACATTACAAACTCGGTAAGTGAGAATCATGGATTGCTTATTTGTTCTAAAAAGCAGTTAACTTGTAGGCCTTGTTTAACAATTGAATTAAATATTATTAATTGAATATAAACACAAATAATTTTGGCAACTGGCGTGCTGAATGTGCTGTATTATAAGTGATGGGATTTCTTTATTAATGTATGCAACATTCTTCACAAATGACTGTAACTGATGATATTAAATACTTATGACATTTGTGTTGAACACAACTGAGTTTTGTAAAACTGAAGATGGATCTCCCTACTTTCGTGCTTGATGAGGAGGTATTAAAACTTAAGTGTATTCAGAACATGAGAATTGTGCTCGTCTGTCTGAGAAACCTGATCTTCTCAGACACTGTAGTCAGCAAACCAATGATACAGTCAGCCAGCGCTCAAGGTGCTTCCACTAGAGTTCATAATTCGCCTGGTTGTAAGCCACAGACTCCTGTCACAGGTGAGAAGGACGAGCATGATGGAGTTCTGGCTGATTTCGGTTCCTCTGGATAAAATCAGCTGTCAGTCTTTAGAGAAACTCAAACGGGTCACAGCTAAATCAGGTCTGGCCACCAGCTCCAGATTCCCTGTCCCAGAGCTGAAGGTAAGAAAACACTCTTCTTCTTCTTCAACTTCAAAGTCTCTCAGATGATTCACTGCCAGTTTGAGGCTCATAGTTATCATCTCAGCTAACAAAAATATGCTCTAAGAACGATTTGATAACGTTCCCTTTAAATGTTATTTCAGATTGTTCGCTGAACATTCAAAACAATGTTTTAAAAACGTTTAGGAAACATTAAGGAAACTTTCTATTTTAGAATTTTGCAAATATTATGGGACCGCTACTTTTGGAAGTTTTATAATCATTCTGAAACAAGAAACATTTAAAAAACAATTAGGTTTAAGAAAAAATGGTCCATGATTGATGTATTAAATAATGTTTTTATGATAACGTTTTGGGAATATATATAGACTTTGAACGCATGTTCTGGATGTTACTGGAAGAACGTTTGTTGTCTCATTCTTAGACACTTTCCATGAGTACAATATAGGGCTTGAACATCAAAAAAAATGTTTGTTATTTATTTCTTTCACAATCAAGATTCAGTAAAGGAGGTGCTTAAGCTTCAGAATATGTTCAAAATAAACATGAATGGAGCTGTTATTTTCATGAGGTTTGTCATTATTTTAACGCTGCTCCTAAAATGTATTATATCATGTCTGAATATAGTTCAAGATGAATGTATACCGTTATGAATTTTATATCATTACAAATACTTTATAAACTAAAGCTGAGCTTGATGGATGCAGTCAAAACTATGATTTTTGTAAAATTGAGAAAATGGAATGAGATCATTTGCTTATGTACAAATCAAGCATACAGCGTTAGTTCTGGCAGGCCACATAGTCAAGCTCCGCTATCAGCTGATTGGGAAATTCTAACTCCGCCCCTTTCAGCTGATCCTATGCACTCAATTGGCTTCTCTCAAACAGGGCGCCTTACTTAAGCATAGCTTCACTTCAATCTGCCTGCTTCTGCTGCACGCTGCTTTGCAACCTACCTCCTCCCCAGCTCCTCCTTAAACTGCTTAACTTAATCATGTCATTCTTACCATGTTAAACGCATCATATCGCTGCGATGATAATCCTCCGGTCTAAAGTGAACGCTACACCTACACACACCACCGCGTGCTTTGAAGCAGATGCTGAAGTGAAGTCCCGTCTGTTCACCTGCACAAAATGCCACCATGCAGGTTTCCAGGTTTCCTCAACATTTTTTTATAGGAAACCTGTGGACTCGATGTCCTGACAGGCTGGACACAATAATTTACCATAACAATGATACTTTGGAATAGAAAAACTACCGAAAATACACAGACTCGTACTGAATACCAACCTATTCTGCACTGAGCCAACGCAGAGCTCGGCAAGCGACTCCCTCTCGTGACGTAATATGACGCCATGTTGAAAAAAAAGCGTTTTTTACTAGCGGCCAACGAAACGGCCTCTTTATCTACAAAATTTGTGCTCTTATGTCTTTTTAAAACATTTTAAATCCTGCATTACCTTTTCATATGGTATTTTCATACAAGGTTATATATTCATTTAGAAAAAAATGTACCTGCAAGATGCCCTTTAAATGATTTTAAAGGGGTCTTGTTATTATGCTTTTTTACATGTCGATTGTAGTCTTGAGTTTTCTTTCAGGAACGAACATGTCACAATATTCCTCATTTAAATAATTCCCACCCAAGTAATAGTATTTACAGCGCCTCAGTATCATATGCATTATATATGGTACACTTCCGACAGATGCTCTAAGCGGTAGACCCAAGTGTGCCACACAAGTCCTGAAAAGTAAAGCCAAAATGCCTCGATCACCTCCAGGAGGCTGGATGCAGTATAGGTCATAAACCCTGCCCTCTCAATGAAATGTAAGGGGACATTTACAAACTAAACAATCAAATTACACTTCAAATACATTTTTTCCAAAGATGGTATCTGCAGTTTTTTTTATCACACTGAAGTTAGTTCAAGTGTTTGTTCTATAAATAAGTTTGGTTTTAGTTAGTTATTTGATGTTATAAAAACAGGGGTGTGACGTTGTGATTGACAGCTTCAAGGTGAAGTAGTCACTGAAGCACCAACTGTTTTTTTCCGTGAACTTCGGGAGGAGATTGGAGCTTTAACTTTAATTTCTACATTTCCATAACTGTTTATTTTTCAAAAAGTTGTTGATTAGGCGGGAGTGTGGGCAGGACCTTGATATCGCGGCTCCACTTCGTGCTCACTACTGTGCAGACTCGGGCTCCAAGATGTTAGTGCCATATTTGGACACTGGTGGTGGAAGAGATTGAAGGCGCGTCGTCCATCTTTTTTTACAGTCTATGGGTAGACCAATCACAACAGACTGGGGCCAGCTGACCAATCAGTGCAGACTGCACTTTTCAGAAGGTGCGTTTTTAAAGAAACTGAAACTTAGGCTGTGTCCCAAATTGCATACTCTCTGAGCAGGGTACGTGTTTTGAATACATAATTCCTTCGCGACCACTAAAAAAAGGATATTCTATCTTCTATCAGTGTCAGTTCTGTCACTGTAATTAGAGTGAAAAGTATTATTTCATCCCAAAATTTCACCCCGAAGTTAAAACTCTGTCATGGTTTACTTACCCTCATGTTGTTTCAGACCTGTATGACTTAATTTCTTCTGTGGAACACAAAAGTTAACAGTTTTGGTGCCCAGTGACTTCTATTGTATGAACAGAAAGCACTGACTTAGACATTTCTCAGAATATCTTCTTTTATGTTCTACAGAAGAAATGAAGTAGAGTTTTGGAACAACATGAGGGTGAGTAAACAATTACAGAATTTAAATGTTTTGGTTGAACTGAAGTTTGTAATTTCTGCTTCACTGGAACAAGGAATTTCGAAAATATGGATTATTTCCAAGCAGGTTTCCCAAACTCTTACACTGTATAACAGTGTCTCCCATTGTTAGGATTTCAAAAGGCAGTACCTCCTCAAACCAATGCCTGATGAGCCAGAATTTTACATGTTGGGCAGCTCAAACATGTTTTCAAGGCACCAAGTGTTACACTTTTTAGGAAGTGAGACAGGAGAAAGAAGCTTATCGTAATAAAAATACACACTTCACCTTTAACTCTTATTAAAGAAGTATATACAAGATGTATATGACTTTCTTTCTTCAGCCAAAGATAAATTAAGGTTTTTGAGGAAAACGTTCCAGGGTTTTTCTCCATTTAATGCAAGTGAATGGGGCTGTAGTGACAATTTAATGAAAAAAAATTTTTTTTGCTTGAGAAGACCCTAATGTGTTTGGTTGGGGTCATGTGGAGCCCTTTGAAGCTGCCTACCCTTACGAAAATGAACCCTGGTTTTACTACAAATAAAACCAAAAAACTATGGTTATTTTAGTTAAATAATGATTGTATTTGTGGTAAAACTGTGGTTATATAAATGGTAATCAATTAGCCCAAAAATATTATAAAACCATGGTTCATTTTCGTAAAATAAGGATTTTGGACCATCGAAAATGTACTACAGCTAAAGAAAAACAAGTCATTGGATGGCCTGGGAGTGAGTAAATAATCAGGACAATTAATTTCTTGGGTGAATTAATCCTTTAACAGAAGTTAGGCATGAGTTCTACCAACGATGTGATTGCAACATGACTCTAGTTAGTGACCACTTTGTTCCATATGAATTATTGGAAACAAAAAGAGCTTACCGGTGAGTCAGGTGCTATTGGTCAGTCTATGAATCATTACAGGTGTTAGATTGCCTGCTTCAGTAAAATGTCTCTTTCAGGAATGGTAATTTCAGCTTCAGATGGTAAAACCTTATATGGGCTAAATGTTTTACCTCTCAAAGTTTTAAGTCATATACATTTCTGGGGGGCCATGCAGTAAAATGCGCCCTCATGTTCTAAACTACTGGAAAAACCTCCACATGCAGATTTGTCTATAATGCAGTTGTTGTAGGTTGTGTAACTCTTTGTTCTGATGATTATGAAGGTAGGAACACTGGATGTGTTGCTGGGGGTTTCTGATGACCTGTCCCGACTGGACTCCTATACAGAGGGGTAAGCAATGACACTTTAAAATATATTTATATAGATTTCAATATAAATGCATCATGTGTTCTTTACCTAACTATCACATCCTTCTAATATTATAATATATCATAATGCATTCCAATAATAATAATAAGCCTACCTTTGACTCAGGATATTTATATGGCCAAAAAGCAAGATACAAAACAATTATATCTTTATACCAGTATAGCATACTATTTGCATAAAATGCATATAAATATCAGTTGTCACTCTATATCTGTTATGGTGCAGCCAAGGCAAGGAAGAAGTGAGAGGTGGATCCAGTTGCAGCACTCTTAAAGTCTTTGAAAAGACAATTCAGAGATTTGTTTCAAAACACATTTTAAATGTTAGAAATGTATTGCTGAAAACACGTTACAAAGACTGTTAATTATGTAGGACTGAATTGTGGAGTTACACTGTTAAATAGTATTTCACCATTTTTGTGTTCAGGGTTTTTTGGGCGGGCCTGAAATTATGACGCACTGGAGCCACTGAGCCTGACCTCTCCCCTAACATTATCATAACTAGAGCGCATTAGCATCTGTGGTTGGCCCGCTCAATCTCCAGTTATGTAACGTAAATCCATATTACCTGGTTGTGATAATTTACAAAACAGCTTGGTCTCCTTATTTAAATTACCTAAAAATTATGATATCAAGAAGAAGTGGATTCATTTTGTGAAGAGCCACCTTGATGGAGAGCTGAGGATTACCACCAACACCTGCCTCTGTAGTGACTTTACACCGGATAGTTTTACAAACTTTCAACAGAGACAACTGAGATTCACTGATAATCTGCTGCAGAATGGGCCGAACCGACTATCTCCTGCCCCGGCCTTCATCCTCCCGTCCTGCCGACAACTGGTGATGGGTCGGACCGACTATCTCCCACCCTGGCCCTCAATCTCCCGTCCTGCCGACAACTGGTGATGAGTCGGACCGACTATCTCCCACCCTGACCTTCAACCTCCCGTCCTGCCAACAACTGGTGATGGGTCGGACCGACTATCTCCCACCCTGGCCTTCATTCTCCCGTCGCGCCGACAACTGGTGATGGGCTGGACCGACTATCACCCACCCCTGCCTTCATCCTCCCATCCTGCCGACAACTGGTGATGGGTCGAACCGACTATCTCCCACCCTGGCCTTCATTCTCCCGTCCCGCCGACAACTGGTGATGGGCTGGACCGACTATCTCCCACCCCTGCCTTCATCCTCCCATCCTGCCGACAACTGGTGATGGGTCGGACCGACTATCTCCCACCCTGGCCTTCAATCTCCCGTCCTGCCGACAACTGGTGATGAGTCGGACCGACTATCTCCCACCCTGGCCTTCAACCTCCCGTCCTGCCGACAACTGGTGATGGGTCGGACCGACTATCTCCCACCCTGGCCTTCAATCTCCCATCCTGCCGACAACTGGTAATGAGCCGGACCGACTGACTCCCACCCCTGCATTCATCCTCCCGCCCCGCCGACAACTGGTGATGGGCCGTACTGACTATCTCCCGCCCTGGCCTTCATCCTCCCGTCCCGCCGACAACTGGTGATGGGCCAGACTGACTATATCCCGCCCTGGCCTTCAACCTCGCATCCTGCCGACAACTGGTGATGGGCCGGACCGACTATCTCCCGTCCATGCCTTTATCCTCCCATCCCACCAACAACTAGTGATGGGGCCGGACCGACAATCTTTCAACCTTCATCCTCCTGTCCCGCCAACATCTGGTGCCATCATAGGTAGTACATGCCCACCAAGTGCAAGTTTCTTGTGAGTGGCGGTGGTTTCAGCACTGACAGCTAAACACAGTAAGGAAACACGGGTGCCAAAGGAAACACAAAATAAGAGTCACTTTACAGCCATTACAGCACGCCCCTCTCCCGGAAGGTGCATCCTTGTGCGGTAACTACTCCAACAGTGAAGGAAAGTTGAGGGTTTAAGCAGTGGACGAGGAGTTGGAGACAAACAAGGCCCTGGAGGAGCTGGCAGATGGGAAGAGCCAGGGGAGAATGAGGAGCCAGGTAGCAACCCAGAGCAGAACCATTAGGACGAAGGCCAAGGTGGAACCAATGGAGAGAGGAGCAAGGGTGGAGTCAGGAGCCTGACCAACTAAGGTGAAGCCGGAAGAGGTGGAGACCATGGCAAAGCAGTGGAGACAAAGATCCAGGGTGACACCTCTAGACTGGAGGGCCAAGGCAGAACCGCAGGCTCGCAGGTCCGAGATGGAGCCGGTGGCTCAGCAGACCAGGGCGGAGCCGGTGGGAGTGCGGATAGAAGAGTAGGCCGGAGGGAAGGGTAGCCCGGTGGAGCCAAAGGGGTGGAGGAACGAGGTTTAACCAGTGCCCCAGACGTCCGTGGCACAAACCAGGGTGATGCCTGACCAAGGCAGAACCAGAAGGACAAGGGAGCCCAGCGGAGCCTGGGGGATAATGGACCACGCTGAAGCAGAGAGAGTGTGAAGCCATGGACTCTGAGGCCCGAGGTGTAGCTGGAAGATCTTCACACCACAGTGGAGATTGGGATCAGGCACCCCAAGGTGGAGCCGGGGAGGCAGGCAAAGTCAAATCAAGTCAACTTTATTTTGATAGCGCTTTATACAATACAGGCATGCTGTGTCGGAAATCGCCCCCTATACCCTCATGCACTATTCCCTACATTACTCCACTAATATAGTCCACTTGAAAGAGTGAATGAAAACAAGTGAGTGAATTCGGACACTGAGTGCGCCGGAAGGGCTGCCGCTTTTGCATAGTTTGTGCTTGCTGGATAATAATTATTTGAAATGTGGTAAACTGGCAGTTCCAATAGCAATGAAAAGATTTATCTTGAACTCTGCCATTGAAAATACATGTTTAAACTTTAAACCATTTTATAATACATTTAATAATAAAAAGGAATGTATACCTGTATGATATTACGCTGTAGCCACATTGGACCAGCAGTTTGGAAAGTGGATGGATGGATGATTCAGCTGCAGCGCCATCTTCTGGTGAGACGCCGAAAATCATTCGACTTGTGACTCTCACAGTGCATTATGGGTATTTTCTCTAGCCACTGGGCGTACATTGGTTGTACACTCGTCATTGCGGTGCATAATGGGATTGAATGAGTGCACTCAATAACCACTATAATTTTGGACACCACTACAAATGGCTGTCCCCTCAAATAGTGGCCTATTTATTTAAAGATTCAGTGATGGAAACAGATGACACCAACATATGGAAGGAGGAGAAAGATTAAAATCATAGATAAAATTCTATGATTAAAAATCATGGAATTGGCTTTAAGACATTCATAATCATCTAATGTTATTACTTTTGTCAGGTATGGTAAAATGACCTGCTGCTGAACAGCAGTGTCTTTATAGAGATGTAGACCTTGGTGTAATTGTATGGTGTTATATGTCTGTGGTGTTACTTCAAAATGTATCTGAAATTTCTTTCTTTCAGAGCCATTTAATATTCTAATTTAAAGTTGAGACCTTAAAATGATTTCAACCTTTTAGATTAAACACTGTAGAGGTACCAAAGTCTTTTTTCAAACAAAGTTAACACTACTTAAATATATAATTTGCTTACAAACAAGCTTACACAAAACTGTTAATACAAAACAGTTAGTTTGTGGGTCCTTTGTCACATTATCATAACTTGTTTCTACAAAACCAATAAGGAACTTACTAGATCGGACTGAAGTATTCTGTAGCACGTGTACTTCTGAGTGTTTGTGGAGAAACTCTCAAGCTGCTGTAACACAATTATCACTGAGTCACTCAATCCAGCCGAGTCCAGTTTCAGGTGCCAGCTGACATGAATCTTCCTGTCTCAGCTGCAATGTTTATGTGTTGTGGAAACTGCCCTCTCTTTTTCTCCTTTCTCTCTTTCAGTCTACGATATCCATTCATATGACTTCCAGACAAGGTTACACTGGGTTCAGGTGCTGAGTTGAACTTTGGGGTCACAGCTCTAAGTGTGAATGGTGGCAATGCTTCATTATCATTATCATTATCAGATATTTTTGCCACTGCAAGATGAATGGAAATTTAATGCTAAAGGTTTCAAACAGTTTGTTACCTGTCATCATTATCTTGATATATTAATGCTATATTTTTAATCAGATTTTTTGAAAAAAGAAGTACACTTTATTATCCTTTCAAAACATAGTACTTATTCATATACTTCTAAAAATAAGACTAAGAATAATTCTAAGAATATACTTCTTTACATTCAGTTAATTTCATATTAATTGTTATTATATATAGTTACATTTAATATTAAATACAATATTGATGAACATTAAAGTGATTTTAAGTAGGACCTAAGCACACATATTCATATGTAATTTCATACTTTTCCGTGAAATACGGTTCAAGTGATGAAAGCATTTATGGTAAACTAAAATAAATTTCTGTTTTGAAATATATTTGTAATTACACATTTGTAATAATGAAGTTACAATTTAGTACATTAAAGGAACATTCCACTTTTTTTGAAAATAGGCTCATTTTACAAGTCCCCTAGAGTTAAATAGTTGAGTTTTACCGTTTTTGAATCCATTCAGCCGATCTTTGTATCTGGCGGTAGCACTTTTAGCATAGCTTAGCATACATCATTGATTCTGATCAGTCCATTAGCATCTCATTCAAAAAATGACCAAAGACACTTTCAATATTTTTCCTATTTAAAACTTGACTCTTCTACAGTTACATCGTGTGCTAAGACCAACTGAAAATTAAAAGTTGCGATTTTCTACACCTATATGGCTAGGAACTACTTTCTCATTCCTGCGTAATAGTCGCGGATCTTCGCGGCTGTACCATGGCTGCAGCAGTCCAATGATATTACGCAGCGCCTGAAAGTAGCCCAGCTAGGTAACTTTCAATGTGAATGGCACTAATGCCGTGTTCCAGGCAACCCGTAACCCGTGTTTTTCCAACCTTCTACCCGTGAGTCTAAGATGTCCACAGAATGTGTCTGTGAAATTTCCACAAAAAAATACACCATGTATTATTATTATAGGATGTTTTAAAAGCCCCTATTTGGATGGCAGCTGTTTTCATGTGTGTCTCTTTAAATGCAAATGAGCTGCTTCTCCCAGCCCAGAGGTGTGGAGAACAAGCGGCAACCTCCCGCAGTTTCTCTTGAAGCCAATACGGAAGTGCCTTAAACTGCAATTCATTGACTGGCCGCTAGGGACAGGCTCCAGAAGGGAGCAGAATCTCATTGAGCCCCATGTTAAAATGGCAAATTTTACAGCAGAATAAAACATATTTACAGCCTGGTACAAATTGTGGTTTTGGTCTATACGGCTAATTTTGCCCTTCATGACAACTGTGAGGGGGGTGAATTTTTTTATTACTCATTCGTTGACATTATATAAAGCATTAAAGTTCTGCATAATTAAGGGCGTGGCCACTTCGAGTGACAGGTGGATAGCCATTTATCTGCTGTCTGTTAATCAACAGTTAAGCCCCGCCCACGTCCCGCCTTTTTGGCCATTTTCTGTTATCCGGGCTGCCAAGATGGCAACGGCCATCTTGTCCATACTTTGCGCTTCAGAACGGCTCATCAGAATCCTATGGGTGACGTCACATACACTACGTCCATATTTTTTTTACAGTCTATGGTGGAGAACCTCACACAGTCAAACAGTTGGTTTTTATCCTTCTTTACGAATTCTACTCACTAACTTCATTTTCAGAACATGTAAGTCGCGCACTTTATATTTTGTGAATGTGCTGGTTAGGACGCTAAACGGTGGCTAAAGTTACCATTGTCTCTGTATTCGCAGGGATGAGAACTATGTCATTCGTTTTATTTTTAAGAAGTAATAATAGTGCGCTTCTTAATTATGGTGGCGAGCATTTTCGGGTAAAAAATAATAATTTCTTGTCTCTGTGAATAAAAGACAATGGTAGCTTTAGCCACATTAGCGCTTTCAGAAAGGCGATTTGCAAACACACACATTATAAAGTGCAGTACTTACGTGTTCTGGATATGAAGTTGGATCACAAAGAGTTGGATTTCATCCATCTTTGAGAAGCAACTTTTGTGCAAATCCTGCATTTACTGACCTTGTCTGCAAAGCAGTCCAGTGTACAATGATTCACACAAACATATATGAAGTTAGCTCATTTCTTGGGCACATTCTCTTCACAAATGAGATGAGTCCACTGCATCCTCAGTGGCTCAGAGGCCGGGAGTTTATTATTACAGCCAAAAACAGAACAGTTATGTTTAAAGAGATGAGACATTTTATGACTAGCTGCTCTAGTCTAATTTTGCCATGGCGTTAGAACTGGTACACTGTTGTCACTTGCGGACACAAAATGCTGGTGCCGTGGGTGGAAACGTGCAGATTAAGGGCCATTAATATTATAATAGATAACCTTCCTACGTCACTAGGGGAACAAAGTTACTTTTTCATGGTTGGTAGATGCACTGGGGACCCAATTATAGCACTTAAAAACAGAAAAGGCCAGATTTTCATGATATGTCCCCTTTAAAGCATGACAAAAGATTACTAAAACAACGATTTAAAATGTACTTTAAAGTAAAATCTTTATTTTGACATTTTGATTTGTGCATTCGTGCGTTAATGTCACGGTCGGTGGCTGTTTTGGGGATTACACTCACTGGAACAGACTTGGGGATTACACTCACCGGAATGGACTCAGGATTTCACTTACTGGAAAGGACTCAAAGATTTCAGTCACTGGAATGGATTTGGGGAAATTCACTCAATGGAATGGACTCAGGGATTTCACTCACTGGAGTGGACTCAGGATTTCACTTACTGGAACGAACTCAGGGATTTCACTCACTGGAGCAGATTTGGGGATTACACTCACTGGAATGGACTCAGGATTTCACTTACTGGAAAGGACTCGAAGATTTCAGTCACTGGAATGGATTTGGGGAAATTCACTCACTGGAGTGGACTTGGGGATTACACTCACTGGAACGGACTCAGGATTTCACTTACTGGAACGAACTCAGGGATTTCACTCACTGGAGCAGATTTGGGGATTACACTTACTGGAATGGACTCGAAGATTTCAGTCACTGGAGCCGTCTTGGGGATTACACTCACTGGAACGGACTCAGGATTTCACTTACTGGAGCAGATTTGGGGATTACACTCACTGGAATGGACTCGAAGATTTCAGTCACTGGAGCCGTCTTGGGGATTACACTCACTGGAACGGACTCAGGATTTCACTTACTGGAGCAGATTTGGGGATTACACTCACTGGAATGGACTCGAAGATTTCAGTCACTGGAGCCGTCTTGGTGATTACACTCACTGGAACGGACTCAGGATTTCACTTACTGGAACGGACTCAGGGATTTCACTCACTGGAGCAGATTTGGGGATTACATTCACTGGAATGGACTCGAAGATTTCAGTCACTGGAACGGACTCAGGGATTTCACTCACTGGAGCGGATTTGGGGATTACACTCACTGAAACGGACTTGAAGATTTCAGTTACTGGAGATTTCACTCACTGGAGCAGACTTGGGCATTTCACTCACTGGAGCAGACTTGGGGATTACACTCACTGGAACGGACTCAGGATTTCACTTACTGGAACGAACTCAGGGATTTCACTCACTGGAGCAGATTTGGGGATTACACTTACTGGAATGGACTCGAAGATTTCAGTCACTGGAGCCGTCTTGGGGATTACACTCACTGAAACCGACTCAGGATTTCACTTACTGGAGCAGATTTGGGGATTACACTCACTGGAATGGACTCGAAGATTTCAGTCACTGGAGCCGTCTTGGGGATTACACTCACTGGAACGGACTCAGGATTTCACTTACTGGAGCAGATTTGGGGATTACACTTACTGGAATGGACTCGAAGATTTCAGTCACTGGAGCCGTCTTGGGGATTACACTCACTGGATTGGACTCAGGATTTCACTTACTGGAGCAGATTTGGGGATTACACTCACTGGAATGGACTCGAAGATTTTAGTCACTGGAGCCGTCTTGGTGATTACACTCACTGGAACGGACTCAGGATTTCACTTACTGGAACGGACTCAGGGATTTCACTCACTGGAGCAGATTTGGGGATTACACTCACTGGAATGGACTCGAAGATTTCAGTCACTGGAACGCACTCAGGGATTTCACTCACTGGAGCGGATTTGGGGATTACACTCACTGAAACGGACTTGAAGATTTCAGTTACTGGAGATTTCACTCACTGGAGCAGACTTGGGCATTTCACTCACTGGAGCAGACTTGGGGATTACATTCACTGGAACAAACTCTGGGATTACACTCACTGGAACAGACTCGAAGATTTCAGTCACTGGAACGACTCGGAATTTCAGTCTTTGGAAAGGACTTGAGAATTTTTAATCTTTTGAATAGACTCTGTGATTTCACACTCTGGAACGGACTTAGGAGCGGACTCTGGAGTGGACACAGGGGCTGGAGCGGACTCTGGAGTGGACACAGGGGCTGGAGCGGACTCTGGAGTGGACACAGGGGCTGGAGCGGACTCTGGAGTGGACACAGGGGCTGGAGCGGACTCTGGAGTGGACACAGGGGCTGGAGCGGACTCTAGAGCAGATGAGATGTCACCAACCATGTAGGGGGAGTCACACATCCAAAGTACCATATCCAAATATTGCTGCAGGGAAATGTTCTGACTGCCTATACTGGTAACCAGGAGGCGAAGTATCTGTCCAGACCACTCCAAAACAAATCCATCAGAGAATGGTCATCCCAGGTTACTAAATGGTAGTATTGTATAAATTCCTCCACATACATCTCAATACTGCAGCCATTCTGATGCACAGGATATCTTCAGGTCCAAGAAAAACTCCTGCTGAAATCGTCTTATTTGGGTCTTGAATTCTGTCATGGTCGGTGGCCGTAATGAAAGCGCACGATGATGAAGATACTGAAATAGGTCTTTAATCCAAGAATCAAAACCATACACTGGGGAATAACACAGAGGAAACACAACCACGAACATACTGACATCCAACAGAAATACAAAAAATAAACATGACAAAAGCAAACTCAGTTAAGAACAGACACTTAAGGGGCCTTTTATTTTATTTATATTTTCAGAAAGTTTTGTTGAAAAATATACTTTTAAGATCTGAAGTACACTATGTGCACTTTCAATACAATTAAGCACACTTATTTTTCACAACGGTTTATAAATTAAAAAATTGATAAATGCTGTAAAACTTGTTAATTCATGATACCTTGTGCCTAAACTAATAGACCCCTAAGTGTAACCAACAATTCACTCTTAATGTCTCTTGTGATACACAGTGTGATGCGTCAGACGTCTCAGTGTTTGGGTGAGGTGATGGAAGAGTTCAGTGGAAAACTCCTGGAGAGCATGCTGACCAATGGAGGTGAGTGAATGTGGTGAACACAGGCTCTGTAATGGCTAAACCTGTTCCATAGGAAAGCAGAGAAGAGCTCATTAGCACAAGGCCACCCCCTCTGAGTCAGGCCATGGTCACCTGTAGCTCAAGTTACATATTACATAAACATGGCCTGGTGGAAGTGTTTCTATCTGCCTTGCAATGTTATAATTGACTGTTAATCAATTTATCTGTAACACTTCACTGTAAAAAAAAAAAAAAAAAATTATTATATTTTGTTTACTTTTTTAAATTGAGATAATTTTTATTTATTTTGTCAATTGAAAAACTTTGGACAAATCAATCAGATACACAAACTAAACTAAGGTTAGTTTACTAAAATACAAATTTTTACAGTGTTTTTTTTTATATTCTCACCAGAGCACAAGACTAACCAGAAAGGTCGACAGCCACCATTGAAATCGTACTTCCAGACCGTACAAGGTATACTAACATTTGCGAGTTAACCTTGAGCTAATATTATATACTTAATATAGTAAATACTAACCTTGTCTGTGTTAAGTTATAAGCATATCTTTAAACCCTTGTGAAAAATAAGTTTGCTTAATTATATTAAATGTGCACTTGTAGTCCTTGCAGATAATATAATATTACTTAAGTGTACTTAAAGAGAGTATGCTTTCATGACTGTTTCTTAACACACTTATGTACACTTTTAAAAAGTGCCCTCTGTAATAATGTCAAATGAAAAGTTTTACTAATTATTTACAGAATAAGTACTCTTACTACAATTATATTTTTTTATTTTTTTTTTTATTTTGGAGTTTTACTTACTTTCCAAAAGTTGAGATATTTTTTATCTATTTTGTCAATTGAAAAACATTGGATAAATCAATTGATTAAACTAAAATAAAAAATATATATTTTTACAGTGTTTGTTAATATTCTCACCAGAGCACAAGACAGTCGACAGTCACCATTGAAATTAAATATCTAATAACATTACAGTTAAAGGTGCACTATGTAACTTTTCTGTCAGCTAGAAGTCGCCTATTCAAAATGGCGTGATTTTTATTATGACACAGCCGCCGGCGCCATTTCCGCTTTTCCGTCATGAGTACGAGGTAAAACAGCTCTGTTTATCATATTAGATAAATCTGAGTGTGTTGAAAATGATGTTATGACGTTACTCTATGCGTTCGCTCGGCAGCTGCTATGACACTTGTTCACACTGCAGTGAGAGTAAAGTGTTTCTGCAAAATAAAACCGAGGGTAACGCAGATATGAAGCAATCGACAGGCGACTCCCTAACACGTCCCGGTTCCTTGGTTAAAATAGCAATTTCTCACGATTTACAAATTGTTGGAAACATTTGGGATATTATAAATACTCAACTGAACAAAATATTTAACACTGGCCTAGTGGTTTTGGGATATTTTACTGCAAAAATGTTACATATTGCAGCTTTAAATTTTTAATTTGTTTTAGTATGTTAGTCAACACATCAAAATAAGTGAACTTCTTTAAAGTATGACAAAGTATTATTAAAACAATATGATTTAAAATCTACTTTGATGTAAACTTTTAATTTGTCATTATTACATAATGCACTATTAAAACTGTAATTAAGTGTGTTTAGAAACATGAAAGTGCGTTCTCTTTAAGTCCACTTAATTAATATTATATTGTCTGCAGCAAAACATACTTTTAAGATTTGAGAGGTACACTACAATTGCACTTATTTTTCACATGCGAAAGCAGTGCATATTTATTATTAACGGGTAGTTTCTGTTCAGTAAATCTGACTGAATCCTGATGATTTAAACAGGATTCGTGAATTATAGCTACACTGGGTAGATTAATGACCAGTTGTGTGTAAATGTTTTTCCACAAAAATTAATAAAGGACATAATCGGTATAGTAAGTCAAAAATAACTTTGTCTGCCTGCTGTTGTAATTATGCTGCTGATTTGCTTGAGAGTGTAGTGTGAAACAGGCATTTGTTTCAGATGCATTTAACCAAGAATATTCCTTTAATATGTTTTGTGGTTTACTGCTCTCTGATTCAGTGTTTCCTGGTGTTTCAGTGGACTTGGCAACATATGTGACCAGATTTCAGTGGGACAGAGCCAAATACTCCACTGCACAGCCTCTAAAGACCCTCACTGAAATCATCTCCAAAGTATACACCTTATATAAAGCATTTTTAAACAACAACAACTGTTTCTATATTTATGTCCTATCATATAAATGTTTGTCTGTGTGGGTGTGTGTGTGTGTGTGTGTGTGTGTGTGTGTGTGTGTGTGTGTGTGTGTGTGTGTGTGTGTGTTAGCAAGTTTCTCAGGTGGACACTGAGTTGAAATCCCGCAGGGCTGCTTACAGTCACCTGAAAGCCAGTATTCAAAGCTTTGAGCGGAAAACTGAGTGAGTTTTCATATCTAGAAATATGGCATTTTATATTCATAACTTCCATTATAAAGTCTTCATTAAGTTAATTTGAACTAAGCTCCTAAAAGGACATGGTGATAGGGGGTGGTGAAAAATTACAAACTGAGATTGGAGGAAAATATCTCAGATTACATATGTTGCGTTGACATAGTGGTAACACTTCACACGCTTATTAATAGGGATGCACCGAATCCAGATTTTTGGGGTTCGGCCGAATACCGAATCCACTGGTTAAGATTCGGCCGAATCCGAAACCGAATACCGAATCCTACTGCCATCCTCAGTCCATTATCACAGTAAACACATTAATGAAGTTAACAACGTCCACAGCAGTGTAGGGATGCTATTGACCAGTTTTGGTCAAGTTTACTAAAGGAAACATTGTCGTGTATGTTCTTCTCGCCGCTATTTCATGATGGTTTATAGAAAAATTACCCCGAGTCGTCCTCTGTCGTTTCAAAGAACAACCCAACGGAGAGCGCAGGAGGCGCGCGCTAGGGTTGTGCCGACATCAAGATGGAGCGCCACCATCGTGATGCCACGCCCCCGTTGCGAGTCTGCGACACACACTAATCCACTTCTATAGTATTAGTTAAACTAAAAACTTAGCAGGGATTGCTCTGTAAATTAAATTGAGAATGTAACTAATGCATATGCGATTTTAAATACTGTAGTCTATGCCAGATAGCCTATATAGCCTACATTTTGAAATCATTTGAGCATGGGCGTCGGAACCATTGTATGTAGGTGGGACAAGACCCACCCACTTTTTACGATCAATGATATTGGACCCACTCACTTTTATCGTCTCTTAACATTCAGCACATGTCTGTTTACCTAACCCTAATCGATAAACACTTATTATTAAACACATATTAGACGCTTTATTTCCACTTTTCTAATATTTTCTTAATTTGTATTGAAAATAAATGCCTTTCCGATTTGATATGTGATGGGAAAACGGAGAAGATTGATTTCGGCGAAAGCCGGACTCGAACCGCGGGTCGATTTGTGTCAAAACTTGATGCCGTGCGCCTTACCCCTACACTACTGACGCTCTCAATGAAATGGCGATTGATTTACGTATTTTTTTCTTTCCGACCTATACGTTTACCAAGTAAAGCGGTATATTTGTACTTAATGTAATTGGCATCTACTCCAGTAAAAAAATTCTGAGGACCCACCCAAATTTTTTTTGCTTCCGACGCCCATGCATTTGAGGCTGAAACATCCATAAGCATTCGTGTTTATTTTAGCACTTCCGTCAGTGAAACAACACAGCCTATAAAACAAAAACGATTTTCAGTAAATAATGGTAACCTCAAGAATATATGAAAATTAAATATTAGTTAGAAAAATATTTGATTCATACTATTTCCCCGCAAAGATGCGTCATATAGCCTACCGCTCTGCGCTTTGAGAGGAATGGGACACTGAATATAGCCTACACCTTCTCGAATATCTTCGTCTTCATATGTTCTACTGATGTTGCAAAGCAACACTTGCTGTAAAAGGTCTGAAGAGCGGATTTTATCTTCCACAGGGTCAAGACATTTAGGCAATGTGATTATTCACTGACAGAGAAAACGAAACTAAAATCACCGGCGTGTGTGTGAAATGCGCTATTCAAATGAACCAAACTTGACGCGCCTTAACAAGTTTAATAACAAGAACAAACGGTGTTAAATAAAATTTGAAGTAAAAAGGTATTCGTCCTACAGTGTTTTTTATACTTTCCCACAGTAAAGGATGTGAATAGTTAATAGACTTAATTATAAGCAAACGAAAGGAAGAAACGTTTATAATCCCCTGCGAACATGGGCGCGACGTGAGTGAAGATTTGGGAAAAGAAACGAGATGTCCATGTCCATTGGGATAAAATGGACTAGGCCTATTGTTAAAATTCACGGAAAATAGAGTGACCATATCCAGATAGCAAAACAGAATGAAAAAGTGCTCTCTGACCATTATTTCCTTTCTAGGCTAAACAAAGCTTTGTGCTTCACTCCTGTGGTTATATTCACGTGAAATACAAAACACTGGGTTAGTAAAATAACTAAGTTATTTTTTTTTTTAAAGTAGAAAATAGTATTTATGTAAAGAGATATAGCCTATTAAAATAAAAAGAGCTCAACTCTTAAGTGGAAGGAACCTATTTTTCCCCCCTCACGTGCAACCTAGCGGATGAATCATTATTTGGGTTAATAAAAATAACGAAATTATGGTTTTAAGAGAATAGTAGGCCTATGCTATATATGTAAAGATATATAGTATATTATCTACCTATTTAGCCTACCTAATTCCGGTTCTTCAAAGCTAACGGATTCAGTGTATTTTCGTTTTGTCATCTTAATTTGGTAATTATTTAAGTATATATATTTTATTAATTTTATTTATATTTTATCTGATCTATAGATCTATAGGCTGTTTGCACGGTAAAATAAAATACTTTTTGGCTGCTGTCTGTAGATTCCTTCATGCACAAATCGTATTCTCTCGGATGTTTCATATGCAAATGTTTTAACAGCGGCTCTTGTTTAGGGTCCTTGTCATCACGAGACAAATCGGCATTGCAAATTGAACGCGTAGCTCAACTTGATTCGCCTTCTTTTGACTTAAAGTAGGCTATACTGCCACGTTTTCTGTTCATGAGTTCCATTTTCACTTTCAACAGCGGCGTCATTAAGTTCGACCAGCGGGGCACGCATAGTGCAAGCCTAGGGTTCGGGTTCGGTGGAAATAAATTCTGAGGTTCGGCAGAAACCGAACCCAGTCAAAAAGCCCAATATTCGGCCGAATCCGAACCCGAACCCTGGATTTGGTGCATCCCTACTTATTAATTTCACTTTTTTTTTATATGAAAGGGCCTTTACATTTGCCAAATGATGTTGACACTATGACTGCTTATGTGTGAGCCGAAAGGTTCATTCATTTCACTTTTGGTCTTGAAAGGACCTTTACATTTGCCAAATTTTATTATTATAATTTTTTAATTAAAAACAAACAAAGCAAGCCCAGCCCAGATGAGGAAAAGCAATGCAAAAGCAATGTAACATTAAAAAAAATCCATAAAAAGTAACCAAGTAATTCAATTAGTTTGTTTTTAGGGAGTAACGCAATATTGTAATGCATTACTTTTAAAAGTAACTTTCCCAACAATGGTCATGACAGCATAGAGAGTCAATAAGTACATAAATAGATGGCAAAATGTGTGTCGTCTACTAATACTAATTGTCTAACTGAGGCATGGCAACGCAATGCAGCATCTCGTTCCCTTCTCGGGGAACCCAGTTACATACGTAACCTGAGACATTCCCCTTCGAAGTGGAACTTCAACACTGCGTCATGGCGTTGACGCTATGGGAACTTCAATACCAACGTTGCCATGCCCAACAGAGACAGCCCTTTAAGCACAGACTGTTAAGCACAGACTGGACTTGGGTCAACCCTTAAGGACTAATGATCCTGGGTTGAATCTGCATGCAAACTGTAGAACCTGATGAATGTGTGCGGAGAGGACCAGCCTGCCGTAGCACAAACATCCTGTAAAGGTGCACCCCAGGAACTACACTCCTAATGGAGTGGGCCCTAACCCCAAGAGGCTAAGCTGTTCCGCATGCCTCATAGGAGAGGGTGACAGCATCTGTAATCCAATGCGAGATACGTTGTCAATGATCGCATTACATCTATTGCAACCACCAAAGCATACCAGAAGCATAGAGGATCTATGCCACTGGCCTGAGTAGTGGACATAGGTTCCATTTGGCTTTCAGGTGCAAAGTATAAGCAGGAGGAGACTACTGACAGGGCCTGAAGGTCTCCTACTCTCTTGAGTGATGGACTCCAAGGGTCCAAATGGGGCTTCTGTCAAGGCTCCTACGACCAATGCTAGGTCCCAGGAGGGAAATTGCGATAGGGTGATAGGCCTCAACTGTCTGGCAATGCGCAAGAACAGAGACACCAAAGGGTCCCTCCCAACCAAAGTCCTGTGGCTAGCAGAAATAGTGGCCACATAAAAATTTAAGGTAGTCGGAGAAACCCTGCTGAGAGACATTCATGAAACTCCAGCACTGAACCAACCAAGCAGTTAACTAGATTAACTTCATGTTGTTCACACAATGTTACAAATAGTTGCCATTTCAGGGCATACATCTTCCTAGTTAAAGGAGCTCTAGATTTGAGGATTGTCTCAGTGACCTTAGCCGAAAGACCATAACCTATTAGCTGGTACCCCTCAGGGACCAGAGTCAAAGCTTCCAGATCTCCGGCCGGGGATGGAATATTGTCCCCTTGCACTTGAGAGAGAAACGATCTCTTTGGATCGGGTTCTCCCAGGGGATGATGTCCAAGAGAGACACTAGTTCCACAAACCGGCCAGAACAGAGCCACTAGCAGGAGGTGAACCCTACCCATTATATGCCCCTGAATGTAAACTACTCTCAGAGAAAGGAACTTTCTCTGAGAAACGCAGAGGCGAACGCAGCCCGCCTTAATGATTGATGTAGTGTTGTCTGTATGGACCAAAATATGGTAACCCCTCAGCTGTAGAAGGAAGCGTTTTAGAGCTAGGAACACTACTCTCATCTCGAGGCTGTTTATGTGCCAGGAGAGATGAGGGTTCCCTCATTGACCAGGGGACCACAGACCATTGACCATTGAGAACCGCACCCCAGCCCCCATTGGCAACATGCTTCTAGTGTCATGCCCCTGTTGAGGCACCCTGGCTTCTTCCAAAGTTGAAGAGGACATAGCCCATGGCACATGACTCTTAAGACTATGGAAGGATAATTCAGAGGATGAAAACCTCTGCTCTTGACCCAGAACTGGAAAGGTCCCATGTGAAGCAGAGCTAAAGGAATAATGTTTCCTGCTGCCATCCTGAGACCTAACAGTCTCTCAAAGCTCCTGACCCAGCTTGATGTCTCTTACAGTGTTTAGATTTGAAACCACACATGCAGGAGACAGATGTGCCTGCATTGTTATTGAGTCCCACACTACCTCCCAGAAAGGTAGTTCTCTGTTTGAAAGTACACTCTTCTTGGGGTTTATTCGGAGTGTCGCAGACTCCTCAGATTGAGCTAGTATCAGCCAATCATCTATATACTGTAGATGATTCACAGAGGAGCCAGAGCAGCATCCATGCACTTGGTGTGGGGACAAGGATAGGTCAAAAGGAAGAACTCTATATTGGTATGCTTCACCCCTGAAAGCAAATCTGAAAAACGTCCTGTATTCTGACAGAATCTTAATGTGGAAGTAAGCATCCCTTTATATCTATCGTCACAAACCAATCATCGAATTGGATCTGTGACAATATGAGTTTGAGGGTAAGCATCTTGAACCTGTATGTTCTGAAGAGTATGGTTCAGTCTCCTTAGATATCACTCCCCAGAAATGGGGTAGACGTTAAGCAAAATGAATCCTGTAACATTTTCTTACAGTGTTCAGGACCCACTGATAGACGTTGGGCCCTGAAGCAGCGAACTGGCAGTGACTGCCTGAATTAACCAAATGGAGAATTCGCTCTTGAAGAAGATTGGACAAATGGCCCATCAGATGCCTCCATCTCCTGAATCACCAAAGGTGGCATGAAATTTAGAGGCGCCCCTTGAAAGCCTGAAGAAAATCTGGCACATGATGTTGTCCTTGCAATGTGGTTTTAAAGGTCAGCTTGTCATTAAAGATTACCTCATTATTGTTGATGAACTTAGCTGGATGGTAAATTGTGCAGTACAGTTGGAGCGGCAGGCAAGATGAGAAACTCTGTCTTTGCTAGGTTGACCTTTAGGTGATGTTCTTTCATCCATGCCATGATGTCCTCCAGGCAGTCTGAGATCCGTGCTGCTACTGTTGGGTCATCTGGTTGAAATGAAAAGTCATCAGCGTAGAAATTATAGGACAAACTGAGGCATCGCGTCTCTCAGATCTGATCTCCCCTTTGGGCAGCAGAAATTGAGCGGACCCCCCTTTCTTTGCGAGGGGGAGCTCGAGAAGCCAAACTCCCTCCTGGAGCTGGGCCCTGGTTGAGCACAGCTAGTGGAAGCTGCCAGCTCCCAGCTTCCCAAATGGTTGAGCCACAGATGCCGCACTCACTCACAAAACTTAACGTTTCTCTGCAAAACACATAATGCAAGGACATTGACTTATCATTTTTCCTATTCTCCTATTTATTTCCTCTGCTATGTCCTTTTTGGGGTTCTGTACAATTCCCCCCTAAATATAAAATACGTTTTTTATTTTTTAAATGTGACCTAGACATGTTTGTGTGATATTCAACGGAAGTTTTATAACCATCACTACTGCTGTACCTAATCAGGGGAAGCTTGCAGACCCGTGCATTGATCAATATTGTGAAGAAGGAGGACTTGGTTTTGAATTCAGAGTACCTCACAACACTGCTAGTTGTGGTGCCCAGGTCAGTGTGAACTCTGAGAAAAAAAATAGCTCACATACTACACATCAAGAGTTTTTCTGAATGTATTTGTATATCTATCTCTATAGGATGGCATATGCACTTTGGGAGAAGACATATGAGTCGATGTCAAAGTTTGTGGTTCCTCGTTCCAGCCGGTTGGTCCCCATGCATGTTTTAAAGAATTTTGTATTTCAGGGTCATGGAAATTTTTTAATTGTTTAAATATATTAATTTCAATGATTGGTTGATGACATATTGAGATCTGCCCCAGTAATCTCTATAAGATTTTTTTTAGAAGTCTTTATCTAGCGATCATGAATGATAGAAAAGGTTGTTGAAATGTCATGGAAATTCATTGTTCAAAACGGGTAACCCTGTTGTTTTGACAGGAAGTTGGTTGAGGATGCAGATGCAGGGATTTTCACAGTAACACTGTTTAAGTGTGTCATCAGTGAATTCAAAGCCAATGCCAAAAATCACAAGTAAGCATACTGACAAAGCATTACTAAACTCCCCTGTGAAAAAGAAGCACAAGATAGCATAATTTAAAAAAGAGTGCTTATTACAGAAATAACATACCTTAAAAAAAGCACAAAAAAAGCCCAAAAAAAAGCTAATTGAATGCAATATTTTTGGGCACTTAATTTAATGAAAATGTATTATAGTTTAAAGGTAACACTTTATTTTTCAGTGTCCTTAGGGCCAGATTTACTAACAGATTAATGTCAAGATTTACTAAAGACACAAAGTGAAAATTAGCTCTGAAAAGGCGTGGACAGGGTTATTTTTGCGGCTGACCTTTTTGCATATGCATTTGTTGGATTTTCCCTTTCAGAAGGTTTACGCTCGTCAAATTTCCTGCTATTTGACCCATTATTTACCGCCCCAAAAGCATGTCTTAAACCAGATGCTAATTTGTGCTGCTATTGGTCGATTGTGTTGGTCATTATGGAAATGATCCGGCTGTGTTCTTTAAGGGCGTTTTCACACCTGAAAGTCTGCACCAAGGTCTGAACCGAAGTTCATGTTTTAATACATTTTAGTTAGTTTTGGTTTGGTTTCACATTGCAATTATGCAAGCGCACTAAAGAACTTTACATGACACACTTGTGTCCACTCGTCATCATCTATGTGGGCTGCATCTGGACATTGATTGGTTTGTAAACGGACGTGCGTCTGACATCAGCGTCTTTGACAAGAATGAATGAACGGACGCATATCGTTGCCACTATTGAACAGTGCGCATTGCTTGACTATTTTCTTTTCGTTACGTTTAAAAGTGGACGTTTCAAGCTTTATACACATATTTCTCATTTTTGTGAGACAAGTAGCCTGGTTTATTTGAGACGCGTTCATGTTCATGTGCAAAGCATGTGATCGCTCCCGCGATTATTGTCTGCTATAGACTATTTGCTTCTTATTTATTAAATCCAAGCAATTATCTGATTAAACGTTGATTAAAATTAAGATACAATTTATACAAATCGAAATTCACATTAAAGAAAGGCTTTCTAAGCAAAATCATACAAAATTTCTTTCAAAATCATTTCTGTCCTTCTGTCTTCTGTTATATTGCGCATCTTTTCACTTTTCATAATCAATGTAGTCTAGATTGAATTTAAAAATAACATTATAATATTTAAACATAAACAGGAACTTCCTGTAAATGGTCTAAAGTCTGAACCATCCAGAAAATGCTCTCACACTAGAAACGACCCGAACCTTTGTTCAGTTTGATCCGGACCGAGACTACCTCTTTTCGTCGGACCAAATTTTGTCTGTTTGGTTCGGACCGTGGTACGGGGGAGGTTTCACACCTGTAATTTTGATTCGGACCAAACTGAAAAGTCAGAAAATCCGGACCAAACAAGGTAGGTGTGAAAACGCCGTAATTTGCACCCCTGTCAGTAGATGTTGTTACATAGACCACACAGAACTTTTCACTCCCATCTGCACTTTTTTGGAATAGCGCATTTACTCTAATTTGCCGTGTTTAGTAAATCTGGCCCTTATTGTTCCCGTGTTGGCCAACAGGTTTACAGTGCGGGAATACAACCCGGATGAGGCCGAGAAGCAAAAGCTGGAGATGGGCCGTCTCGCTGTGGATAAGAAGGAACTGTATGTAAGTAAATCTTAATAACTGAGAGCCTACTCATTTTCATAGTATAAACACAAAACAATCTGTATTTAATAGTTCTTTATTAAAGTCGGAATGATTCGGAAGTTGCGATAGTCTTTTCTTCCCTATTGTGACCTTTATTTCTGAGTGAAACGGCTTCTGGAACAAGAACAAATGTAGGGAAGGGCTTGATTTTGTCCATGGGAATTGATCGGATGGTTGGATGACAGGGGTTTGCTATTGGCTGATCCCACGAGAGTGACAGGTTGCCTGTAAACACCAGTAAACAAGTTATTTTGATTCAAGATTACGCTGCACATGAATTAAATAAATAATGTGTGTCACCATATAAGAAACATATGTACTGCCATATAGAATAATTATATGCTATAAGTATTTTGCACAGCACTAGTGACACTACACAAAATCTTACATTGTTGACAAAATTACCATATTTTCCATTTTACACATTTTATGCAAGCAATTTTTAAGCAGTTTTTTCTGGCGTTATTAATAGGCTTTACAGTTGAACTAATAGCAGGTGAAATATAGAAAAAGGACCTTCAGGGTGAAGACTGAATTTGATATTTCTTGATTTTTATTGTTTTAAAGTATTTCCATATCTGACAGTGCTGGCAAAAAGCAGGGACATAGTAAAATAGCAGTACAATATATATATATATATATATATATATATATATATATATATATATATATATATATATATATATATATATATATATATATATATATATATATATATATATATATATATATATATATATATATATATATATATATATATATATATATATTTTTTTTTTTTTTTTTTTTTTTTTTTTTTTTTTTTTTTCTTATCTGAAATTTAATATATATATTTTTAATCTACATGAGATATTGATATGAGGATGGGTGGTTTTGGGAAAGTGAGAGATTTCATTTGACAAAACACATAAAGAAGCAAAAAATCTAATGAAATTTTTTTTTTTAACTAATAGCAGGTAGAAAGTTGTATCCCATGTCTGAAGAATCAATGCAACAATAACACGGTGCTTATTTGTCCCAACAGAGAACATTTTTGTGTTGGCTGAAGGTGAACTTCAGTGAGATCTTTGTGGCCTGGATTCATGTCAAGGTCCTTCGGACATTTGTTGAGTCAGTTCTCAGGTAAAAGGACCTCTTGAATAAGCAATAAATCAAAAATATAAACAGATCAACAGACACATTACAGTTGCTCTGCTGTTGGTCAGGTACGGTCTGCCGGTCAGTTTCCAGGCTGTTTTGCTACAGCCCAGTAAGAAGAGTATGAAGCAGCTTAGGCAGCAACTCAACTCTTTATTCAAACACCTCGACCCAGCGGCTCTGACCGGTAAACCAGATGTAAGGGTTATTTTTCTCTCTCGTTCTGTACACGAATTCCCATTTCCACAGCCACGCACAATTAAAAGATTAGCTAGTTCACCCAAAAATTAATATAAGGCAATATTTGCAATAATTGTGATTGTTACTTGGGAAAAATAATACACACATACTTTTGAACGACCATCAAAGGAAAAAGATGATCTTTATAGCCATATGGCGTAGTTACCCATGTGACTTTATTTCTTTTGTGGAACACTAAAAGAGAAATTTAGACCTTCTTCTTGCTCTTTTACAATGAATGCTTCAAAAATGACACCCTACTCAATAACATAACTACACATGGAGATTTATTCCAAGCCTTCTAAATCCATGCATTATATTTGTGTGAAGAACAGACTGAAATTTAAGTTGTTTTGGTGTGAAACATTTATTGAACTGTTAACTATGTTTCCAGCCAAGTGTCAAGTACCATTCTGAGAAAAACAGGTTGAGGATCCAAACGCAGTAGTTAATTGAAAGGATAATCCCAACTCGTAGACAAGTCCAAACAATGACAGAGTCTAAGATGCAGGCAAACTGAGAAATCCAGGGCAACAGGCAAAAGATCAAAACCAAGACACAAGCAACAAGGATACAAGGCTCAGAAGTACAGTACAGACACATACAAGACTTCTCAAAGAATGACAGAATAAACCAGGCTTACATATGAAGGGACTGACAAGGTAATGAGAACCAGCTGAAGACAATCATGGTGGTAATAATAATTATATTAATAATTAATAATTTGTTACATTTATATAGCGCTTTTCTAGGCACTCAAAGCATGATCATTCGAATATATTAGCCTACCGGGTTTCTACTGATATAAAGCTTAATGCTAATCGCTGAAGTAACCCTAATTTTCATTTTTGGGTGAACTATCCTTTTAAATTCTTTGCTATAATTACCTCCCAGAACTAATTACCTCCCAGAACTCTCACGTAATTGTGTTCCCAAACATCAGGCGTCCAAATGCAAGATAACGTGCCAGTTAGTTACCCAGGAAGTGAAGATTTTCTTCTCTAGAACTCATGAGATGGAAACTGCTTTTAATCGCAAATGTGTTATTGCGGTTTCATTCACAACTTCGGATGGAAACATAGCTAGTGTGTAATCAAACAAGGACTTTAAAGATGAATCATGTTCAGCTCTTGTTGTGATGGTTTTGCTGTCACTCTTCTTAGGTGGGGCTTGAAATCCCAGACGGAAGCGCCGGACAGCAGGAATATTACACCTACATTTGTTATCCTATCAAAATTCATTTGGTGGATCCGAGTTAGTGCTAAATCATGGAATGAACTCAGGGATTTTTGAAGTTATCTGGCACTCATGTTTCTGTTTTGCATCTTGCATATTCAAATAAACCTTTACAAACAGATTAAATACATGGTTACTGAGTGTGTACTTTTTATGTTAGGACTATGTGAAATTAATTTAAAGGGTTAGTTCACCCAAAAATGAAAATTCTGTCATTAATTACTCACCCTCATGTCGTTCGACACCCGTCAGACCTCCGTTCTTCTTCGGAACAGAAATGAAGATATTTTAGTTGAAATCTGATGGCTCTGAAAGGCCTCCATTGGCTCAATGGCACGTTACACTCTCAAGACCCTTAAAAGGTACTAAAGACGTCGTTACAAAGTCCATCTCACTACAGTGGTTCTAAAATAACTTTATGAATCGGCGACAATAGTTTTTGTGCGCAAAAAAACCCTAAATAACGACTTACATAGTGATGACGATCAATGAGTCGAATCATGATTCGGATCGCGTGTCAAACCGCCAAACTGCTGAAATTTGGCGATTCAAACCGCTGAATCGACTCGCTGATTCATAACGCTTCGAAGCTTCATGAGGCCGTGTTTTGAAATCGTCATCACTATGTAAGTCGTTATTTAGGGTTTTTTTGCGCACTATTGTCTATTGTCGCCGATTCATAAAGTTATTTTAGAACCACTGTAGTGAGATGGACTTTGTAACGACGTCTTTAGTACATTTTAAGGGTCTTGAGACACTAAATTTTTCAACTGAACATCGAAATAAATCTAATTAATAAACTAAATTAACCATTTAAACTAAATTACTGATCGAATTATTGATCTAAAGCCCACACTGTCACTGTATGATAATTGAAATGAACTGATGACATCAGCGTTTTTTCCAGAATGGCTATACAGCTCAATGAAATTATGCTGCATTATTTTCCTGTTTAACACTGTAAAGCTGCTTTGAAACAATCTACATTGTTAAAAGCGCTATATAAATAAAGTTGACTTGACTTGAGAGTGTAACGTGCCATTGAGCCAATGGAGGCCTTTCAGAGCCATCAGATTTCAACTAAAATATCTTCATTTGTGTTCTGAAGATGAACGGAGGTCTTACGGGTGTCGAACGACATGAGGGTAAGTAATTAATGACAGAATTTTCATTTTTGGGTGAACTAACCCTTTAAGGAACCTTCAACCAACTGCAAGCTCCCATGTTATCCCTAAAGAGTTTAGTATGCTGATTATTGGTGTGTGTGTATGGGTGTGTGTAACAGAGGCAAACTAGTAAGACCTGTGCATGGCCTGGAGCTAGCAACTGTTGTTGAGACACCGGTACATATACCAGTCCCACAGGGTTTTTTGCAAATTTTTGGTGATTCTTTTGCGATCAAACTGCTTTTGTGGTGGTAATTTCTAGAAAATTGCACAAAATAGTTTTATTTATAATTAGAATACCACATGTATCATATTTTGTATGATGTTAGATGCACAATAGTCATTCTGGGTCATCACTGTGTCTCAGAGTGTCAGCTTATCTGGACGATCTGCTCCACTGTACTCAGTTACAGAAGCAGGCAGAGATAGATATGAATATAACGTCTCATTTAGAGAACCTAGGCTTCAAAATAAGATGCTTGGTGCCCACACAAGAGATAATCTACCAAGGTTTCACACTGATCTCATATCTGTATCACGCGATTCTGTTGAAGAAACGCATCAGGTCGCTTCGTGGCTGTTTATCTCTTTTTCAGAAAGCGAGTCCCATTCAGACTATGTTCATTTCTTCTGGGGCTGGTAGCACTGGACAGTGGTGCATCTTCTGTAGTTGTGAGATTGGCTGACTAACAGTTTGAAGCTGGGATACAACTTCTTCAGTCACGGGGCACTGGAAGCACAATGTCATTGCATGGCAGGTCAGGGATGTTGGTAGTGTTCCAGTCAGTGTTTTCTTTTCTTCTAAATTAGATAGATGTTTATGGCCAAATGATACATTTAAGTGCAATACATCAGATGAAAGGTAACAAATGAAATGTGTTCAATCTAGTCATCATCACTAGACCTTTCTGTCAGAACCCATCAGATTTTGGTTTGATATTTAAAGCAGTCCTCACGTAGTACAAGAGGTACAGACAGAGGAAGAGCAGGAAGCAGGAGATGAAATGATGGTAAAATAATTGAAAATAATTTACTGAGTAATCTTAGTTGCATGATGTTAATTGCATCTCTATGATCAGTATATCTTTGTCTGATCGGCATAAAAACAGCTTTTCTTTGCCAGGCAAAGTAAAATGAATGCTTCACAACATTGTCCCGTGTCATTAAAAACCTTGAGATGATAATACAGCACAGAACATGAAAGTACATGTGTAGTGAATAGATTAAGACCTATACAAAGTATAAAAGAGAATAAAGAAACATGAATTTAGATGTTTGTGACTGCTATCCAGATGTGTGTAATCCTGAAAAATACAAGGGAACAATAAGTGTGTAATAATAATGTAACACTGTATTCTGTAGCACAAATGGCTAAATATCTTCATCACTAAACAATGAGTGCTCATAAAAATATTTTTTCACTATGTAAAAAGCAATCTCGATAAGGCCAGTGCTAAGTGTGAGCTATTGGCCACCAAGATGATTGCTTGCAGTCATTTGCGTGATTGTAACAGAGAGAGCTGTCTGAGGGGCTTCTGCAGCTAAAATACAACAAAACAAGCATCATTTCCTCTTCATATCGGACATCTGATTACCACAGCAGTTGCTTACATCTATTAATATTTAATAAACTATCACTTCAACTGATCTCTAACATCTTAGTTTCAGTAAACACAGAAATTAACCAATCAACCTGCATATAGCTCTGCTGCTTAGCCATGATCTCTAACTGTGGTCGAATGCTGATGACGTAACACCCAGGTGGGACCGCCCTCACTCGGTTATGATTGGCCGATTGATAAGATTAAATCTGATTGGCTAAAGCGTACGACTGATCCGGGTGGGAGGAGAGCGCTGCCAGGAAAGTCTCAAAAACACACACAAATCCAAGGCAATTCACACGTGAATGACGATTTGCACATTCATATTACAGGATGAACTTGTAAATTGTAAACATTCTACAGTTTTTGTGCACAGTAGTAAATCTACGTGTTTTTTTAATCTATTGTGTTTTGCATTTGTGAAATGTATTTTATGAATGTATAATTTTATTTTTCGCACGTGAATTGTTTTTTGTGCACGTGAATTTGGTATCATGCATGTGAAATTGGCTACACGTGTGCATCTTGTTTTTTCCGTGAGTTATTAACGAGACTATTCTGCTTCCATATTTGCTGGTCAGTTTGTGGTTAAATGTACGTTTTTTTTTCTACTTACTAATGTAGTAATTAAATATTTGTTGAGTTCTCACCGAAGCTCTCTCTATTTTGCAGTAGATCATTAAACGTTTACACTGCCTAAGAACTCTGTCCGAAATTAGTTTCGTGAGGTGCCTTCATGCACAAACACTGCCTTACAAGCCATTGTCTGATAAGGCAGCGAGGCAACGAGTCACTGCCTATGTTTTCGGACGCAGCCCCTTGTGTGTTTGATCGGTTCAGTTGCTACACTTGACACACCTGTGAACAATCAATGAACCAATGACAACATGACCAGGGAATCACATAACAAAGGGGAGCACATGGCAGGATAACATGAGGGCAAGGAAACATGACCATGACTAATACAAAATGAATACAAAAAGGACATGAAACATGAACATGGAACAAAACCTAAACTATACATGACAGTAGGCTAGTCCTCTACGGTGCCGGTTCCCTGTCAGAGGAGCAAAATTTCCTCTGCTGGATCCAGTTGTGGTTAAGTCTTCTGTAACATAGAGGGAACTCAAAAACTGGATCCAAATGCAGTGAATTTTATGAACAGAATAAACAAAAATGAATCAAAAACACAGAGAACCAGGAACAGAATGAGCTCAAACATTCCATCCAAGGACAAGACTCACCTGGGAACTGTCTAAGACTAATCAACAAGAAGAACTACAAAGGACTATAAAACATGGCAAAGAACAGGAAATAACAAAGTCCACACAAGACCAGGGGAACACAGGCCCGGATCATCAAAATCACATACTCTCCTGAGTAGGTACTTATTTTGAAATAAAAAAGATGTTCTATATAGCATGTGTGTGTGTGTGTGTGTGTGTGTGTGTGTGTGTGTGTGTGTGTGTGTGTGTGTGTGTGTAGTATAAATGTAATCTGGAAGTACTACATTCGCAATGCTGTCATTATCATGTGACATACCAGCATCAGTTATGTCTCTTCACTGCCATTCATAAATCGTCTCCCGTGGCCTCATGGGATAGTAAAGTGTCCATATGCACACTTCAGAATTTCGCCGGAAATAGTAGGTCATCCTGGTACTTTTTGGCTGTGTCCGAAATTACCAGCGTGCCCATCTTCCAAACTGTAATACATTATAGACAGTGTTGGTAGTAATGCGTTACAAAAATAATGCATTACAGTAACATATTACTTTTTGCTGTAACGCAGTAGTATAAGGCATTACTAATCAATTTTCAGTAATATTTTACTTGATACGCTCGTGTTACAACACACTTTTAGCCCAAAATTAAATTGTTAAAAAAACAAACGCAAAATTAAATTGCAAGTAAGTTATAACCTGTTTGTGGGCAGTCAATAGCCGTGTGTGGTGTCCAAGTTTGTAAATAAAGACTAAATGACAGCTCGCGCTGGCCAGTAGAAAAGCGGCTAAAGAGGGCTTTTCAAAGAATATCACAACGATGAGCACGTTGAGTATAAACACCTCCGCAAACGAAAATAAACAAGGCTTAATGGATGAAGATGGCAGAAGACGACTGTACGTTCGCGAGATGGATGTATGCGCATTAGTTTGTCAGAGATAAGGACAAGAAGAACGTAATAGTCAAATGCAACCTTTGTCTAAAACCGAAAGAACTATCGATGTCGCGAAATAGCACTAGCAATTAAAGGGTTAGTTCACCCAAAAATTAAAATTCTGTCATTAATTACTTACCCTCATGTCGTTGGACACCCGTAAGATCTCCGTTCATCTTCGGAACACAAATGAAGATATTTTAGTTGAAATCTGATGGCTCTGAAAGGCCTTCATTGGCACAATGCACGGTTCACTCTCAAGACCCTTAAAAGGTACTAAAGACGTCGTTACAAAGTCCATCTCACTACAGTGGTTCTACAATAACTTTATGGAGTGACGAGAATAGTTTTTGTGCGCAAAAAAACCCTAAATAACGACTTATATAGTTATGATGACGATTTCAAAACACGGCATCATGAGGCTTCGAAGCGTTATGAATCAGCGAGTCGATTCAGCAGTTTGGATCGCCAAATTTCAGCAGTTTGGCGGTTTGACAGGCGATCCGAATCATGATTCGACTCACTGATTCATAACGCTTCGAAGCTTCATGATGCCTTGTTTTGAAATCGTCATCACTATATAAGTCGTTATTTAGGGTTTTTTTGCGCACAAAAACTATTGTCGCCGATTCATAAAGTTATTTTAGAACCACTGTAGTGAGATGGACTTTGTAACGACGTCTTTAGTACCTTTTAAGGGTCTTGAGAGTGAACCGTGCCATTGTGCCAACGGAGGCCTTTCAGAGCCATCAGATTTCAACTAAAATATCTTCTTTTCTGTTCTGAAGATGAACGGAGGTCTTACGGGTGTCCAACGACATGAGGGTAAGTAATTAATGACAGAATTTTCATTTTTGGGTGAACTAACCCTTTAAAAAACATCTCTTGCACTTTGTGCATGGCGGTTTTGTGTTGTGAACCTCTCGAACTTAAAGAGAATAAAATAATGACAACAATAAGAAAAGAACAAATGTGCATCTTGTCATGGCATTAGAGTTTACATACAGTTCTAATATGAATAGACCCAAGCTATTCCCAGATATTGCCAGATAATCACTTGACCTCTACCATACTTTTAACAGACTTGGATCATTTGTGATTCTGTCATCCTTTCTGGCATTGTCTTGAGCCTTCACTTTGCCAATTATATGCTATATTTTTAGTAGCCTAGATAGCACAGTCATTATGCTACATCATATAAACTTCTACTGGATGTACAATGCTCTGTTTTTTCCTACATTTTGTCATTTTAGAATGTTAAGTTCTACTTCTGGAGTTATTTTGGTGAAAGTAACTCAAAAGTAATACAGGAGTAATGTAACGCATTACAATTCTGAGACAGTAATATTGTAAGGTAACAAATTACTTTTAAATAACAGTAACAAGTAATCTATAATGTATTACAGTTTGGAAGTAACTTGCACAATACTGACCCTTAAATAGGCCACTATTTGAGGGGACAGCCATTTGTAGTGGTGTCCGAAACCAGTGTCGTTATCGAGTGCACTTATTCCCTCCCACAATGCACAGCAATAATGAGTGTACAACCGATATACACTGAGTGACTAGAGAATACCCATAATGCACTGTGACGGTCGCGCAGAATGAATTTCCACGTCCCGCCAGAAGATGGCGCTGCAGCTGAATCATCCATCCATGTTTTCCAAACCGCTGGTCCAATGTGGCTACAGCGTAATATCATACAGGTATAAATACCTTTTCATGCTAGTTTCCATGACAGAGTTCAAGATAAATGTTTAATCTTACTACTGGAGCTCCCCGTTTGCGCACTCAGTGTCCAAATTCACTCACTTGTTTTCATTCACTCCTTCAAGTGGACTATATTAGTGGAGTAATGTAGGGAATAGTGCATGAGGGTATGGGGGCGGTTTCGAACACAGCCTTTGCCTACTTCTTTTGTCACATAATGTTTTGTTAAAATCTCCCGGAATCTAGAACGAGCAAGCAAGAGCGCGCATGCGAGATATGGGCTGCGTCCGAAACCTGGAAAATGCTGCCTTTGGAGGACACATTTCAAGGCAGGAAGGCACCAAGGCACGTCCGAATCTAATGTTAGCTTCACTTCCTGTCTCCTGTGATACCTTCATCTTATCGATTTGAAGGCAGCATATTTGTGTCCTTCGCTGCCTTTAATATCCCACAATACTGTGCTTTCCATTCTGTGACAGTTGAGCTGGGGAAAAAAGATGGCGTCAGGCATCCGAAAGTTGCGTTTGCTGGTCAGTTTGTGTGTAAATGTAAGTTTTTAACCAACATTTTCTACTTCTGATGTAATTTCTAGCGAGAATTTACTAATGTAGTAATTCAATATTTGTTTAGAGAGAGCTTCGGTGAGAACTATTTTGCTGTAGATCATTAAACGGTTACACTGCCTAAGAACTCTGTCCGAAATTAGTTTCGTGAGGTGCCTTCATGCACAAACTTCATGCCATTGTCTGATAAGGCAGCGAGGCTGAGGTCCGTAAAGGGAAATTATACTCTGGGTAAAAGTGAGACATTTGAGTATCTGTGAATTGCTGTGTTCAAGTTGAAAGAGTGTACAATAATCACGAGTCAGTTGCCTAGGTTTTCGGACGCAGCCAGAGACTGTACTTCAAACTGGCATGCACGCACGGCAAAGAGAGAGAGAGGAAGGGGGAGCGAGAGACCTTACGTGTGTGCTAGTGTGCGTGTGTGCCTCATGAAGCGCATGACAGATAGCATCCTGATTGGCCTGTTTCGGTAAGTCAACCAATCAACCAATGGGCGGGCTTTTATCTCTTCTCCCGAACCGAATTCTGTGTATCTAGAAACTGGAGCGCCATAACTACGCGAAAGTGTACACATGTCTTATAAGCATTAAACATTATGACAATCTTGCACGCTGTACAGTTTACATTTGGCGTGTATGTAAATAGGTAAATAGTTATTTTATTCATTCATTGTTCTGTTATATTCAACTGTATTTCGGTACAAGTTAGTAAAGTCATGTTCTGTGGTTAAATGTAATATCCTTGTTATCGTTTCTTACATTTTTTTGTGGGGGGTGTTCGGGATACCTCCCTGAATTTTTTTTTTGCAGGTTGGGATGTCTGCATAAATTATAAATAAAGTATGTAAAATGTCCAGAGTTTTCATGTTATTAGATTTGAAAGCTGTCCCACACCTGAATATTAGGTTATTAGGGAGTATGCGATTTCGGATGCAGCCCATATTGATCTGTATACTTCTCCGTTTTTAAAAGGTGTTTGTTGAGGTCAGCTGATCCTTGTCTTGTCCAGGGTTAATAAAGCTAACTGATACTAAAACCATAAAAAAGTGTTGCTTGAAATGAAATAAAATAAAAACTTATTTCAGATAGTTTCCAGGGCAACATTTCTCATTTTCGTTTAGTTTAATTTGATGTACTAAAATAACTAAAACGTTAATAAAAATGAATAAAACTATATATATAATATATATACAACTATATATATACAATATATATATATATACAATATATACATATATACAAAAATACAAAGACACAACAAAATTACTAAAACTTTAACAAAATTAAAATGATACAAAAAAAAAAACATTCAAAATATTAATACAAAACTACAGTATCTCAATGATATGAAAATAACACTGGTCTCATCTACTTATAGAGATTAAAGGTTTATTTAGACAGACTTGCATATAGGCTATAGTTGAGAGATCAAAGCTTTCCATGTGGGTGATAAAAAGCCAAATGAACTTTCTCATTGGTGTAGGTGGAAGAAAACATTAAAAAAAGAAGCTTGGAAACAGCAGAACCTGGAAACAACTGATACATTGTATCAATGCAGTCTGTGTTTGTGACAATACCTGCCACATGATCTCATAAATGGGCCGGCCTATACAAACATAAAGGAACGGCCAGAGGAACTCACACTGAAGCAGGTGCATCACAAGTGAACTGGTGAAATATTCCTCTCTTCTCAAATCAGTTCAGAAAAACTTTAAAGAAGAGGCCGATTTGAGGTACAGTATTTTACACACGGATATTAATTTGATGGAAGTGCATTTGTTCACAGTAGATTATACAAAGATATGCTATTAGGATGCTATTATGCTATTTAATTTCAGCTCTACAGAAGACAATAGTGCACAATTCAGCTCAAGTCAGTTCAATGTTGTTTCATTTTAATAATTTGTTTCAGTTTAATAACGTTGTCGATGTTGCAAAGTTAGTGTAATTCTCATCTGTTAGTGTCTGCGGTTAAATCGATAATATTAGTGAATATTTGTTGCCTTTTAAACCGCAATTCCTGTCTATGCCTTATGCTTAAATACTTTGGGATAAATTGTGCCGGTGCATGGGTTTCTTAACCAAACAAACACTTAGTTTTTCCTTTATTACTATGTTTTAATGAACAAAATGGAGTAAGTAAGTAATGTTTTACTTAAAAAAAAGAAGTAGATGCGTTCAGAATGTGCAGAAATATACCTGCAGTTATGTGTCTCTGGAAGTGGGCAAAAAAGGCTCATGAAACGAGACATTTTAAACCAGGACACAAACGCCTTTCATTTTTGGTAAATATGACTGTGGTATCATTATCTTATCTGATATCTATACAGAAGCAACCATGATGCAGAATATTTGCATAACTTCCCTCTCACATACAATTAGGCAAAACTTGTAATCCCTTGTGAAAACGTACACTTTAACACACTTCTAGTATACTTATCGGAAAGAATACACTGTAAAAAAATGTATGTGCTATTTACTTAAAAAATGATGGCAACTATGTTACACATGATATTTTTGAGTAGTTTTAAGGCCTAATTTCTTTGATGGAATCTACCTGAATAAATTATTTAGACTGTGACAATGAATTTAATATTTTTAGTGATATGTGCTTTTTTTTTTTTAAGTTGACTCTCAAAAGTGTGTATTTTAGAGTGAATGGAAAAGATTATATTCAAATTTGAGTTATGTTATACAATTAATAGACTGTTTGCTGCTAGCACAGCACAAGCACGAACTTGTTACTGCGCTAGCATTAACAAAGTTATTGCTCATTGAACAAAACAACATATTCATATTATTTGCCCATGCAGTTATTCACATCACAACTTAACCATAAGATCTACTCTTTTGCATAATGGTAACGATCAAAACATCAACATGACAGAAACTCTTTCAAATGTCAAACATAACTAAACATTAACAGATGGCTCCCTTCACTCAAAAACACATAAAATAACACTTAATTTCAAGATGAACTCTCCATTTCCAGCCATATGCAAAGCATGCAGGGAACTAACAATGGTGTCTCTAAATAAAACTGTATAATTGAACTAATTCTCTTAAAATAAATAGGTAGCCTTTTTTCCTTAATCGGTTCCTCTTCAAGCCTCAAAATTGCTTAAGTTTCCTTTAAAAAAGATGGGATTTTAATAAAACTCTTGGTTTTATTAGTAAAATGTTCTCAATATTTTCTATACAACACTTAACCACAATTGTATTAATAAATTATACTTTTTTCATGAAAATTACAAGACCGGTGATTCATTTTTTACAGTGTATACTTAAGTGTGAACTGCATGTTAATTGCAATTAAATGAAAATGTATTGTAGTTTATATTTATATTAAACACAGTTAGTTTAAATTTTGAGTGTTTTTTGACCACTTAAGTTCATCTTTATATGTAATTTCATAACTACAGTACATCTATTGTCTTTTAAATATGGTTAAAGTGTACTGCCGAGTGTCTGACAAGCATTTATGGTAAACTAAAATAGACTTTAATCGTGTCATTTCTATATTACGCATGTTAGTAAACAGCAATGTACCACAACGAAAGATTATTAATACGTAAGCTTGAAAATGTATTTCAAAATGCAACTTTTAAATTGACATTATTGCAAAGTGCACCTTGTCGAGTATTTATATAGCTCTTTATACAATACAGATTTTTTCAAAGCAGCTTTACACAGGAACATCAAGCATTTCAGTTGTTGTCCAACTGAAGTCAGTTCAGTGTTAATTCAGTTATGTTGTAAAGATCATCAATTATTAAATTGGTTAATTTCATCTATAAAGCAACTCCCACAGAACTGACGAATCTCGCCTGAGACCCCAATCACCTTTGAGTGCCACTGGCAAGTGAGATTTGCATCACGAACCACACCCATTTTTCCTTTATTACTATGTTGAGGTAAATAAGGAAGCTTGCTGAACTCACTCATTAAGCTTTCACTTCAGAGGCGAGCCTTTCTGTGTCTCTTATGAAGATTCTGCTCTGCATTCATCTTTTGTTTTGGTTCCTCTGCCCAGCAGAGAGCTACTTTGATTGATACTCAAGGTAATTTGAGGGTTACAGTGGGGGCTTTCCCATCTGGTCAATCTTAATGAGTGAGTGCTGCACACTTCCTTATATACCAGTGGCACAGGGAGTGGTTCGCGAGGCAAATCTCACTTGCCAGTGTCCATTGGCTTGTCTTGTTACCACACAAAGGTGATTGGGCTCTCAGGCAAGATTCCAAATTGTCGTTGACGTTACATTAGTAACCCAGACTTTCTGCAAAAAAGGATGTTCTCACACAACAGCTTCAGTCAGATCAATAATATTGTATACAGTAAAGATTTAAAGTACACTGCAAGTGCCCATTCAATACAGTTAAGGCATGAGCGTCTGTCTGATATGCAAATAAGTACTTGTGAGTGCAAAAATCGCTTTTTTTAATTTCTCTCCATCTGTCTCTTTCCTCTTAAGGTCAATCTTACAGTTATGAACAGCTATGAGTACAATGAAACTGAAGAATATGATTATGATGACGAAGCAGAGCCTTGTAACCTCACAGAGTACCACAAGCATGAAGTGACCATCCAAACGTCCATCTACGCTCTGATTTGTTCACTCGGCCTGGTGGGCAACGTGTTGGTCCTCTTAACCTACGCCTTCTACAGGAAAGCAAAATCCATGACTGATATCTTCCTGGTAAACGTGGCATTAGCGGATCTCCTCTTTGTCATCGCCCTTCCGCTGATCATATACAATGAAAAGTACAGTTGGAGCATGGGCGGATGGGCTTGTAAGTTGTTGAGTGCCGCCTACAGCATCAACGTGTACAGCAGCACGCTCCTGCTAGCCTGCATCAGCGGCGACCGCTACATCTCCATTGTCCAAGCCGCACGATCGGTCCGGATTCGATCGCAAGCTCGGACATACAGTCGCTTCATCTGCTCTGCCATATGGCTGCTTGCATTTATGTTGTCTTTGCCTACGTTCATGTATTACCAGGAGGAAAATAATGAATGCATCAACATCTTTAAGAAACCCGAAACCGCCATTTTAATGAAGATCCTGATTCCCAGCATGCAAATGTTTATCGGGTTCTTGGTGCCGTTGATAGTTATGATATTCTGCTACTCCTGCACCATGGCGACGCTGCTCAAGGCAAAAAACTTCCAGAAGCACAAGGCAGTCCGAGTGGTTCTGGCCGTGGTCTTTGTTTTTGTCCTTTGCCATCTGCCTTACAATGTGGTGCTCCTCATCTACACCAGTAAACTGTTCAATGAGAGAACCTGCGAGGAAGAACAGCTGACTCTGAAGACGCTGTCCATCAGCAGGAGCATAGCCTACCTTCACTGCTGCTTGAATCCCTTTCTGTACGCTTTCATTGGGGTTAAATTCAGGAGCCACTTCTTTCAGATCCTACAGGACTTGCGGTGCCTAGGGAAAAAGTACATTTACTCGGGACGCTCCTCTCAGCAGACCTCTGAGTTGTACACATCTGCAATTAAAACCGTTGTTGGACACAATCATGACAACCACTCGTCTTTTACAATGTGACATAACATTTTCGAGTGATTGCTTTGTGGTTGTTCTCAAGAAAGCACTGAATGATTTTGTGTGGTTTACCTAGTACTGTTATGAAAAATATGTTAAATATTTTGGTAACACTCTACAATAAGGTCCCATTAGTTACATTAGTTAAAGGAACACGCCGACATTTTGGGACTTTAGCTTATTTACTGTATCCCCCAGAGTTAGGCAAGTCCATCCCATTCTCATCTCCGTGCGTGCCATAACTCTGTTTGATGCACCCACTGCTAGCCTAGCATAGCACAAAGACTGGAGGTAAATGGCTCCAGCTAGCCTACTGATCAATAAGTGACAAAATAACGCCAACATTTTCCATGTTGTGATGTATATAGTTACATCGGGTACTAAGAAACGAAAATTAAAATGAAAAGTAGCGGCTGCACCCATGATACGGCAGCAAAGTTCCTTGATTATTACGCAGGAATGAGAGTATAGTCCCTAGCCATATCGGTCTAGAACATCACAACTTTTCATTTTCCGCCTGTCTTAGTACACAATGTAACTATACACATCACAACATGTAAATAGGAAAATGTTGGTGTTATTTTGTCACTTATTGAGCAGTAGGCTAGCTGGAGCCGTTTACCTCAAGTCTTTGTGCTAAGCTAGACTAGCGATGGGTGCGTCAGACAGAGTTATGGCACACACAGAGATGAGAATGGTATGTATGGACTTGTATAACTCTGGGGGATACGGTAAATAAGCTAAAGTCCCAAAAAGTCGGTGTGTTCCTTTAATACATTAACTAACATGGGGAACAGGGCTGTAAAATAAAGTGCTACCATGTACATGCACTTACCTAAGAAAGTAGTGGGCAATACAAGGTAACTACATGGGTTAAAGTTAGGTTAGCGTTAGGCTCATGGTTAGTACATCATTATTACCCAGTTATTATAACTACTATAATAAGTACATAGTATTGTAAGAACATGCAAGTGCACGTACTGTAAAATAAAGTGCAACCAATAAGGGTGCTTTCACACTTGGTTCGATTGCCTGGACCGAACCAGAGTTCGATTGCACATGAACCGAACCCCAGACCACTTTTTCAAGTGAACTCGGGTACGGTTTTGGGTGCGCACCCGAGTTCGGGAAGACAGCATTCACATCATCCAAACGAACCGAACTCTGATGTCAATCGAACCCGGGTGCGCACCAAAAGTGCTAGTGTGAAAGCACCCTAACATTACCTAACAATGAGCAACACATTTGCTGTTAAATCCAAGATGATGTATAATAATCTATGTTAATATTAGTTAACACAAATACAACAGTTCATTGCTTATGTCAGCTCAGGTCCATTAAATAATATTAGCATACAGTTGTTGATTTTAAAATAATGCATTAGTAAATGTTGCAAGTAACATTAACTAAGATTAAGAAGCATTGTGTCAATGTTAACTAACTTTATTGTAAAGTGTTAACCAACTTTCTTTTGAAATTAGTGATATGAAAAATATGCTAAATATTTTGTATGCAAGCAAAATCTTTTGATGTTTTCCTCTTTGACTTATTCAAATGTTTTTACAGTAACTTTACTGTGGGCTGACTACTACAGCCCATGTCTGATTTGCAAGGCAAATGCTTACTAGCCTTGTCAACAATGTGGTAGACATGTGTGAAGATAAAAAGGCCATATAAATATGATCATCAGGCTTTTGAGGAAGATTTATTCGTTCATCTCTCAATCATCACTGTATTGCATTGCATTATGTTTTAAAACTACAGAGTACAGATATTTGATATTATTGGCAGACTGATATTTATATGCATATTATGCAAGTATATGTTATACTGTTATAAAGATCTCATTGTTTTACATTATCAGAAATGCTTCTTATAAATATCAGCATCTGCACCATTGCAGATTTTTGCTCAGTTTGGGCCTCTGAATAAAATGTACGTTTTTTTCCTCCTTGAGTTTGAGCTCTATATTCTCACTATACTGTATGAGCCATGACAGCCTTATGTATAAAATGTGCATTTTTTAAATACATTTTGTATAAAGGTTTTAATAAAATGTTAAAAAAGACGACTATTATTTCTGACTATTATTGCCTTGAGATGTTGAGTGAACAATAAAGTTCCACTGTATATAATCATGAAACTGACTGTGCTCAATGAGATCTGCAGGGCAAGTTTGTGAAACTGATTAAACAATGTTGCATTTTGGATCACTGTAGATCTTGAGAGCTAGTTTCCTCTCGCGTGTTTTAGACTGGGACTTTTGGCCCTGTGGTCAGACAGCAGGCCCTCTATCTAAGCCTATCTTCACCAAGTTTGGATAGGAGCCAATGACACACTTCTTCTTCCTCTGAATATAAATGCACATGCATAGGTTTACTGAAAGTAGTGGGATGATTATCTAAATCTAACAAAATGGGTCAGAGAGCAATACACTTGTATACAGAAAACCACATTAATGAAACAACATGGCTTGACCTCGAGGAACATATCCATCAAAGCAAGAAATATCATAGGGTGAAACCCTACTGGTCACCATCACTACAAAACAAATACTCTTATCAGTTTATTTATCTATTTAAATGATGCTTAGCTCATTTCCTGATATTACAGCAGTAAACAGCACACTGAATTTACATACACCGCATCGAAAAGCCCCTAAATTTACATTACATGTTTACCGACCAGTTTTATAAACATTACGTTTCTAGGTTGAAGTCTCTTCTGCTCACAGAGGCTGCATTCATTTGACCAAAAATACTGTAAAAACAGTAATATTGTGAATATATAGTAAAGTGTAATTTATTCCTGTGATCAAAGCTAAATTTTCAGCATCATTACTCCAGTCTTCAGTGTTACATGATCCTTCAGAAATCACTCATATGATGATACAGTATATACATGCAAATATTTATTTTTGTGTATTTATACATAAATACACATAATAATTATACACAGTACACATATATAATAATTAGGGCTGTCAAAAGATGAATCGCATCCAAAATAAAAGTTTGTGTTTACATAATATATGTGTGTGTTATTATTTCTATATAAATACACACACAAGCATGTATATATTTAAGAAGATTTTTTTTTATATATAAAACATTTATATTTATATATTATAGATTATATAAATGTATATACAGTATATACATGCAAATATTTCTTAAATATATACATGAATGTGTGTGTATTTATATATAAATAATAATTAACAGAGTACACACACATATTATGTAAACACAAACTTTTATTTTGGATGCGATTAATCGCGATTAATCTTTTGACAGCCCTAATAATAATACATAATCATGTAAACACAAACTTTGATTAATCAAATTGACAGCACAAACTGAGATATTTTTTTTTCAGGATTATTTGATGAATTAAAAAAAAATATATATTTTTTATCAATTAAATGTCTTTATAACTTTTGATCAATATTAACATCATTGCTGAATTTAAGTATTAATTTTTATTTTTAAAAAGAGTCTAAAGTTAGACTTTATTTTAAGGTGCCCTGGTTGTGTAATTATACAAATAAAGTACTATTACTAAAAGTAATATTAATTAACAACATGTACTTACTATAGTAATAACAGTAAATGACGCAGAAATAAAAGCAAATAACCCCAATTATATAGTAAGTACATGTATAACAGGGACACATGTAAAATAAAGTGTTACCAAAATCTTATACTCACCCCAGCCAGTCCTGTAAACGTTAGTGTTAATTGGTCACCCATTTACTAGTTTCAATGATCCTGTGGGGGTTTTTTTTGTAGTTGTAAAATTATAAATAAAAGTTTCCTTCTAATTAAAGGAGGATGAATTGAAGTCCTCAGCTCAGCAAGATTTTCTGCGATAAAGACTTTATTATTTCAGAAGGGAAAAGAAGAATACACATTTTTTTTGTGAACATCTGTCCAGGAAAACTTTGTGACATGTTAGTGTTACACCAGCAAACATTAGGAATCGATTTGTCTAAGTAAATGAGAGCTCTCCTATTCTGATTATGAATAAACTCAAATTATGAGTACAGCATTACTTTGCGCTTGTGGTACATGGAACTCATATGAAATACAGAATCAGTGACATACGTGGGGAGAATAGGGCATATGTAGAAAAACAGCATATCTGTCCAGGACACAAGCAGGTATCGGGTTTTAGGTTTGGCAGCCGTGAGAGCGTGTAGCATGGCATTGACAACCATTGTGCAATCCTTAAATCCTGAAGAGCACAGCGAGTGAAAATATTCACATGCCATCCCAACATATTTCTGGTTGAACGTTAGTTTCTGTGCATCGTCAAATTCATCCCATATGTCTTGCGGCGTTTTCTTGTGCAGAATGTTTGTGGCCGCACCAAAATTTCCTGGTTGAATAATGCTGACCTATAAAAATAAAAATAATGAACCATGTTCAATGTCCTATTTGTAACAGAAAGTCTATTCCTGTGCTGGAGTCGACCCCGACTATTCAGAGTCGACTCTCCATCACGAGTATGACAGCCGGGACAAAAATTATGTCAGCACAAACTGGAATGTTTCATCGTGTTATCACAAATAAAACAATTGATTCCAAGCACAACTAGAAAATATACTTTTTTTTTTTTTTTTTTTTTTTTACAAATTTTGAATAATATTTGAATAAAGGGTGAATATGTTGATTTTCCAAGGCCGGACATCACTTTTGGCCACTACTGTATCTTCAGTTGATCTTTTATGGTTTGCCTGACAAACACTTGATGTCTGATGAAGTTGGCCAAAACTACATTGTTTTAAAGAAATATAATTAAGGGGATAGCTCACCCAAAACTGAAAATGACCCCATGATTACCTCACCCTCAAGTCATCCTAGGTGTAGATGACATTCTTCTTTCAGACGAATACAATCAGAGTTATATTAATAAATGTCCTGGCTCTTCCTAGCTTTATAGTAGCAGTGAATGGCAGCCCAAAATTTGAAGCCCAAAAAAAAGTGCATCCATCAATTATAAAAGTGCTCCACAAGTAGCCTGGTTCCGCCCTCCTACGTACTTCCGCTCAATTTTCATTTTCCTTCAGTACTCCATCTGGGACTGCGGTATATTCTTAGGTTTTCTCAGATCAAATTTTAACCGGTCCAATCAGCTACTCCACACGGCCCCGGGGGGTTAAAAAAGGCCTTCTGAAGCGAAGTGATGCGTTTGTGTAAGAAAAATCTATCTAGCTCTCGCCAGACCGTCTTTCGTAATCAACTTAAACAACGACATAGGACGTGAGTGTTTTGAACTGTGACAGGCATTACACTTTCTTCGTAAACTAAATACAGAAGGCGGTCCGCCGGAAGCCAGATATTTTCATTCCATAACGTGTCAAATATGGATATTTTTCTTACACAAACACATCGCTTCGCATCAGAAGGCCTTTATTAACCCCCCGGAGCCGTGTGGAGTATGTTTATGATGGATTGTTCCCATGGGCGTCAGAACCATTGTAACCTTTTTAAGATCAATGATATTGGACCCACTCATTTTTACCGTCTCTAATTCAGCGCATGTCTGTTGACCTACCCCTAACTGAATAACACTTTATTATTAAACACACGTTAGACTTTTCTTTGAATTTTATTTGAAATAAATACCTTTCCGACCTGATATGTGATGTTTATAAAAGCTACTTAAACGCTTTAATTGAACTAAATGCCTAATCCTGGTTTAGTCTAAGCCCTGTCGGTTAAACCGGGCCTTAAAGGGCACCTATTATGCCCCTTTTTACAAGATGTAATATAAGTCTTAGGTGTCCCCAGAGTGTGTCTGTAAAGTTTCAGATCAAAATTTCTGACGGACCATTTAATATAACATTTTGAAAAAGCTAATTTTTCTCAAACCCAAAAATTGGCAGTTTTCTGTGTTTCTCCTTTAAATGCAAATGAGCTGCTGCTTCTGGTCCCAGAGGGCGGAGCCTTCACAGTTCGGGAACACACGATTGAAAACTGAAACATGATACATCTGTTTCTTTTGATGGTCATCTCTATCGCAGACACGCTCATGTGACATTGCAGTTCTTCATCATCATGAAATATCATCTGCACATGTTTTAAACCTTGTTCGGGGCCTGTGAAATGTGACGTCACATTTCCAAGAATCTGCAAACGGCTTGTTCTGAGACACTGCTTATGATATATGGGGATTTAAAAAAAGGAGTGGGTGGATTTTTACCATTATAGGGTGGTTGTGTACACACACTGCCAACATACATTTGTGTTCAAACACCATGTAAAAGTGAATTTTGCATAATAGGTGCCCCTTTAAAGTATTGGCATCAATCCGATAAGTCTTGGAAGTGGCTTTTATTATGACAGTGCTAAGAACGGCAGCACCTGAGCACAGATGCCACGAAACGGAAGTTATCGTCTTTTCTTCCTTATCATGACCAAGCGTGCCTAAATGCCTTTCCGATCTGATATGTAATGGGAAAATTGAGTAGTGCAAGTTCGGCGGAATTCGAACCTCAAGTCAAAACTTTCTGCCTTGTGCCTTACCCCTACACTAATGCCACTGTAAATAATTTGGTGTCTTCTGTAATTTTGTCTGGCCCAACCAGGCGTTTAGTAAACAAGACTGGCTATTTGCACTCAATGTAAATGGCATCTACTCCAGTAACATTTTTCAAGGGAAGGACCAACCCAAATTTTTTTTGCTTCCGAAGCCCATGATTGTTCCCCTTTCTGAGCTTCAGATTTTTGGCTGCCAATCACTGCCATTATAAAGCTAGGAAGAGCCAGGACATTTTTTTAATATAACTCCAATTGTGACATATACTCCTAGGATGATTTGAGGGTGAGTAAATCATGGGCTAATTTTCATTTTTGGGTGAACTAACCCTTTAAATGTTTGTTTGAAGAGTGCATGTTGCGCTTGAAATTTTTTGTTGTTGTTGTTGAACCTTCTCAACACCTGATTTTCAATTTTTGTACAATAATACATAAAAAAAAAAATAATAATACAAACACTTAGGTCAGTAAACGGGTGTTTCTAAGAAAGGATCAGTTCTTACCTTAACTCCAAAACTGGCCATCTCTACTCTCAAGCAGTCTGCGAATGCTTCCAGCCCCCGCTTGGATACACTGTATGCTCCCATGTTCAGACAATTGAAGAAAGACAAGATACTAGACACATATAACATACGACCTAAGAACAAATAATGAAATTAAAGGAATTAGAAAGTTATCTATAAACGTAACACTGTCAGAAAAAGCTGTCAGTGGGGCAGTACCATTTCAAGCCTCTTTGACTTTGAATTATTGACTTATTTACCACCAAAGGGTGCATATTAGTAGCTTAACCTTTAGGTACATATGACCTAAAGTGTTATAATTAGATTACCTAAATGGTAAAAATTAGTGGTCGGCTGATATTTTGCACTTTTACCCACGGTTTCACTGACAAGGCTTAAGCTAATCTCTTTTTTTTTTTTTTTACTTAAAGCAACTTGGACTGACATCTTTTCTTCCTTATCGTGACCCAGCGTGCCGAACAAGTCCGGAAAAGTGAAGCCAAAGCGTCTTGATCGCCCCCAGGAGGCTGGTCCCAGTATAGCTCATAAACATCGCCCTCTCCATGTAATGTAATGGGACGTGATACGAACTAAACAATCAATTTACATGTAAAAAAATTGTCAAATATGTTTGTCATTTTAGGCAGTTATCATCACATTCATGTAAGTTCAAGTGTTTGTTTTTTTAAATAAGTTTGGTTTTAGTTAGTTATTTGATGCTATAAAAACGGGGGGTGTGAGGTCATGATTGACAGCTTCTCTGAGCAAAGTAGTCACAGAGGCACGACTGACATTTTTTGTGATTTTCGGAAGATGATTGGATCTTCAGCTTTAATTTCTACATTTCCATAACTGTTTATTTCACACCAACACTGTGGGGCAAGGCTTTCTCTGCTGGCCTAATCACTATCAGAATCTCGGACTTCAAATTTTTATATATTTTTTCCATAAATGTGTGTTAAATTATTCCCAGTAGTTTATTTTCTAAATTTCATAGCTTTTCTCTTGGTTGCGCTGCTTCCAGTAGTGTTTATTTGTGTTAGCGCTTTTATCCAATCATATTTCAGGCATCATGTGTTGCCAGGGTCAAAGAAATCTGCCATATTGCGGGCGCCTCTTGGTTAAAATGAATGGCAATGAAACTGTGCGCTTTAACCAATCAGATAAATAATCACTCCGATTTAAACAGCCAATCAGATTTCGAGATGGCGTTCCCGGGGCCATCTAGCAGGCGTAAAATAACATTGGCATTTTCATGTCCTTTGATTGGATGGTCAGAGAGCGTACTATAACTAGTGGCCTAGTCAAAATAACTAGCAAACTGCACAGGATAAAACATCTGTAGTTTTAATAGCTTTTTTTTAAAACCCCAATGGCTGACAGAGGAGAATAAATTAATGTATTAATTAACATACTTACAAAGCCATTTTCAAAATTCCCGCATACAGCCTTCTCCAGCTTAACGCACAGTCATGGAAAGCAATTTGATCGGTCCCGGCTAAAAATGAACTAACTGCCATAACTGATTCTGAAGTCTCGCGGATCTCCTTGATTTATTTGAGAGCAGGGGTCAGCTGCACACATTGGCATGTTTTGTGTACAAATAATCATAGCCTATTTTGGTGAGTAAGCTATAATGCATTTTATTTACATTTTTTATAGCCTAGAGTCAAGCCTGGGCTGGCTAATCCGTGCCCCGTATTTTTCCCATGATGGATATGATTTATTTTTTTCTTGTAATTTTATGATCAAAATTATTCATTATTATTTTCGTTTTTAATATATTATTTTCAACATTTTCATACTGTTAAAATATAGTTTTGTAGGTTTGAATCCATTTTAATGAAAAACTTTGTATTACCTTTGAACCTCACCTGAAATAAATTTGCAATAATGTTGGTAAGATTTTTAAAAAAACATTTATGCTGTTGCGTTTTCTTTCCTGTAGAATTTGCACAAAAAACTGTGCTTTGGGAGTATGGGTGGGGTTTTGATATCGCGGCTCTAGTTTTCATCAGTGGAAGAGAGTGAAGGTCATCTTTATTTACGGTCTATGATCGTGACATACACTATATTGCCAAAAGTATTGGGACACCCCTCCAAATCATTGAATTAAGGTGTTCCAATCACTTCATGGCCACAGGTGAATAAAATCAAGCACCAGGCAAGCAGACACTTCTACAAACATTTGTGAAAGAATGGGTCGTTCTCAGGAGCTCAGTGAACTCAAGCGTGGTACCATGATCGGTTGCCTCCTGTGCAATAAGTCTATTCATGAAATTTCCTCACTACTAAATATTCCACGCTCAACTGTTAGTGGTATTATTACAAAGTGGAAGCAATTGGGAACAACAGCAACTCAGCCAGGAAAGGTAGGCCACGTAAAATCACAGAGCGGGGTCAGCGCATGCTGAGGGTCACAGTGCACAGAAGTCGCCAACTTTCAATAGCTCCAGACCTCCAAACTTTGTGTGGCCTTCAGATCAGTATTGGGTAAGTTACTCTAAAAAAGTAATTAATTACTAGTTACTAATTACATCTTCAATAGTGTAATTAGATTACTATACAAATTACTCTCTCCAAAAAGTAATTAATTACTTATTACTTTCTAAATCCTATATCAACCTTGACTGATTCAAGGATAGATGGCTCTTTTAATTCATTCAAATAAATAATATAAAACTACATAAATTATTCTTATTAACTGACCAAAGTATTACAAATGCTACAGGATGCAAAGGATACATAAAAACATGCATTTTAAAGTTAGACTTTAAATTTTGATGTTAATTACACTAGTGTATTATATGTAATAGTTACAGTCTAAACACAGTATTTAGTTCAATTACATCAGAAGTAACTAATTAAATTATAGAAAATATAAGAGTAATCCCTTACTTTACTTTTTCAAGGGAAAAGTAATTGTAGCGTCTGGAGTGTCTCTCTCAATGGGATCAAAGTGGAGAAGCCGCTTGGAGAAACAGAGATGCGTTCCTCCAAACAGCTCTGCATATAAATTAAATCCCTGCTCCAATGGCTCCAAAAAGTCTGAGTTAAACTGCACCTCCGACTGTTTAATGACCAGCTAGAGTGTGACCAGAAGACACTATGATGGCCCTTTTTGAGCTTCAATCAGATTCTAATCAGCCAGGACCCCTACCCCACCCTTCATTCGGAGAACGGCCGGGGGATGACACACACACACACAAGAATTCCTCTCTTTGAGCCTTTAATTAAACTATCCCAGAAATTACATATATGATGATTTCTTAAGTATATGCATGCTCCCCATATTTCTTATGTTTGCGTGATGTAAGAGCTATCTTAAACGCTCAAAAGTCTTTAAACCAAGGCATGTTTGATGTCTAAATGTTCCTTTTTCTTTGTCTTAGTCAATGGTACAAAGTATATGATTATGAGATGTACCGCTAGTATGTTTAGTCCTGTTTGAGTGAAACTTTACTAGTTCTGGCTTCCAGCAAGAACATTCCATGGAGTAATAAAGTCTGAACAAAGAAACACTCTCCCGCCTGAAATTCACACCAACGATTGGTCGTCTCAAGGAAGAGGGGCGTAGGTTAATGGACTTCAAAAGACAGTAACACTAGCATATCTGTGCTCAGTCGACTTGCAAGGACCCCGACGAGACAAATTTCCTTTTCCTCCCATCTCATCAGCGCGGCTCGCGGGCTTCGACCTGCAAGCCGGCGCGGTCCAGCCAAGCTGTTGTTTCCTTTGAAGATCGACGCGCTCCGCGACACAGCCAGCGGCGCGCTCCACCAGACCGAGGAACTTAGCTTGGACGAGATGAACTTTCCCTTCTAAGACGCTACCTTCCCAAACACCTTTAAAACTCCCGCGGACCAACGAAGCTCCGGAAGAACCAAACGGAGAGAGCGCTTCAGCGCACGAACACTCTGAGAAACGCCAACGCACGCATCTTGCTTTACACAACACCAAGAAACCATGCAAGTATCAATTCTATCGAAATTTAGATGCGTTTTAAGATTGTACCCCTGTTTAAGGTGATATGGTTCTTGCTGGCTCTAGTGGTTATGTCTGGGAAGGTGTCGGATCGGACACGATCATACCCTTCTTCCTTTCCCTTCTCCTCATCCTCCTCTTTACTTTCCACTATTCTGTAAATACATGTATTCTTTATTTAGTCATATGTAATCGTAGTATTAATCTTTATTAAAACCATGATATTCACGTTTTGATTGTCATTGTTTTGCTCACAGAACACGAGTCCCTTTAATGTCAGATCTAAGCTACGAGCTCTCATAAGCATCGTTGAATGCTTTAATTAATACCATAACTCGGAAAGTTTGTCCTTTGTGGCCAGAGGGATAAACTTCCCGAAAATTGGGTAGGAAGAATAGACCTGGTGAGTGGATAAAGAATTACCGCTCGTTCTTTAAACGGAACGGAGAGGAATTTTGAATCAACTCCCTAGGTTATTCTGTGATTATTTAATATAGATATATCTGTGGTTAATTGCAATAAATTGTTGTTAACCATATATATATTATATATTGCATAAATACCAAGGTTAGGTATTCCCCTTTTGGGTGATTTTGGAGATTTGTGATTAGATTATAACCCATTGTGATTAATCATAAATCCCTAAATATTAATACCCACAATTCCCTATTGAGTTAATTTTTAATTTAAATATATATGTAACCCTAAAACGCTACATAATTAAATTACAGTAACTAATTACTTTGTAACTAGTTACACCCAACATTGCTTCAGAGGTGCTACAGAACAGTGTGTAGAGAGCTTCATAGAATGGGTTTCCATGGCCGAGCAGCTCATCCAAGCCTTACATCACCAAGTGCAATGCAAAGCGTGGGATGCAGTGGGGAAAAGCACGCCGCCACTGGACTCTAGAGGAGCGGAGACGTGTTCTCTGGAGTGACAAATCACGCTTCTCTGTCTGGCAATCTGATGGACGACTCTGGGTTTGGCGGTTGCCAGGAGAACGGTACTTGCCAGACGTCATTGTGCCAAGTGTAAAGTTTGGTGGAGGGGGAATTATGGTGTGGGGTTGTTTTTCCAGGAGTTGGGCTTCGCTCTTTAGTTCCAGTGAAAGGAACTCTTTAAAGGGGTACTTCACCGCTGGAAAGATGAATATTTATTTAAATTGGGTCATTTATGTAGTAGAAATGTGAACTTATTTTAGAAGCCTTCCAGATTGAGAAAAGCCAGAAAATGTATTTTTGGCTCATATTGATGAAAGACATCAACTACCAGAATGCACTTGCTTCGCTGCCCTACGAGGCCACTCTCAAGCCACGCCTATCGGTTATATCACTTGCCCACCGCGGCTCCACCCCACCGTCGTGTTCATTTTTATAGTAATAAAATAATTTAGTTCAGTTAGAGAACAGACACTACAATTAAAAGCTGAATGTGTCTGATCCCACCCCCTACTGGCGGGTTGAAAACATGCAAACTAACTCCTACTACTGGCTGTAGTCTCTAGCAAAAAAAAGCCTTTGATGATGCTAAATTACGATTTTTGCATCATCTGAGGTTTTTTACAGACAAAAAAAACCCTGAAATCTCTCGTCTCAGGACATGAGGGAGGGAAGCACGTTTATTCCAATATACTACCGGGTTTCTACTGATACAAAGCTTAATGCTAATCGCTGAAGTAACCCTTCATGGTTCAGCATACCAAGACATTTTGGACAATTTCATGCTTCCAACTTTGTGGGAACAGTTTGGGGACGGCCCCTTCCTGTTCTAACATGACTGCGCACCAGTGCACAAAGCGTCGCTCCATAAAGACATGGATGAGTGAGTTTGGTGTGGAGGAACTTGACTGGCCTGCACAGAGTCCTGACCTCAACCCGATAGAACACCTTTGAGATGAATTAGAGCGGAGACTGAGAGCCAGGCCTTCTCGTCCAACATCAGTGCCTGACCTCACAAATGCGTCAACAATTCCCATAAACACACTCCAAAATCTTGGAATGGGATGTCATTAAAGATTAATGTGCATGTAAAGACAGGCGTCCCAAAACGTTTGGCAATATAGTGTCCGAGTGAAGTAGCTTCTGGAACAAGAACAAATGTAGGGCGGAGCTTGATTTTGTCCGTAGGGAATTGATTGAATGGTCAAATTAATTGAATTGCATTGTTTACTTCATTTTTATTCATGTTTTTAACAGTTTCTTTTTTTGCGAAAAAGACTACACTACTATAATGACAAAATCAAGAAATGACTAAATCATAAATCTGTTTATTTTGCAGACTTAAAGCTAGGGATGCACCGAATCCAGATTTTTGGGGTTCAGCCGAATACCGAATCCACTGGTTAAGATTCTGCCGAATCCGAAACCGAATACCGAATCCTACTCCCATCCTCAGTCCATTATCACAGTAAACACATTAAAGAAGTAAACAACGTCCACAGCAGTGTCACTCATTTTATTTTATTTTAACTGTAAAATGGGCATAGGCAAAGATCTCTCTATCATCCAAAATAGAATAGGCAACATTAGGATGACCGTCCTGAAGTTGCTGCATTTTGGCTAATGTCTGTAGATTCCCTCATGCACAACTCGTATTCTTTCGGATGTTTCATACAAATGTTTTAACAGCGGTGATGTTGTGTATTGTTTAGGGTCCTTGCCACCACGAGACAAATCGGCATTGCAAATTGAACATGTAGCTCGACTTGAATCGCCTTCTTTTGACTGAAAGTGATGCTAAACAACACTTTTTCTGCTCATGAGTTCCATTTTCACTTTCTCACAGCCGACTGCAGTCGAACGGTCCACCCTAGTGAACACCTTCCCGTAATCAACGGCGGCATCATTACGTCAACTGCGTGTAGTGCAAACCGAACCCCGACAAAAAGCCCAATATTCGGCCAAATCCGAATCCTGAATTCGGTGCATCCCTACTTAAAAGCACAAATAATTTTTCATGTTGATTAAATTTTGCTATTAATTATTTCTAGTTTAGTAAATATGTAAAATAAATAAATATTTCATTCTAGTAATTTTTATGCCTGCTTTTTAAATTAAATGGTGTAATATCATATTAGCTTTACATCAGCCACCCTGGTCTCTAAAAGTCTATCAAAAAATCCATATTGGCGACCACTAGTAAACATTACCTTTTGAAAGGATGCCACCCTAATGACAGCTTCTGTATAATTTGTTCTTAAGAGTGAAGGAATACATCAATTAAAAATGACTTTAGTAGATTATATTCAAGAATAGAAGGCGTCAATGACCTTTGGATGCTCTAACAAGGGGCAAGAATGGGATGGTGACTCTGATGGCACCAAACAGGTTAACATCAGCCATCTTCTGGAAGTCCTCAGCTGTACTCCACTCCGTCTCTCCCCAGTCACTGATGCCAGCATTATTTACAACAGCATGGAGACCTGAAAATGTACAACAATATAGAGAGAAAAGGGGCATTTAAAGGGTTTTTTGTTTGAATTTTAAAGAGGCTATATTACACCCTTTTACAAAGCCTTTTACAAAGTTACTAATATATGCTTGGATGTTCAAAAAACACATTCTTCCACATATTCTCCATTGTTGCAGCTCCTCTATGCCCAGTCTGTCAGTAACGCTCTGTTTAGTTCCTGTCTCTATGAAGCCCCTCCTTCTGAAAAGCACACTGTGCTCTGATTGGTCGGCTGGAGCAGTGTGTTGTGGTTGGTCAAGCTCTTCGAGAGTGTTTGGGAAATGTCCCGCCCCTTACCATAACCACCAGTTTCAACACACTACTAACTCAACAGGCCCCGGCCCTTTATTCTGCGTATTAATTTTTTAAATGAGGAATATTGTGATTAGGCCTGTCACGATTGGTCGATACAATCGACTGCGTCGACGCAGATAATTAGTCGACGTCAATATTTTTAATCGACTGGATAAGTTGGGTACGATATGAAATTGTATTAGTGCCAGTACTTTCAAAATGACAGCACTCTAATAAGAGCAGTATTTCTTAATGTGTGACAGCAGGAGTGAGGACGTGTGTGAGCTCTGCTTCTACTGTTCACTAAACAATGGAAGCAGAACAGTCAAATATATACGCGCAGCTCAGGAAAAAGAAAGCAACAGAAGTGCGGCACGGCCGGACTCTGACCTGAAGCGCGCGCAGCCGCGCACAAGCCTTTCACTCAGACAGATCGTGACGCCAGTTTCGCGGATTATTGGGTATGAATGGTAAAAAACATGTAAAAATGCACATCCTGGCAAGAGTCGGAAATGTCTTTAGTGAACGCATACAGAGTTGAACGAGCTCTTAAAGGGCCGGACCTAATATTCTGTGTGAAGCAGGGTAGGAACATGCCGGACAAGTGAGTTTTTAGGGGTTTTTTTAACCCAAAAACAATGAATAGTAAGTTCAGTCATATTATTCAATTACTTTTACAATTTTTTTCCCATGGTTTCGATCGGTATTGAGGTATTTTAGTCTGGTATCGTATCGAAGTCCAAATTTTGGTATTGTGACAACACTATTCTATATAAAAAGTATTTGCTGATATTCTCTTTTTTTAATGTTGGTTTACAAATTTTTACCTTTTTACTCTTTTAGTTTTACATTTTGTCAAGGGCTTGTTTACATTTACACTTGTTTTATAGTACACTACTGAAAGCCAACTTTGCAAGTTAAATTAAATGTTTTTAAGTAAAATTGTTGAAAATTATTGTGATAAATTAGTCGATAGATTAATCGATAAATTAGTCGATAGATTAATCGATATAAAAATAGTCGTTAGTGGCAGCCTTAATTGTGATGTGTTGATTACCGAAGCAATTTCAGGCCTACAATGGAGGCGTTTCAGGGAGTTCAGAAACAGTGACACTGATATAGAGAAGAACTCCTGTCAGGAGGGGCTTAATGCTCAAACAGCAACATTAATGGCCATTCACACTGAGAGCGTGATTATGCAATGTGAATGTACGTCGCGATGACGCTCTTGAATCGAAACAATAGATCCCTATGGAGCCATTCACACTGGGCGCAATTTTTTTCACACTGGGTGCGATGAAATGAGCCCTCCAATTAGATTTGAGCTTATCCGAGCCGCTGCTGTTGCCAAAAAGTGTGAGAGTGGTGGCGCTGTTTTGGAAACCTGCGTAAATGCCCAAGAAAAGTATTCCGGAAGAGAGAAGAGAATGGATGTTGAGTGTTATTGGTGTCAGAACAGATTTATTCCTACATGTTCTTTATACAGATGATCATTTTATATTCATTTCCACTGAATTATGCAATCTAAAGAGCTTGAAACAGCATTGTGCGTGTCGGTTATGAGTCAGAGAGGTCATAGGCTCTGTCAATCTTTTATGTGATCATAACTCCTGCCCTTCCGAATGACAACGTTGTGTCCTCGTTCAGAGTTCCACTCATAAACAACTGAGAGAAACATTTCTACAGATGAAACATGAAGCCAAATAAATATGATTACTACGATATATGTTCTGTGTGTGTTTTTCATGGGGCTCGGGGTATTTTAATATCAATAAAGATTGAGAAATGCTTACATGAGAAATGCTATGCAGGTGTAGCTTCCAGTTTATTATAAAACACTACAAATAATGTACGTCTGCCCATTATTTAAAAAGCAGTCTGAAGTTATTACACGCACTCCATGATGGTTTCTGAGTAGTATCGTGCAGCGTGAATTAGCTCAAGGCAATCGATTGTTTCGCATTCAGTGTGAAAGCTCTGTTCGTCTGCGATTCGCTTGGCTTTATCGTGTATTTAAAAGGGCCTTTACATACTAAAGAAAGCTGAACATGTAAAAAAAGCATAATAGGTCTTCTTTAAATAATCTTTAATAAAACGATTTGAAGTGTTAAAGTTACCTTTCTCTGGCAAGTTTGCTTCCACAAAAACTTTGGCCAAGCTTACATGTTCCTCTTTGGTCACATCCAGCTGGAATACCTTCATACGGTCAGAGCCTTCTTCAACCAGACTCTGAGCTCCGGGACCTTCAGGGTGTAAACATCCAGCAAACACCGTGAAGCCCATGCTGTCCAGTTTCTTTGCAAGGTGATGTCCAAATCCACTATCGCAACCTGTTATTAACACTGCCCGGCCAACTCCATCCGACAAGTCATTTCCCGCCTGGTGTACTGCGTAAGCCAAGAGCATGAAGCAGATGACCAGAGCAAGATATATGCATAGATGAAGATCACCCAACCAGTTGTAAGGAATGAGCAGGATGGGCACGCTGAGTAAAACTGGCTCCATTATGAATTAGGAGCTCACAGAGACAAAACTCTGATTGAGAAACCTAGGAATTGACAAAACAAGGAAAATAACAGGTAAAAATTACAAGCCAAATAAGCGCGGATATCCAGATGGATAAAAGGGTGAACATTTTTGGGTGAATTACCGGTATCCCTTTATTTATTAACCTCACAATTATTAGCAGTTGCATAAGAAGATATAATAAAGATTCAGAAACGTTACATGTGTTCTTTTTTATTTTACTTAGATATATCCTTGAGGTATCTGTTGACATGCAGATGTTGTGGGGACTCTCCATATATGTAATGGTTTTTATACTGTACAAACTGTATATTCTATCCCCTTACACTAACCCTACCCCTAAACCTACCCATCACGCAAAACTTTATGCATTTTTACATTTTTAAAAGAACTCATTCTGAATGATTTATAAGCTTTTGTACTCATGGGGGACCTCAATTTAGTTCCTATGAGTCTGTGCGCATTCAAGTTGAAGTCCCCACCGGGATAGAAAAACATGCCCACACACACACACATGAAAAAGATGAAAAAGATTGCACTTTACCATAAACAGGTCATGCAAAAAAAAAGACAGATTGATCCACTGATTAAGAGCTGTGATCGGTTCATTTACTGTAAATTACAGGGAGTGATCAAAGATAACCAGCAGATAAACAGATACAAAGGTTCCAATGTGAGGTTTGATAAACATAATCCATGGTTTATTCACAAGAATAATTTAATTATGTAATTTTTTTTAACCTTAATTACCTTTTTATTCCTTTAAGTACAGAAAAACAGTAAAGAGATTTGTGTCCTAAATATCTTAAAGGTGGTTTGTTCAGAATTAAATGCCACATAGCTCCCTTTTAAGTTAGGGCCACATAAAATGCTTTTTATTCTGTTTTATGATTTATTATAAATTTATATAAACGTTGACAATTTAATCAAGCTTTTATAATGCAAACACACTAAAGCATAATTAATTTACAACAAAACATTGAATTTAATTTTTTTTTTGTCCAATAAGATGCTGCACAACAGAACTGTATACATTTAAAACATGGATGAAAAAATATCTTGGTCGTGTTTCTTAGAAATAATAAATATTATTATTTTGAGAACTTACATTTTAAAATACGATAGTGATATATTTATATATATTTTGTCGTGAATATCTTATAGTTTCAGTGTGTATTTGACTGTCGTTTTTCTCAAATGTAATGGTGAAAAGCTTGTGAAGTGACTGTCAGAGCAGCTCTGGACAGGATGTTCACGTGTTCATGTTCTCATATATTGAGATGCAGATGCTGAAAACACTGCAAGCGTCACGTGTGTGAGTTTGTGTTTCAGAGGAAACGGCGCCGTTTATTCACACTATGGGGCTCCAAATGGTTCGTTTGGCAATTTGCTGTGTCCAGACTGTTTCCATCCAATGGGCCTTTTACCGATAAAATGGTGTGTGTAATGACTCCTCCCTAAAAAAAACGCATTGTTTCATAAATTGTTGTATCGCTAAAAAAAACTGCCTTCAAGTCATTTCCATACATAATTTCACTTTCTCAAATTATATTGTATCTTTCGTGTCCCAAATATTTGTAAAATGCAGAGAGTAATAAGACTGAAATTTCAATAAGACTGAGACCTCAGAGTAAGAGGCCTATTACTATATTAGGAAATATGAATCAGACAGCTGGTCTGACATGACTGTAACTGCCTTTATGTGATGAAGCCCATGGGTTTGGACACAGGGCAGCTCATTTGTCCTGTATGCAACATTTTAGTATCCATAAAAAAGATTGGTACAGTAAAATGTTCAGTCATACAGAAACAATCTTTAAAGTCCCAGTGAACCGGAAGATTTTATTTCAGTGCTGTGACGCATTTCCAAGCGAAACGTAATATTGAATAGAGGGCAGGGTTTTACTTCAGCGCTCCTAACGGACTAACGGTTGGAGGGGAGTGGTTAAGGATATTCAAACCCAAGCCGTCACACAGTCGTCATCGGAAAGGGAACGCCATTCAAATGATTTTCAGATTTTGATTAAAGATAACCACGGCAAAAATTTTTATTATGCGTATTAACTTGCACGGATTAGTTGTTCACCCCAAGACCTGTAATGTGGACTAACAAAGTAAATAAGATCGATTTTGATTTCATGAGGACTTTAAAGGAACACACCGACTTTTTGGGACTTTAGCTTATTCACCGTATCCCCCAGAGTTAGATAAGTCCATACATACCATTCTCATCTCGGTGCGTGCCATAACTCTGTCTGACGCACCCACCGCTAGCCTAGCTTAGCACAAAGACTGGAGGTAAATGGCTCCAGCTAGCCTACTACTCAATAAGTGACAAAACAATGGCAACATTTTCCTATTTACATGTTGTGATGAAGACCGACGGAAAATGAAAAGTTGTGATTTTCTAGACCGATATGGCTAGGAACTATTCTCTCATTCCTGCATAATAATTGAGGAACTTTGTGCCGTAACATGGGTGCAGCGGCGCAATGATATTACACAGCGGCTGAAAATAGTCCCCAGCACGCTCTCTGTGCAAGCAGGTTGTCACGTTGGTTATGTTGATGAAAGTTAATAAAGGCTTTCTGAAGCGAAGTGATCTGTTTGTGTAAGAAAAATATCCATATTTAAAACATTATAAAGTAAAATATTTAGCTTCCACCAGATCGCCTTCCGTATTCAACTTACGGAAAAAGTGTAGTGCCTCTCGCAGTTGAAAATGCTTACACTACGTCTAACGACATTGCACACCAGTTACGCTTTTTTCCCCATTCTGGCGGAAGCTAGATATTTTACTTTATAAAGTTTTAAATATGGATATTTTTCTTATGCAAAAGCATCGCTTCAGAAGGCCTTTATTAACCCCCCGGAGCCGCGTGGAGCAGTTATATGATGGATAGATGCACTTTTATGGACCTCAAAAACGAGGCAACAATTCACTGCCATTATAAAGTTTGGAAGAGCCAGGGCATTTTTAATATAACTAATATAAATCATGGGCTAATTTTCATTTTTGGGTGAACTAACCCTTTAACAATTTTACAATTCGTTTCGAGCTTTTTGGATTCAACTGACTTTATTTTTATTTGTTTTAGATAAAATTATTTTACATATTAATAAATTATATTTATAAAATTATTACCAAGTGTCACGTTTGTGATTTTCATTTGTCAAGTAGCCAGATCCTTCCCATGAAATTGTGATTTTATGGCATTTATTTTATTTATTCAGATACAGAAGTGATATGTTGTATATTTTACTGGTCTTTGTGTCAGTATTAGAAACTCCAACAGCCTTCCTTCGTTTTTCAGACGCTGCATTTTTATTTTTGATGAGTCGCCGAGATTTTAAAGGCGCTATATTTTCCTCATCCATTTTGAAACAAAACTTCCGTATATTATTAAATTGTAGGCACCATACATAAAATATTTTATTAACAATTGTCATGTTTTGTTTTACTTACACTGAACAAAATTATAAACGCAACACTTTAGTTTTGCCCCCATTTTTCATGAGCTGAACTCAGAGATCTAAGACTTCTTCTATGTACACAAAAGGCCTATTTCTCTCAAATATTGTTCACATTTTAGAGTGGCCTTTTATTATGGCCAGCCTAAGGCACACCTGTGCAATAATCATGCTGTCTAATCAGCATCTTGATATGCCACACCTGTGAGGTGGATGGGTTATCTCGGCAAAGGCGAAGTGCTCACTAACACATATTTAGACAGATTTGTGAACGATATTGGAGAAAAATAGGCCAAATGTGACAGTTTGTTAATGAATGAACTAATGTTAAATAATGGAACCTTATTGTAAAGTGTGTGACCAAAAATAAAAGTGTTGCGTTTATATTTTTGTTCAGTATATAAACTGTTTAGATCAATACTTAAGCAATATTTAGAAACAGGTGCAGTTAGTTATCGTTTTTCTGATTATTCTGAAGTTTTTAATTTACAAAATTACAAAAATAAGGATGAATGATGTTTGAGGGGCAACATGTCTTATTCTTACCAATAGTAATAAAACAATTGAATATAAAAATGTAATAATATGAATATAATAGATTTAGTGTGCCTTTGAACTACAGAGAAACGGTGCTTTAACTGCAACAATGTCACGCACAGACACTGTCTTTAATAGGCTAATTTGGTCATGTGATGCCACATTTATTTGCGTTAAAGACCTTTTTCGACAAAAAGTGATTCCAAACTAGTTTTTTTTCGACATTTGAAGTATCGACATAGCGCATAAATTCTAACTCCATTGTGTAAAAGGCTCAGCAGAGACTGTACTTCTTTCATCAGCTGAGGAAGTTCAACCTGCCACAGGAGCTGCTGATTCAGTTCTACTCGGCTGTCATTGAGTCTGTTTTAAGCACCTCCATCACTGTCTGGTTTGGGACAGGAGACTACAACGTCCAATCCCCCCATATGCCTGTAAGTGCAATACTCCCACTGTTTAGTGCAATATCTTCTAAACTCAGGAGATATTTATATTTATTCATACCTTTCAAATACTGTAAATATGTTCATAATCTATAAATGTCTATTCTGACTAAATGTAACTGTGACCTTATACTTTTTTTTATACTATTTTCATATTTTTATTCTTAGAATTTGTATTACTATGTTATTGTTGTGTTTGTATTGTACATGTGCACTGGAAGCTTCAGCACCAATAAAAAATCCTTGTGTGTGCAAGCACACATCTCAATAAAGCTCTTTCTGATTCCGATTAAACGGATAAAATGTAAAACATTTATTTTAAAAAATTAATGATAATTGGCATTTCCATCAGCTACAGTGGTAAACATTTTGATTCGCTAAACCTTTTTTCTATTTATAATACAGCTGCTTTAAATTCACATTATGTTTAAATTCTGGGTAACTAAATTTTAACTGACAAATTTTTAAATAGGCTACAATTAAAAACAACAACCAGTTGAGACAATAATTGGGGAGAAATACCTAATTATTAAAAAACAAATTATTATTAATTGTTTGCTTTTATGTTCCTGTAATAAGTAGTGTTTAGAAATCATTAGAATATAATTAAATAAACAATATGTTAATGACTGGCATTTCACACATAGTCAATGAAAACACAGTTCCAAACAGCAACACAGCAGAACAATTTCAATTGTCTAAAATGAGTTGTGTATTAAATATATATTTGTTTTTTAAAGAATAGGTTTAACATTAACCATTAAGCAATGTTAATAGTGCCTTGCTGCCATCTACTGGCGGTTTTACTTTTATATCTTAACCTAACTAAAATGTCAAATGACTTGGGGGCAATTTTAGGAAGGTGACGATATTCAGGATATTTGTCTTCCTTTCATTTCAGCATTTACAACTCGGCTTAGGCTATATGAGTTTTCTAGAAGTTCACAGAACGATTTTTATTACATAGAAATTCAGAATAAAATTGAGCAATGTATCCACTCTAGTGCTTTTTTTCATTATAGACCCTTTTCACATTTCCGGGTTTCTCAGAGCAGAAGTCGTCATAGTTGGGTTAAATATTATAGCTGTGAATGAGAGAATACATTACATTTTTTGTGTGCCCATTTGCCCAAATAGAAAAAAGAAGAAAAAAAGCCACAATAGTGATTTCACAACTTTCAAAAAGAGGGAAAAAACAGAGCGAGTTTGATAACAGCAGTGAAAAGAGAGAAAGATGTTCATTTTTACCGTCACTCCCACAGACGCTGTATTAGAAACACCCTCACAGCAGCGGTAACTAGTTTTTGTAATTTGATGCAAAAGTAATACAATACAAAGTGTTATAAATGTACTTTTTTTTAAATGAAAATACAAAAAACGTTGCAGGATTAACGATATCGATGACCGTTAAAACGCCTCATCGCAGTCTGTGAAAAGGGTCTATTGTATATATCCTATCCCCATGCAAGTTCACTCGTAATTGATATTGTAAAATAATTCAAAGCTTTTTACTGTTGTGAGATTATTATTTTTATTTATTTTTTATCACAAACCTAAATAAAGATATGTTAAATAACTTCTAATGTGATTTTATCTGCTGCTGAACATTACTTAATCTAATTTAATAACAGCTTAAATGATCAAACATACTAGCCTACACTGTTGCTGTGTCAAATAAGACAAGCCCATCATATAAGCAGCTGTAGCCTGTATAACAGTGTATATGTGCACTAGTTTGAAATTAGCCAAGGCACGTTAAGTATGGCGTTAAGACGAATGTTCTCCACACACACGTTAACACGTCTTTAAGCTTGCCATACACACAGAGACAGAAAACACTTATTAGCTGCACTGACTGGCAGTTGTCGTGTTTATTTCTGCAGTGTGATTTTCACACTTGGGTCCTCTTTAAAAGAACCGAACTCAGACTCCTTTAAGTGGACCAAGAGGTGAACCAAGTGAAAAAGGACCCAGTTCTCTCCACGTTCACACGGTCCCTGAAAGAGGACTCAGATCATGTCTTGGTCCACTTTAGAAGGGATGTGGTCTCAGACCCCTGTTGCTTTGTGGATCTAGTCCAGCTCAGTGTCTGATGGCTGACCCCATGGCCTTCAACATTTTATCCCATTCACTTACATTGTTTGTACCTCAGTAACCAAGATATTTGTTTGTAAAGATTATTATAATTTGTTTAATGACTTTGCTACAAATGCTGTTGAATTGAGTTTCTTTTTACACAAAAATATTGGCTTTTTTTGTCGTTGTTGCAATACTACATATTCTTGCACTAGCTAGATCACATATCCACCTTTGTAAATAACATTTATTTTGATTTGTTTTCCTTGAATCATGTTCATTTCATTGCAGACGTCAATGATAACATCAGCATACAACAAATAAACAAGGCAAATAAAATAAATATGCTAATTAAATAAACAGCTTTAAATTTTCCAGGTAAAGTATAGGAATGCCTAAAAATAGCATGTAAGAAATGGAACAATCGCATGAAAAAAATAAAACTGCATATTCTTCACTTCACTGACGTACTCCCATGATTCTTATATTAGGCTAGTAATGCAGATGTTTACATTCACTTAAGACAAAACCACCTGTTTATGTGAAACATTTGTGGTTTTGACACTTTAAAATAAATGCAATAAGACGCTAAAGATTCCGTTTAGTACACGCGCAGTGACGGCTGTGCGTGTGTGCGCTCGTAACACCATTTTAAACTGGCAAGGCGCGCTGCCGCGTCTCTCACACAGAAATTGTAACAAGTGTACAATGTGAACAAATAATTTGTAGATATTTGCAAGAAGCAGCAGCCCTGATAAACAACAGCCGATTTGTAAGCCTAGAGCGTTTTGTGTTCAGATTGTGTGTTTTTAGCGAACCGTACCCAGACCACCCCGGTTCGGTTCGCTTCAAAGGGGTCTGAGATCGTTGAGTGTTCACACATGGGCCAAAAATCACGTGAATCGCCCTCAGACCCCTGAAAAGGACCAAGTGTGAAAACACCCTTAAGTAGTTAACAAATCCATGCGGACTAAAAGTGCCCAAAGCTGAGTTAAATTATTTTATGCTTTTTTCCCCCTGAATCTGGCCACAAAAATTCTGAGAACATGTACTTTTATATTGCTCTTCAGGTCACTTACTCACCCCCTCCTTGTTAGCTTTGCTATAACAGGCTTAAACTAAATGAGAATGTGATTGCTTCAGTGTAGGCCTCTGAAAGCAGCCTTCAAATATTACTTTCAGCTGAATGCCTCGTTTGCTCTTCTCTCCTCCCGAGTGCTAATTAAATAATTACAAACACTAGCGCGCGCTAGAGAGCCAGAGTTCGGGAGTCGGCTCGTTTAAAATCGATTCATTTGAACAGTTTTCCAGCTAGGGCTGTGTCCGATATATCTACACTTGAATGGGGCACTATTTGAAGGGACAGCCATTTGTAGTGGTGTAATCTTATATCACAACATGAATCATTTTATTTCATGATAACGATATTTATCACATTATAGTCAGTAAAAAAAAAAAAAAAATCAAGGTTAATTGAAATTTGATCATTCTTATCACCATGATTAATACCATAAGTTAGAAAACAAATACTAAGGAAAAAAGGAACCAACCAAGTCTATAACCAAATACTTAATACTTAAAGACTTACGGCTATTTTCAAACTTAAACATTTCATATTTTAACCCTGGATATTGTTTGAATATGTTCTGATTCTTTATTGTTCAGTCACACACTTTACAATAAGGTTCCATTATTTAACATTAGTTCATTCATTAACAAACTGACAATGACAAATACTTCTTAAGTATTTATTAATCTTAGTTAAATGTAAATTTAATAATTTAATAACACATTATAATCAAAAGTTGTAACTGTTTTATTAAATGGACCTGAGCTAACACTAACAGTTGCTTTTTTTAAACGTTTAACGTTATCAGAGAATAACAACTTCTGTAAAAAATGTAGCTATTCGCTCTTTGTTAATGTTAATGCATTAACTAGTGATAACTTATTGTAAAGTGTTACCTATTGTTCTTTATAATTCTTTTGCACTTTAATCAAGTTTTAAATATTTGTTTACTCTATACATTTTTGTGTATTGCTTGTATTTAAATGTTCGGTTCTTTTTGTTATAAAAAAAGTTATTAAACCTGTTATTGATACAATCTACGTGCAGTCAATGAGCTCACAGAGACGAGGAAAGTCAGGAGAACAGGAAACAGGAACTTTCAATATTAAACGTCTCGGTTACATATGGTAACCCTCGTTCCCTGAAGGAGGAAACGGAGACGTACATCGAACGTGACCGACTGAAAGGGAACTCAGGAACACAACGGACACGTACAACATAAACGAGAACCGACAAACACTGAGGGAAAACTGAGAACTATACACAGGGCTAACGAGGTGATTAACAGGACACAGGTGATAGAAATAACTAATTATACAGACTGGGGAGAAACTAGGTCACAGGGACTGAACTAAAAACACAAGGAATACGGCAGACAGGGCATACATGTAACATTAGCTCCCCCTCCCGGAAGGTGCGTCCTCGCGCCGTAAACAGTCTAACAGAGGAGGGTGGGAGGGGGCTTTTAAGGAGGGCGTGGAAACAAACTGGAGAAAACAAAACAAAGAAAAACAGTCCAACAGAAAGAACAAGTCCATGGGGACGTGGAAGGAGGGAGGAGCCAGTGCGGAGCCTGGAGCAGGAGCCAGATGGTGCACCAGAGACCAGCCAGGACGAGGCCCCAGGGCGGAGTCGATGGTGGGAGGAGCCATGGAGGAGACGACTGGGAGGTAGACGACACCCTGGGGACAACCAACGGAGAAGGAGCCTCAGATGTAGCCTATGAGCCCCCGCGAAGCAGATGGTCCTGGAGACCGAGGTGGCACCGCAGCGACGAGCACCTGAGGTGGAACCGGGGAACCAGAGGACAGCGGCTGAACTGGAGGGACCGAGGACAAAGGCAGAGCTGAAGGGAAGGCGGAGCCAGACGAAGCCGCAGGAGAAGGCAGGTCGACGACTGACCAAGGCGGAGCCGGAGAGACAATGGAGCCCGGAGAAGCCGTATGACCGCTGGTTTCCGGTGGAGCCGAGGGAGGGAGGGAGGAGCCAAGTGGGTGCCGAAGAGTCGACGGGCCGAGGCGGAGCAGGGGGCACAGAGGCTGGAGGCCGAGACAGAGTAACCTCAGTGCGGGACAGAGCTGGTGGCCTGAAGACACTCGCCGTGTCCACCCAGCGTGTGGATGAAGCAGAGGGGCGGAAGGACAGCAGTGAAGGGAGCACTGAGGAATGGACCGTCAGAATAGGTGGGAGAGGGAGGCTGGGCGGGAATTCTTGAGACTGGAGATACAGGGGGCGCTGGAGAGACAGAGGGCGCTGGAAAAACCTCTCCAAAAAGGTCTATTAGGTCCACCTCAAAAACATTCCTTAGCTCTTCCATGTAGCTGCCAGTGACATCCTGCAACTCATCCACTGCGGCAGTGTTGTGGGCGGGGCTTTCCTCCCAGCCCTCGAACTCCACAATAACTCCCTCAGCGATGTACGGCGTTGCCGGCTCACGCACCTGGTCAGACCTTGTTGGTGGTCCGGGCTCCGTGGCGATGACACACTCCGTCCATGTCCTCAGTACGGGCTCGTCATTCATGGTTGGCCGGTCCCCACAGTCTGCGGGAGGCTTGTGCAACATCTCCGCTACATCACTCGCTGGTGGTGGTTGGCTGGTCTCTGGCAGTGGTGGAGTGGGACTGGTAACGCTGTCCTCCTCAGCGGGGCCGATGGTAAATGGCGAGTGGTTATTTACCAGTACCCACTCCACGAATGCGGCGAAATCTTCCGTTGTACCGCCCGCTGGTAGACAACACAGAGCGAGCGGTCCGGGAAACGGGTAAGGCACGCAAGCTGTAGAAAGTCCCGAGTGTGTGCTTCCAGCGGGCGGTCTGCTCCAGGCAGAGAAGCTGAACTTCGGGAAGGGCCATGGGAAATACGGGGAAAACTCAAACAAAACAAAGGGAAAAAAACACAGCAAAAAACTGTTTAGATCGGTTCTTCTGTTACAATCTACGTGCAGTCAATGAGCTCACAGAGACGAGGAAAGCCAGGAGAACAGGAAACAGGAACTTTTAATTTTAAACTCAGGAACACAACGGACACGTACAACATAAACGAGAACCGACAAACACTGAGGGAAAACTGAGAACTATACACAGGGCTAAAGAGGTGATTAACAGGACACAGGTGATTGAACACAAGGAACACGGCAGACAGGGCATACATGTAACAGTTATATGACACCACTTTTTTTGCAACTATTTCAATATCGTGATAATACCGTATACCGTGATAAAAGCTTCAGCAATTAATCGCAACATGAAACCAACATTTGATACCGGCACATGCTTACAAATGATACGTTTTTGTGACTATCACAGTGACACTCATGTGACGTTGCTGTGCTGCGCAGAGACGACAGTCCAAAAGCTCTACTCGTTGACAAATTTCTACTGGTTATTCGAGTCTAGCTGGATATGGCCCACCCCTAGTGGACGTTTTCGAGTCCACTGATTCAATCCCATAATGCACCACAATAACGAGTGTTCAACTGATGTATGCTCAACAGCTAGAGAATTCCCATAATGCACTGTGATGTTTGTGTTGAATGAATTCCCAAGTCTCGCCAGATGGCGCCGCAGCGGAATCATCCCTCCATACGTTTTCCAAACCGCTGGTCCAATGTGGCAGCAACGTAATATCAGACTGGTATAAATTCCTTTTTTGATTGATTATTAAATTGAATGATTATTACATTTTGTCTCAAGTAACTTTGCAACTACATTAGAGTATTAGTAGACTGTCTGCTTAAAGGGGTCCTATATTGCCCCTTTTTACAAGAAAATAACATAAGTCTCTAATGTCCCCAGAGTGTGTATGTGAAGTTTTAGCTCAAAATACCCCGCAGAATTTTTTATAGCACGTTGCAATTGTCACCTTTTTAGGGTGAGAAAAAACACGTCATTTTCGTGTGTCCCTTTAAATGCAAATGAGCTGCTTAAAGAGCTTGTGTTAGCAGCTCTGATTATCTCGCAGACAGGCATTGAAACTGTTCAGCCTTTTATGTTCAAACCGGAGTCGGACAATGATGGAGAGACTCAAGAAGAAGAGACAACATGTAGAATGAGACAGGACGTTTCTGAAGGGTTAGTTGATGAATTTATGAGTTAACTATCTTTAAGTCATTGATTAGCATCACAGGTGGACAAAGTACACAACTCCATTACTTGAGTAAAAGTAAAAATACTATTGGTTAAATATTTCTCCATTACAAGTAAAAGTTGTAAAGATAGATTTTTACTTAAGTAAAAGTACAGAAGTACTTGCTTTTAAAAGTACTTAAGTATCAAAAGTAAAAGTAAACACATTATTTTATTATTGTTGCATTGTTGTATGAATGCACGCTGTTCCATCATGGTGGTTTAAGCCAGTCATGCTCCATCTGACATGCTAGCATATCTCATTTAAATGCTTGCTTAAAAGTTACAAAGCTCTTATCAAAGTCAAAATCATACTAGAAAAGAAAGGTTTCTACATTGTGTTTATTTGACAGGATTATGTAAAAACATATATCTGAAAGGACTTCAGTTAACATTATTATTAGCCCAACTATGCTTTTGCATGCTAACTAACATCATTGTCGAACATTACCTATGCGTTAGCGCTCTATCCACAAGGCTATGGCAACTTGGTGGGTAAATCTATAAAAATTAATTTTTTTCAAAGAAGAAAACAAATCATCCACTGACTTTCAAAGCGGCTATGACTTTCTACTGCGAGGGCCTTGATAGAAAAGTAATGGAGTAAAAAGTAAGATATCTGTCTTTCAAATGTAGTGAAGTAAAAGTCATACGTTTCCAGAATAAATACTACTCAAGGAAAGTACAGATACTCAAAAAGTGTACTTAAGTACAGTACTCAAGTAAATGTACTTAGTTACTGTCCACTTCTGATTAGCATATTCTGTCAGGTAGGGATGTCACAAGTACCGGTACGTCGGCACCAAGTCGGTACTGAAATTATAAAAATGTGACGATACCAGCATTTCTGTAGTACTGGTAGTACCGACTCTGAGTATATTCTGTACCCGCAGCTGCGTTCAGTGGCTTCTGTGTTTATCTAAGCGCAGGACTCCAGACTGTAGCCCAATACTAGTGTCTGTGGATATTAAACTACAAAATACTATTTAAATATTACTCCTGTATGTTCTGCGTCTCTGTGTGAATGACGGGGCGCAGAGGCGCGGGCGGGAGCACACGTGTGACACTCGCTCGCTGTCTTTGTAGTCTCTGCCGTATGTCACTATATGAGGACACAAACGCATAAACCGTCAATTCATGAGAATTTACCGTTTCATTTGAGAAAACTGTCATATCATGAATACAGACACTCAAAGCTCTTCAGGCTATACTTCACGCTATACTGCTGTAGCATATAGAAGATTTAGCTACGTCTCTATTTAATAATAATAATTATGCCTAGATGGTTGATTATTTTTTTTGATATATCTTTTTTACAATGTTTACTTTTAAACAGCATACAGCCTTTAAATGTTTATGTATTATTTACTTGCAATGATTATCATCATAAATAATAAACAAATTTTTTTTGTTGTTGAAATAATTAAATAAAATAAAAAAATAAATAAAAAAACATTTAGCTGTGGTACCGAAATTGGTACCGAGTACCGTAAAATTTTGATGGTATCGGTACCGACTACTGGAATTTTGGTACCTTGACATCCCTTTTGTCATGATAATCTATAAATCGCTGCTGTGGGAACTGTTGTAAGATCCGTCAGAGCCAGAGAATATCTGCTGCATGAAGATAGAACAGGTATAGTTTAGTTTAATTACGTTTATAAGCCGTTTTGTTGTAGTCCTTAAAAAGTGATTTTCTTTAAAAGTAAATATCTTTGAGCATCGTAACTTTGCAGATGTTGTTTATGCTCAAACAGCAACATTACACACCAAGTTAAAAAAGTGAAATCAAAATCAACCACTCCTTTAATATCTGCCCTGGACGCAATTATTATAATAATTTTTTCTCTCTCAGAATGTCTGGAGGGGTAAATCGGGCATAAATTGGCCTGAAACTGTAGTCTGAGCCTGGCTTTAAAAATACAGCGGGAGCGATTAGAGAGCAGACGGTTCTGAATGCTTTTGCCCAATTTGGCACAAATATCGATTTCGATCTTGATACAGAATCCATTCGTTTGTATATATAGTTTGTCTTTTTTGCACTATTTTAAACTTTTCTTGGGTTAAATTATATTTGCTTGCATTCATTAATATTCACTTGTGTGAGCTTATATAAGTATCATTAAAAATATTAGGTTGTAAGTTATTAACTTTTTAAAATTTAAAAATTTAAAGAAATCTAGTGTTTGATCATGTCTACGTATTTATTCAAATGCAAAACCTAAAAATAAGTAAGAAGTTATGATCTGACTAGATACATGTATATTTATTAAAAAGCCATACAAGCACCTAGTAGGTAAACCATGTTAAAATGATTATTTTTCCAGCCACAAAATGACTCTAATTTGCCTCTTAGCATTGGAATTTAACCTTAATTACTACACTAATTGTAATATAAATAATAAAAAATATTTTAAGTGGTCATTAATGGACCAATAGTAGGCCTATTTAGTACCAAAAGATATCCTCAAAAAATCCAATAAATATTGTTAAACTAAAATATAGAACATTTATTTAATTGAAAAATAGTTCAGGTGTATGATCACATTTGACCACCAATGAGTATGCATGTGACCAATTTGTAAGGAATACCTGAGGGCTAAATACAAGAAAAACATGAATGTAAATGTTAACAATGTTGCACCTCCATCACTCTCCATAATAAAATGATCCTGTAAATATGGTTGACGTAATAAAAAAATTGCACAACTGTTGTGTATCTGCTTAAGCCATTCAAATGCATTGACATAGCGCTGGTTTGTTTAGAAGCTCCGTGAACCACGTGAACGCGTGCGCCGCCGTGAGATGAGAGCATGTTGCAAATCTGTTTTTCAACGCCTCTGGCTTTAACTGTTATGCCACATTAGCGCCAAAACACTATTTATTGTTTGAATTTCGTATTCAATTTTAAAAGCTTAGACTTTTTTAATATCAAAAGCAGGTTTGGCAGTTTGGCGTGAGATTTAAAAAAGTTAATGAATAATGACGCGCAATATGTGGCGGCCGGTGTTGATTCAGTGGCGCACGCTACTAATTAGTCTATGTGTGGGAAACACTGTTTTGGATCGCTCTTGCGGTACTTTGATGTCATACACTGATGAGCCGCTTCAAGTCGAATACACTTAATAATTCACTCTTTCATTCATGTCGTCTGTAAGGGGTTCTCGTTTGATTTGAACTCTTATTTTGTTTTAACAATAGCATAAGCACCAATTTAATGTTCTTTTAAATTCACAATTAAAACTTACAAAGCTGCCGGGCTAATTTGTCTACAGTAGCCTACTAAGTCAGAAGGGCTACTTTTCAATTTTTTTAATGAACATTATGCAAACATGAAGGTGTGTCATCGAGCTCAATAATTGAAGGTAAACAATAACCATGTTTGTCTGTAATAGAAATGTGTATACTGTCTTCTGATTATAGCCTACAAAGAGAGTGTTTTCATGTGTAAGCATGAAAATTGGTTATTAGGAAATAAATTGGGATTATTCAGGACTGCTAACACTCAGACACAAGTCACAGCCTGTTTTAGGCTGCCAAAACAAATATCACGCCACGTTATAGTTATGAAGGGGATCTTGGCTCTTTTCCCCTACATCTCAGTCCTGCCTTGTAGAATCTACTGCTGCACGCTTTTGTGTTAAACGCTCACATTATTCTCAGATGAATTACGAACATATAGGCCTAATTCGTAAACTTTTTCATAATAAAGTTTGGTTTTAAACCTAGTTTAGCTGATACTCTGCCGATTTAGGGCTGGATTTACTAACAGCTTGTGTCAGTGCAAATCCTTTTTTGGCATTAAAAAAGTGGTCTCAGTATACACTCACCTAAAGGATTATTAGGAACACCTGTTCAATTTCTCATTAATGCAATTATCTAATCAACCAATCACATGGCAGTTGCTTCAATGCATTTAGGGGTGTGGTCCTGGTCAAGACAATCTCCTGAACTCCAAACTGAATGTCAGAATGGGAAAGAAAGGTGATTTAAGCGATTCTGAGCGTGGCATGGTTGTTGGTGCCAGACGGGCCGGTCTGAGTATTTCACAATCTGCTCAGTTACTGGGATTTTCACACACAACCATTTCTAGGGTTTACAAAGAATGGTGTGAAAAGGGAAAAACATCCAGTATGCGGCAGTCCTGTGGGCGAAAACGCCTTGTTGATGCTAGAGGTCAGAGGAGAATGGGCCGACTGATTCAAGCTGATAGAAGAGCAACTTTGACTGAAATAACCACTCGTTACAACCGAGGTATTCAGCAAAGCATTTGTGAAGCCACAACACGCACAACCTTGAGGCGGATGCGCTACAAAAGCAGAAGACCCCACCGGGTACCACTCATCTCCACTACAAATAGGAAAAAGAGGCTACAATTTGCACAAGCTCACCAAAATTGGACAGTTGAAGACTGGAAAAATGTTGCCTGGTCTGATGAGTCTCGATTTCTGTTCATTCAGATGGTAGAGTCAGAATTTGGCGTAAACAGAATGAGAAAATGGATCCATCATGCCTTGTTACCACTGTGCAGGCTGGTGGTGGTGGTGTAATGGTGTGGGGGATGTTTTCTTGGCACACTTTAGGCCCCTTAGTGCCAATTGGGCATCGTTTAAATACCACTGCCTACCTGAGCATTGTTTCTGACCATGTCCATCCCTTTATGACCCCCATGTACCCATCCTCTGATGGCTACTTCCAGCAGGATAATGCACCATGTCACAAAGCTCAAATAATTTCAAATTGGTTTCTTGAACATGACAATGAGTTCACTGTACTAAAATGGCCCCCATAGTCACCAGATCTCAACCCAATAGAGCAGGGGTCTCAAACTCATTTTACCTGGGGGCCGCTGGAGGTAGACTCTGGGTCAGGCTGGGCTGCATCAAGTATTACACATAAAAAGTGTTTCAAGTATTTCAAAAAAAGTAGCAAAACTGATCCAATCTTCTCAATCTTTATTATGAACAGTTCTTCCACATGAATGTTTCTTCTGAACATGAACTAAATATAGCCTATAGAAATTAAATCATGTAATATGAAATAATGAATGATTTACATTTTATTTTAAATAATAGACTAATTCACAGCAAGGCCGTAACAGGTCAAACAGAACAGTGAGCGAAATTCTAGGTCTAATTCTAGTTGGGAAATAATCTTTTTGGGACCATTTCTAAACAATATTTGCATTAATTTGCATCAAATATATTATTAGTTCCGATATTCTTCGCATGAGTGAATAAATAGATCCGCAATTTACTTATGAATTCTTTAGTGGTCTGGGGGTAGAATTTTTGTCAACTGTGTCAAAGTTTCCGGGTTCTAATCCGCCCTCATATCGTTTTTCAAAGATGTTCATCAATGATTGTATATTAAGAGCATGGACACGTTTGTGTGCATTTTGTTTCACTGGAAAGAATACAGTCTCTCTCCGCAACGGCATTAAGCGATAGATTGACGCGCTCGTCTGTGTGTGAAGACTGTGCAGTGTGCATGAGCCAAAAGAGAACGTAAACCCCGCCTACTTTGATTTGATTGGCCATCTCAGTCATTTTGACATTGACGAGCACTATTAGACCACATTCGTTTCGACTGTCTGATCAGCTTCGTTCGTCTGTTCCTGTCAATCACGCGGTGTCAACCAATTATATTGCACGATGGAGGGGCGAGCCAACTCTCTCTCTCACACACACACACACACACACACACACACACACACACACACACACACACACACACACACACACACACACACACACACACACACACACACACACACACAAAGGAGGCAGCAAGCGCTGCACACGCAACGATTCAGCAAAAAGGTGCTTTTCAGAGCAACGCGCGGGCCGCACTAACACTAAACTTTGATGTCAAGAAGGGGGCCACAAAATATCATTCTGCGGGCCGCGAGTTTGAGACCCCTGCAATAGAGCATCTTTGGGGTGTGGTGGAACGGGAGTTTTGTGCCCTGGATGTGCTGCCCACAAATCTCCATCAACTGCAAGATGCTATCCTATCAATATGGGCCAACATTTCTAAAGAATGCTTTCAGCACCTTGTTGAATCAATGCCACGTAGAATTAAGGCAGTTCTGAAGGCGAAAGGGGGTCAAACACAGTATTAGTATGGTGTTCCTAATAATCCTTTAGGTGAGTGTATGTCCAAGTTCAAGTGGTGTCATTATATGTCTAGATTTTTTAATATCATGATTAGCCGAAGCAGATGGAGAGTGCTGGGGCCTATACCATGAAGCTGGTTTAGCTGGCTAACCTGATATGTGATTTGCTGTTCACTAGTTGACAGAGAAAGCTGATGATCAGCATCATGGGACCAACAAAGCCTGAATAGATTGGTTTGGTTTTGTCAACTCGAAACTAATCCTGTAACCCTGAGTTTTGTTAAACTACAATCATGGGACAGGCCCCTGGTAACATACACAATATGAATGAGTAAATAAATAATAGGTAGTTGCTCTCGCTTTTTGATTTCAATGTTAACAATGGCTGTGTCCCGATTCAAAGGCTGCATCCTTCAAAGGCCGGGTAGGTTGGACTGAGTGTTGTTAAATGGGACGGTCTAGCCCATGGAGGACTGTTCTTGTCGCCCCAACTGTGACAGCTGCTGTTGATGAGCGACCAGCGTTTTGAAAGTTATATTAAACTGTCTGAAAACCAAACAGGGTCCAAATAATATGTTAACCATGGTTCTACATAAAGAGTATAAACTATAACCGCATAAATCTTTGTTAGATATGTCAACATTTGAACCACTTTAAAAATATATATATATTTTCACATTTGTATCCTTAGATATTTGAGTAAGTTGAAACCCAATACTTTTAAAAGTCTAATTCGGCATATTCTCTCAAAAAGTCCTGTCATCTCTGGCACACAGTAACTCATTTGGTTAGGTACAAACTATCTGCACGTTTGTGACAAGGCTCTCAAAATGGATGCAGGAAAAATGGAGCTGCATCATCTCTCTCTCCAAATAAGGTCCCTGTCGAGTTGCAGAACTCCTCCAATGCACAGGAAAATGCTGAAATTTTTGGACATGCCATTTGAACACACAATGAATTTTTCTGGCATTTTCGTCACCAGTTTCGAAGTTAGTGTGTGTTTCGTTAAGAGTGACAGTTTGAAATCCGATTTGAGCAGCGAGAGCATTCAGACTGAGACGCATCTGTAAAAGTCTGATTGGACTCGCACTTCAAACCACCTCCATTTGTGGTTTGAATACGATTTCTTGCCTTTCAACCAACACAAAATAGGTGTCATTGAAAGGTCTCAACGGACAGAATACAACCAACATATTTCTTCTAGTTAGAGACCAAACTATTTCAAGTATTTGTATGAAAAAGTGCCCGACAATAGCCCGGCTGCTCCCTACATCCGTTGACAACAGCGTATCTGCACTGAACTTCTAGAATTTTCTGCAGTGGTGGAGTTCAGACAGTTCCCAGTTCCCTGCCCTGAACAACCTGACTTCTTTGCATCCCGGCCACGAGTGCACCTTCAGAGAGAACAGTCAGCCTTTGTGGTCAAATTTTGGAGGAGAGATGTAGGCTCCAGAAACCGTCGTTAGTCAGCAAACTTCTGTTCTTCCATGGATGTTTAAAAAACAACTAAATTTTGCAGTATAGCTAGAAAGCCAAAAGTTCCTTGTCATAGGTTCTCTTAATGCTGTGTAGCTGACATTGTGGGAACACCACCGGTGTGACGATTGTCTGAAGACCCTGTACCATCATGCCAATTTATTAGCCAGTGGCGCTATTCTAATGAATATGTCATGTATGTCTCATAAGAGTGCTCGCGCCATCTCCCTTCAGTTGATCAATTGATCTGTTGTTCATCGGAAAGCTTTTCTCATGTTCTCAGCTTCTCAGGTAGAACAATTACCACACCTCTGAAGCCGGCACGAGGAGTTTCCGAAAATGTGTTGAGCCATGGGGCAGATTCATCACAGAAGGAGACACACATGACGGGTACGTGCAATGCCTAGGCCTTTAGCATGCTCAAGCTGCGCTTAACAGCCGTCTTGACTGTCGCCATTGGGATGGTTTGATTGATTTATTGATTGATTGATATCTTTATTTCGAACGTGAGAGAAGAAAAAATAAAATCCAATAATGTTCAAACATTTTAAAAGAAAAAAAGGAAAGGAAAGCAGCAAAGTATCTTACTTTCCTGTATAAACATGCTTCTATATCATGTGCGAAAAGGAGTAGAAAGAAGTAAAACTTATGTACTCCTACCCCTTTAATTCTTGCTTTCCTTTAAATAACATACATATGCCTACACCTACGCATATACATATACATATACACATCTACATATACAACCCCAAATCAGAAAAAGTTGGGACAGTATGGAAAATGCAAATAAAAAAAAAGAAGTGATTTCTAAATTTACTTTGACTTGTATTTCATTGCAGACAATATGAACACAAAATATTTCATGTTTTGTCTGGTCAACTTCATGTCATTTGTAAATATGCATCCTTTCCTGTCATTCAGACCTGCAACACATTTCAAAAAAAGTTGGGACAGGAGCAATTTAGGGCTAGTAATGAGGTAAAATGGTTAAATAATGATGTGATTTGAAACAGGTGATGTCAACAGGTGATTGTAATTATGATTTGGTACAAAAGCAGCATCCAAGAAAGGTCTAATCCTTTAGGTGCAGAGATGGGCCGAGGATCGCCAGTTTGCCAACAAATACGTGAGAAAATTATTGAAATGTTTAAAAACAATGTTCCACAAAGAAAGATAGGAAGAGATTTGGATATTTCACATTCAACAGTGCATAAAATAATTAAAAGATTCAAGAAATCTGGAGGAATTTCAGTGCGTAAAGGACAAGGGTGCAAGCCTAAGCTGAACCACCGTGATCTCCGATCCCTCAGGCGGCACTGCATCAAGAATCGTCATTCATCTATAAGCGATATCACCACATGGGCTCAGGACTACTTTGGCAAACCTTTGTCAAGTACCACAATACGTAGTTGCATCCACAAATGCCAGTTAAAACTGTACTCTGCCAAAAGGAAGCCCTATGTTAACAGTGTCCAGAAGCGCCGTCGACTTCTCTGGGCTTGGAGGCATCTGGGATGGACCATCACACAGTGGAAACGTGTACTGTGGTCAGATAAATCAGTATTTCAGGTATTTTTCGGGAGGAATGGACGCCGTGTGCTCTGGAGCAAACAAGAAAAGGATCATCCAGACTGTTACCAGCAACAAGTCCAAAGGCCAGGGTTTGTCATGGTATGGGGTTGTGTCAGTGCCTTTGGCAAAGATAACTTGCACTTCTGTGAAGGCACAATTAATGCTGAAAAGTACATAGAGATTTTGGAGCATAATATGCTGCCTTCAAAAAGACATCTTTTCCAGGGACGTCCATGCATATTTCAACAAGACCATGCAAAACCACATTCTGCACACATTACAAAGTCCTGGCTGCGGAGGAAGAGGCTACGGGTACTTGACTGGCCTGCCTGCAGTCCCGACCTGTCTCCAATAGAGAATGTGTGGCGCATTTTGAAGCGCAATATGCGACAACGAAGACCCCGTACTGTTGCCCACCTTAAGACTTGTTTGCAGGAAGAATGGGACAAAATTACACCTGAAACACTTCATCACTTGGTGTCTTCAGTCCCTAAACGTCTTTTAAGTGTTGTGAAAAGGAATGGCAACATTACAAAGTGGTAAATGCTTTACTGTCCCAACTTTTTTTTAAATGTGTTGCAGGTCTGAATGACAGGAAAGGATGCATATTTACAAATGACATGAAGTTGACCAGACAAAACATGAAATATTTTGTGTTCATATTGTCTGCAATGAAATACAAGTCAAAGTAAATTTAGAAATCACTTCTTTTTTCTTTTTTTTTGCGTTTTCCATACTGTCCCAACTTTTTCTGATTTGGGGTTGTATATACATACACATATACACATCAATATATATACATACATACACACATACATATTTATACCCCTATATCCACATAACACACATACCTACACATATACATACATACATGCATACTTCAATATGACCACTAACAAGTATTTCAAATCATAACAGAGGAGCTCTCCTATTTTCCTACAGTACTTCTTGATACTTCTTAAAAATCTTTTCTGTATAATTTTTTTTTAAAGAGGAATATGTTAGGGAATCTCTTTAAGTTTTCATCTAGTTTATTCCACAATTTAACTCCGCAGATTGATAAACATAATCTTTTCCTTGTTGTTCTGAATCTATTAGTCTTAAAGTTTTCCCTTCCCCTTAAGTTGTACCCTCCCTCCCTCTCAAAGAACATCTTTTGTATATTCCCAGGCAATAACCTATTTCTTACTTTGAACATGAATACTGCAATTTGATATTCAATTTGATTGTAGTATTTTAATAATCTCGACTGCCAAAATAATGAATTTGTGTGTTCACAAAATCCAACATTATGAATGATTCTCATAGCTCTTTTTTGCATTATGACTAACAGCTGTAGTGAATGTGCTTCCCCAAACCTCTACACAATAGTTCAAATAAGGTCAAAATAATGAGCAGTACAAGATGCGAAGAGATTTAAGATCCAGCATATGCTTAGCCCTAGCTAAAACTGCAATGCTTCTGGACAGTTTGGTTTTGATGTATTTTATGTGAGGCTTCCAGCAGATCTTTTCATCTATGATCACTCCAAGACATTTATTTTCATTTACTCTTTCTAAGTTAGCCCCCTCTATCTGTATTTGTGCTTGTTGCTTTGAATTACAGTTTCCAAATACCATGAATGTAGTTTTACTCAAATGTATCGATAATCTGTTAATATCCAACGATTGTTTTATATTCTTAAATTCTGAAGGGATTAATTCCGAAAGTAGCTGTAAGTTGTCTCCTGAACCAAATATGTTTGTGTCATCTGCAAATAATACAAACTTCAATACTTCCGATACTTTGCAAATATCATTAATATATAATAAGAAATAACTTTGGTCCCAGCACTGACCCCTGTGGGACACCAAAAGCCATGCCCAGACATTCAGATGAATACTCTCCTATCTTCACAAATTGTTGCCTGTCTCTCAGATAACTGCTTACCCAATTTAAAACTACCCCCCTGATCCCGATTCTTTCCAATTTATTGATTAATATGTCATGATTTATTGTGTCAAATGCCTTTTTTTAGATCAATGAATACTCCAACTGCACATTTATTTTTATCTGTGGCATTTGTGATCTCTTCAATGAGTTCTGTTAATGCTAGTGCTGTTGAGTTTTTTTCCCTAAATCCATATTGACTCTCTGAGAGTAGTTTATTTTTATCGATGAATTTCTCTAATCTGTTGTTAAATAGTTTTTCTAGAATCTTTGAAAATTGTGGTAATAGAGAGACAGGCCTGTAATTTGTGAATTAGTGTCAGTTTCCATTTTTGTATATAGGAGTAACTTTTGCTATTTTCATTTTTGTTGGAAATTTGCCTGTTAAAAAGGATAAATTGCAAATGTTCGTTAATGGTTTGGCAATCTCCTCTATTACTTTTTGTATGATTTTTATGTCTATTCCATCATGATCAGTGGATGGTTTGCTTTTGCATTCTTTAACAATATCTTTTATTTCTTTTTCATCAACTGCTGTCAAAAATATTGAGCTGGGATTTCTTTCAACTAGATTATTATATCTACTTTCTAATGTTTGTGGAACTGGAATTTGCTCTGCTAAGTTTGGACCCACATTTACAAAAATTGGTTAAACTCATTCACCACATCCTCCATATTATTGATATTTTCATCATTATCCGTAAAGTAATGTGGATAATTAGCCTGTCTGGTATTATTTGTAATCATTTTATTTAAGATGTTCCACATACCTTTAACATTATTTTTGTTGTTATCTAATAGTTTTGCATAATATTCTTTCTTACAAGTTCTCATAATATTGGTTAACTTATTCTTATATTTCTTATATCTATTTTCAGTCTCTATGGTTCTGTGTTTTATAAATTCTCTATAAAGAATTTGCGTTTGAAAGTGTTGTGATCAAGGCTCGCTTTCATTCTAAGGCCCCGATCAGACAGAACGCGTTTTTGCAGTAAGAGGCGCCTTTTTAGAATAGTTTTCTGTTGGCAGTGAGCGCTTTGCGCACTGTTTATGCACCCCGGATGGCTCGCTTTATTATAGGAGGGCTCTGAAGTTGGAAAAAAATAAGCTCTGAGCAGAAAAACACCTGACAGCATTGCAGTTTTTTTTCTATTGTCCAATCGAATGAATGGAGAGGCGGGCCTTCCGTTGTGGTGACCGTTACCTTGATTAGACTGAGAGGACTCCTCCTTGCGAACAGGAGAAACACACTTTCCCACAAGTTGTTGGATGTGGTAACGCCGTTGTGGATAAACTGGGATTGGAATGGGAGAGCGAACCGGCACAAAATCAGGCCAAGTCAAAACTGGATGACCATTTTGGAAGAGTGTCTTGCGACCCATCTTGACTTCAGTTGACGCTGACTTCAGTTCTGGCCCCTGTTGCCTTCCAAACCGGGTTTTGTCCAGGCGAAGACCGGTTAACGAAGATTATTTAAGATTATTTGAATTATTTGTGTTGTCTGAATCTCACTCAGAGTGAGCAAATTCAAGATGCCGATGTTGAAGTCTATTTTGTCTTCTGAGCCGGAGATTGCTTTGTGACTATTGATCTGAAGGATGCTTATTTTCACATTCAGATCATGAAGAGGCACAGGAAGTTTGTCATGTTCAATTTTGTGGCAAATCGGAGCAATGTCGGGTTCTTCCATTCAGCCACTGGCACCTCAAACTTTTTCAAAGTGTATGGATGTGGCTCTGGCCCCATAGCGGCTCCAGGGCATCCGTATTCTGAGGGGTGCGTTGTCACTCCAAGACGATCACGACAGACGATCATGACAGACAATCACGGGGAGGTGTATCCAGGCCGTCTGGCTTTTAGAGTTTAGACAGATGCTCACTGTGGCTGGAACATAAATTGTTTGTAGATACTGGCAGTGTTCCTAGCGCTCAAGCGGTTAGTACCTCTTCTTAGAGGATTTCAATTGCTGGATATGGCAGACGTTTGACTGGGCGGAGGTGGAATTGTTTGCCATGAGTGAGACCACTCCTTGTCCGCTCTGGTTTTCCCTGTCACCCCTTTGCCTTTGGGAGTGGACATGCTGACCCAGGAATGGCCCGGGACCAGTCTGTATGTCTTTCCGCCGATCGATTTTCATTCCACAGTTATGCTCAGAGTGCGAACAGACAGGGGGGAACGACCATTGTTAGTAGCCCTCACAGGTATGCTTGTCGGATTTGATCATTCTTTTAGAGGGCATTCCGTGGGAAATTCCCCTCTGGTTGGACCTGCTGTCTCAGGCTCAAGGCATGATTTGGCACCCTCGTCCGGATTTGTGGTGTGGACTCTGAATGGAGCACTTTGATGTGTTCCAGCCTCTAGGCTGAGATTGCAGACACCATGTTGAGCTCTAAAGCCCCTTCTACGAGGCAGTTGGATGACCTTAAGTGGAAGCTTTTAATTTCCTGTAGGCAACATGACTTGGACCCAATTCAATGCCCTGTGAGTTTAGTGTTGGAGTTTCAACAGAGTCGTTTTTCGGTGTGGGCATCTACTCTCCAAGTTTACATAGCAGCTATTAGAGTGGAGCATGTGCCTTTTGGGAGGTTTTTCCATTGGGCGACACCCTCTGGTTTCCCGGTATTTTATTTTTAATTTAGTGGGATCGGTTAAGTTAGGAAGAAAATCATTCTAATCAGATAGCGGGTGAACACAGAGTGAATTTTACCTAGAATAGAACCAGGATCAGAAAAAGAAAAAAAAGACTGCACAGACCTATATTTTCATATAACAGAAAGATTTTTAAGATTGGTGGTAAGCATAAAATAAGTTAAAGCTTAACCTATTTGTGTTGATTCAGTATATGGGAGTCTGTATTCTAGAAACACCATGTTAAAAGAGCTTGAAATGTTGTTTAGTGTGACAGCATGTCCTGCAGCATTACTTTAAAAAGCACTTTTACAGTTTTATAAATAGAATTATAATTATTATACAAGCTGTTTTTAATCACCACATATTAATTGAGAGACAAAACAGATTATTTATTCATTTAAAAATCAACAGAGTTAGTATCCAGCATTGACATCTAAAATATACACTTTCCCCACAATTTTTAACCTAAAATGTTAATAGTATTTTTGTCCACAATGCAATGCATCCCTCCCCAAACTTACTTTAGCTTCTTGTGATGAATATCCTGGAATATGAAGAAAAAGTACCTTTATTTGCCCTTTATTTTTTCATGGGCTGAAGAGGTTGGCGTCAGTCTCAAAAGAGGTTTCTTCAGCTGTATGCTGGTGGGAAAACATTTATCTAACCCAACCTAACCAAATACAGTGACATCATGACACTCGTGATTGCAGTCAGAAATGCCACGCAATAATTTGGATGGAAAGGATAAAGATCTACATCATAAGTATCTGACAAAGGAGTACGAAACTGAAAACCTGATTTCATGTCTCAATGACAATGAATCAATACAAGAGCAACTGTAGCTGTGTGCTATGAGAAAACTTAACATTGAAATGCAAAGTAGCCACTCAATAATAACACAAAAATGATTTTACAGTTAATTTATACAATTGTATAGAATAATTAATCTATAAATTCAAATTCAGTGACTGCTCTGAATCAAGCATTATTGGTGGAATATGTTTCAGTCTTTTCTATTTAATATGTTATTTAACAAATCTATAAATTATATGTAGAATTAGTAATAGCACAACATACTAGGGTGTAAATGGAAGCTGATTCACTGACAGCGTGTGCTATGAGCTGACTGTCATGGGAAAGCTGTCTTATAGTCACATGATATATAACTTACTGTTAATGGACATATTCTAAGAACTGCCAGTAGAAGAAGACAGATCACTTAAACATTTAGGTAATATGTGGAGAAAGCTATCCATAAAGGATCACAATCACTGTGACTTGCTTGGCTGTCCCATGGCCCTGCTGAAATCTTTGTTTATGGACACTGACTTCTAGACTTCTTGATTTTCCCCCCTCATAATTATGTGTAGATAATCAAGTAAATCTAGTTGCGTCAGTCCAGTAAAAGTTCATCTTCAGAATCAGAATGAGCTTTAATGCCACTGTCACACTGGAGGAAGGGACACATACGGAGAATGCTGCTGCTAACATGCGGAATTGAAAACTAAATGGATGATTTACCTTGTCGTTGTTTCAGGCACGTGCAGAGGGGGGGGGCTTTGGGTGCTCGAGCCCCTGCCCTTTTTCACAATGAATCAAAAGTGCCCCTCTCAGACAAATATCAATGATAATATCATGGTCAATAAAACTAAATAAATGTGATAATTATAACATGACATTGATGACAATGTATACAATAGTAACGAACGGCTCAAAAGTCAGACAATTTCTGTTGAGGCGTTGCCATAACGCGTTGCTATGGGTTGCGTGCGTTTTGATCGATTGCTGATTTTCCTCTGTTCGGAAGCGGCTTTCGAGCCAAAAATGGTCCTTTCAGAGAGTGTGTGGCCTTACGGGAAAAAAAGTAAACCAATATTTTTTTTCATCCATAATCAGAGCTAATGTGTTGAATTACAAATCTATATATTATATATTTGAAAGTATTACACAATTCACCAATGCCCGTTTGTCATGTATATACACCAACCAATCGTGATCTGGCAAAGCAAGTTCAAATTCCATTGGGCATGTGAAGTGGAGCGGTAATTTTCTGTTCTTATTCATAAATCGGTTGAAAATTACATGGATAGACGAACTAAAGTTTCGGGCTTTCGGTACGGTGCGCGCGTGTACCGAACGGTTATGAATGCAATCTATAACAGTTAACAGTTGGCTTGTTTAAAGCGCGGAACACACTTCAATCCGAGTTCCCACACGAACATATTAAATATTCAGTCCATTTTATCATGAAATTCAAACGATAAATGCCGTTTTAACGCTCTATTATGTGACGTGACAGATTGACGTATCTGTTCAACTTCAAGCGGCAGCGCGAGTGAACGCGATCATCTCTTCCTAAAGAAATTAATATCTAAAGGTATGTTGAGGATACATTACAACTTACTGAAACGTATCATATGTTGTGTAATCGCTCCATCGGTGTTTAAACCGCGGAAAGACAATAAAACAGCTTGTAAACAAACAATGTCATGTAGAATCACATTTACCTCAGAAGTCATTCAGTGTCCACAGCTGTGAGTTCACTTGAGAGATTAACTCTTTCACTGAATACATGCACTATATTAGCCTATATATTGGTTATATTAGCCTATATATATTCATTATATACCACTTAGCCTGTTAGTGATGTCTTGTTTATTTAATGTATGTTTAAATAAACCTGTCATGAAAATTACAGCCACTAAATTATTATATTTCAACAACGAATTGGAGAAAAAATAATAATAATTAGATTTAGATATTAATGCAAAAACTGCCTTATGTGAAGCTTATGAGTGTTGATTATTATATCTAAAAATAAATAGCAAATTAATTTATGCTAATAGTTTGGGCTCTGTTGTTAATCTTTAATAGCAATATGTAAGGGCTCCCTATATAGTTTACAGCATTATCTTTAAGAAAATTTTAGTTATAACTGAATTAATTTAAGGACAGACACAATTGTTTTTCATTAAACCACTGTTGAATAAAAATTAATAAAAAGCAATTTTGTAAAACTGCTGTACCGAATCCGTACCGAACCGTGACTTCAAAACCAAGGTACGTACCGAACCGTCAGTTTTGTGTACCGTTACACCCCAAATATATATATATATATTTACATATTTCCCCTTTTTTACATTTGAGCCCCTGCCTCTGAAGAACTCTCTGCACGGCCCTGCGTTGTTTGTTGATTGATGCTTCATTTACTTGCAAAAACTTCTTTGAAGTGGGTGGTGAAAGAATCAACAAATTAGTGACAGGACCTGGTTGATTTCATATCCCTTATCCCATAAATAATGTATGTTATCTTAGCTCAATCTGTTTGGAACCACTGCGGTTGCGTATCAGCGAACACTGCTGGAGGAATCCTTCGCTGAGCCAGAGTAGGGCATTGGATTGACTGTGGGACAAGCGTACAGTGCCGATGGGTTGGAGTGTGGAAGCAGGGTGATGGGATCTGGAGATGAAGATGGTGTGGCTCTGGTTGAATTCATAATTGGTCTGGTTTTCTGTCACACTGGAGGAAGGGACAAACACAGAGGATGGGCTTGCGTGATTCATTTAAATACTCTCATATAGAGACTGTGTCTGTTCCCCGAATTAGTAAATACAAAAAAACATCAAAACCATTCAACAGTAAAAATTTAATTGACGTCCAACAAATAAACAAAACATATAATACAGATGAACAATTGATAAAGCTTGGGTTGCTGAATATTAGATCCCTTTCCCCAAAAGCGCTTATTGTTAATGATATTATTACAGATAATAATCTAGATGTGCTCTGTTTGACAGAAACCTGGCTAAAACCTGACGACTACATTACCTTAAATGAGTCCACCCCCCAAGATTATTGTTATAAACATGAGCCGCATCTGAAAGGTAAAGGGGGAGGGGTTGCTGTAATTTATAATAATATCTTCAGTATTACTCAGAAGTCTAGTTTCAAATATAATTCCTTCGAAGTTTTGGTGCTTTATGTAACGCTATGTAGTGTACATGATAAAACCCGTTCAACATTTGTGTTAGCTACTGTATACAGGCCACCTGGGCATAATACAGACTTTATCAAAGAATTTGCTGATTTTCTATCAGAGTTAGTACTGGCCGTAGATAAAGTACTAATTGTTGGTGATTTTAATATCCATGTTGACAACGGAAAAGACGTATTGGGATTAGCATTTAAAGACACACTAAACTCTATTGGAGTTAGGCAACACGTGTCAGGAGCCACTCATCGCCATAATCATACTTTAGACCTAATATTGTCACATGGAATAAATGTTGATACCGTTGAAATTCTGCAGCAGAGCGATGACATCTCAGATCATTACTTAGTATCATGTATACTTAATTTAGCTAAGGTTGCAAAGCCGCCCCCTCGCTTTAAAAATGGCAGGACAATCACTGCCGCTACTAAAGATTGCTTTTTAAATAATCTCCCTCATCAGTATCATCTGCTCAGTATCCCAGATAGTATAGAAGAACTCGATGTTGCAACAGAAACTATTGACTCTCTCTTTTGCAGTACTTTAGACACAGTTGCTCCTCTGCGCTTAAAGAAGATTAAAGAAAATAGTCCAACGCCGTGGTACAACGAGCACACCCGGGCCCTTAAAACAGCAGCCAGAAAAATGGAGCGCAGCTGGAAGAAAACAAAATTAGAGGTATTTCGTAATTCGTGGAAAGAGCACATGATCACATACAGAAAGGCTGTAAAAACTGCTAGATCTGCTTATTTCTCAACTCTCTTGGAAGAAAACAAACACAACCCAAGGTATTTATTCGATACAGTGGCTAAATTAACCAAAAATAAAGCTTCAACTTCTGATGATTGTAAACAGCACAGCAGTAATGACTTTATGAACTTCTTCACATGTAAGATTGATAATATTAGGAAAATTTTTTTAACCATGCAGCCGTCTAATACAGCATCACATCAGACAGAGCATTGTAGTGTCACTGAGGAAAAATTACACTCATTCACTGCTATAGGAGAAGAAGAATTGGCTAAACTCGTTAAATCATCAAAATCGACAACATGTCTGCTCGACCCTATACCAACTAGGCTATTAAAAGAGATGCTACCAGAGGTCATAGATCCTCTTCTTAATATCATTAATTCATCTTTGTCATTAGGATATGTACCGAAAACTTTTAAGTTGGCAATTATTAAACCACTTATTAAAAAACCGCAACTTGATCCTACAGATTTAGTCAATTATAGACCAATCTCAAATCTACCCTTTCTGTCAAAAATACTTGAAAAGGCAGTGTCTTCACAATTATGTTCCTTTTTAGAAAGAAATGGTATCTGTGAGGATTTCCAGTCAGGATTTAGACCGTATCATAGCACTGAGACTGCTCTCGTCAGAGTTACAAATGATTTGCTCTTATCATCCGATCGTGGCTGTATCTCTCTATTAGTGTTACTCGATCTTAGCGCTGCATTTGATACTATCGACCACAACATTCTTTTGAATAGACTCGAAAATTATGTAGGTATTAGTGGAATTGCATTATCATGGTTTAAATCATACCTATGCGACCGTTATCAGTTTGTAGTAGTAAATGAAGATATGTCACACCGATCGCAAGTTCAGTATGGAGTACCGCAAGGCTCAGTGCTAGGACCGCTACTCTTCACCCTGTACATGCTACCACTGGGAGATATCATTAGGAAGCATGGCGTTAGTTTTCATTGTTATGCTGACGATACTCAGCTCTATATTTCTTCACGCCCTAAAGAAACTTACCAATTCACAAGATTAACGGAATGCATAGCTGATATAAAACATTGGATGACTGGTAATTTCCTGCAACTCAATTCAGAAAAAACTGAATTTTTAATTATTGGACAAAAAAGCTCCACAAGTAGTAACCTAGAATACTGTCTAACACTTGATGGCTGTTCTGTCAAGTCCTCGTCGTCAGTGAGGAACCTGGGTGTGCTCTTTGATACCAATCTTTCGTTTGAAAGCCACGTTTCTAGCATCTGTAAAACTGCTTTCTACCATCTTAAAAATATATCTAAATTACGGCACATGCTCTCAATGCAAAATGCTGAACAGTTAGTTCATGCGTTCATGACCTCAAGGTTAGATTATTGTAATGCTCTACTGGGTGGTTGCCCTGCTCGCTTAATAAATAAACTCCAGCTGGTCCAAAACGCAGCAGCTCGAGTTCTTACTAGAACCAGGAAGTATGACCATATTAGCCCAGTTCTGTCAACACTGCACTGGCTGCCTATTAAATATCGCATAAATTTTAAAATCTTACTTATTACTTACAAAGCACTAAATGGTTTAGCTCCCCAATACTTGAGCGAGCTCTTAACATATTATACTCCATCACGTCTACTGCGGTCTCAAAATTCTGGCCAGTTGATCATACCGAGAATATCCAAATCAACTGCAGGCGGTCGATCGTTTTCCTATTTAGCACCTAAACTCTGGAACAGTCTTCCTAACATTGTTCGGAAAGCAGACACACTCTGTCAGTTTAAATCTAGACTAAAAACACATCTCTTTACTGTGGCATACACATAAAACACTTTTTCAATGAAATGATTGTTAGGCTGCATTAACTAGGTCAGCCGGAACCGGGAACACTTCCCATAACACCTGATGTACTCGTTACATCATCAGAAGAATGGCATCTACGCTAATGTTAGTCTCTCTGTTTTATCCCGAGGTTTACTGCAGTCAGCCGGATCCGGGCCGTATCCAGATCAGATGGTGGACCTGCGCCCAGAGAAGACCAACACAGGACCCCGAAGTGTCTGGGAGACCGTGATTAGACTCCCCCTGAAACTGCCTCATCGACACGGCATCTCAATAAACCCGTCTCCTGCGTGTTGCCTCCGATCATTCGAATATTGCACTTTAATAATTATTTAATCAACATCATCCTCAATAAACCCGTCTCCAGCATGTTGCCCCCGGTCCCTCGAATATTCTGATCTATTATGACCTCCGAGCTGTAAAACTGCCTGAATAATAATAATAATACGCTGTTTGTTAATTGACCAGAGGAGAACTGGCACCCCGACTGAGCCTGGTTTCTCCCAAGGTTTATTTTTCTCCATTAGGTCACCTAATGGGGTTTTGGTTTCCTTGCCACTGTTGCCTCTGGCTTGGCGTGCTCAGTTGGGGACACTAAATTTTTCAACTAAACATCGAAATACATCTAAATAATAAACTAAATTAACCATTTAAACTAAATTACTGATCAAATTATTGATCTAAAGCCCACACTGTCACTGTATGATACTTGAAATTTTTCCAGAATGGCTATACAGCTGAATAAAATTATGCTGCATTATTTTCCTGTTTAACACTGTAAAGCTGCTTTGAAACAATCTACATTGTTAAAAGCGCTATATAAATAAAGTTGACTTGACTCTCCTCCCATAAATACTGCGTCTGAAAGGGAAACTCCTACAAATGCATATGCAATAAGATTTTTTTTAAGAAGTTTTTTTAATGCCAAAAGAGGGTTGCATTGGCGCAAGCTGTTAGTAAATCTGGCCCATAGTGTCCTGTATTATGGCAATACGGTAACAGGTGTGGATAATGAGTATTCCGGGTATTGTGAACAAAGGGGAGTAGCCAAGGGAATCTGGCACGTTCGTGATACACGTACAAGGGCTGTGTCTGAAATCGCCCCATACCCTTAAATAGGGCACTATTTGAAGTGACAGCCATTTGTAGTGGTGTCTGAAACCATAGTGGACGCCTGTCAACATCCATCCATCATCTTCCGCTTATCCGGAGCCGGGTCACGGGGGCAACAGTCTAAGCAGAGACACCCAGACTTCCCTCTCCCTAGCCACTTCCTCCACCTCTTCCGGGGGAACCCGAGGCGTTCCCAGGCCAGCCGGGAGAAGTAATCCCTTCAGCGTGTCCTAGGTCTTCCCCAGGGCCTCCTCCCGGTGGGACGTGCCCGGAACACCTCCCTGGGAAGGCGTCCAGGAGCCATCCGATATAGATGCCCGAGCCACCTCAGCTGACCCCTCTCGATGTGGAGGAGCAACGGCTCTACTCTGAGCTCCTCCCGGGTGACCGAGCTTCTCACCCTATCTCTAAGGGAGTGCCCAGCCACCCTACGGAGAAAGCTCATTTCGGCCGCCTGTATCCGGGATCTTGTCCTTTCGGTCATGACCCACAGCTCATGACTATAGGTGAGAGTAGGAACGTAGATTTACCGGTAAATCGGGAGCTTCACCTTACAGCTCAGCTCCTTCTTCACCACGACAGACCGGTACAGCGACCGCATTACTGCAGAAGCTGCACCGATCCGTCTGTCAATCTCCCGTTCCATCCTTCCCTCACTCGTGAACAAGACCCCAAGATACCTGAACTCCTCCACTTGAGACATGAACTCTCCACCAACCTGAAGTGGGCAAGCCACCCTTTTCCGACTGAGAACCATGGCCTCGGACTTGGAGGTGCTGATTCTCATCCCAGCCGATTCACACTCGTCTGCAAACCGCCCCAGTACACGTTGAAGGTCCTGGTCTGAGGAGGCCAACACGACAACATCATCTGCAAAAAGCAGCATTTCAACATATGTATTTCCATACCTCTGCGCAACCTTCCTGCTGCAGACATCACACGTCATCAGTGCGTTCCATGAGGCTATGCAGAGTTGTAGACCGACAGTACCTGAGTACCACAAACAAACAGCAGCCACCATTTACAGTTCCTCCTGAACCAAAACAATGAGCTTATGCTGAGTTCACGCCATGTCGTAATCATAATTACGAGACGGCAACCTGTGACATTCTGCCCAGAGCTGTTTACGTCGTCAGACTCGGATTTATGCATTTCTTTGTAAACACTACCAACGCCGAAATTAATCTGCAGCAGTCAGGAGGTACAAATAAGAGCTCTGCAAGTTATGTTCATTATTATTGTAATGTTATGTGCTTTGAGACATAAGTCATTTAACTCCAGCCTCGTGATGTTATACAGATTCTGCTCTGGCTAAGTGCTTTAAAGTATTTTTTTAAGGAGGCATGGCTTTGGCGATGTTCTGAAGGGAGGGAGGGATCTCTTGCTTTCAGAGCTAGCTTGCTATTGCTAGCCTCTCCAAAATTGCCTACTCTACATTTAAAGGTCCTGTTCTTCGTGATCCCATTTTTCAAACTGGCACAATCAGAACTCTTTACGTGTTTCTGAAGGAGGGACTTCATAGAATGAGGAAATTCTCAGGCCGTTTTGAGGACAGTGAAAACAGCGGTATGTGATAAGTAAATTGTGTGAAAAATACTGTGTTTTTTTACACATGAAACATGAACACACGTTATATTGCACACTGTTAACACAATCAAAGCTTCAAAAAAACAAGAAAAACGGGACCTTTAAGGGTTGAACATAGTTTCCATGATAGAGTTCAAGATAAATGTTCACACTGAAGCTGCTGGTTTGCTAAGTTTCAAAGATTATTAAACGGTAAGCACAAACTGTGCAAAAGCGACATCCAGCGTCCAAATTCACTAATAATAACCAACCGCAGAGCCATACGTCACAGCAGTCTGAGAACAACAGCGCCAGGCCAGCAGTCTCAGAGTGATTTCAAGCTTGTTGCATTCAAGTGCTTTGTTGTCGGAATGAACAGGAATCATGGAGGACACCAGGTTTTTTCTTGCATATTTATTGGGAAAATCTTATTAAAACCAGCATTATATATAGTGGCACATGTACTGACAACCATATAAACATTTACGATGCTATCTGCTTTCTGCCGATTCTATAATTTCGGTCAAATGCAGGCTATTTTCGCGGTGTATAAAACATACAAAATGATTCAAATGATTACTCGTATATGTAAATATGCACTACATTAATGACAAGACAAGACGATCTAGCTAGTTTTGGGTTTATGAAGCGGGAAATTACCGCAAATGTTTATTATTAAATTAATCAACAAAGATTATCACATCAATCAGTCATTTGGAAACTTTTTTGTAAGTAATTTCAGCATTACTGCGCGTCTCTATTCTCTCAAAATTAGCAAATTGCTTCTGGCTTCAAAAGACATCGCACCTGCACTATAAAAGCAATCTGCGCGCTCAGATTCAACACTTTCGCTTCCGTTGCGGGACAGCTGATGGAAATCACTGCCCACGACTTTTTAAATCTCGCCAATTTATACATGCAAGCAATTTTATAGCATTTCGTAATACATATGGGATGAAAGCTTTTTGAGAGAGAGTTTTCTTTGCGCTCAAGCCAACAACAAACACACACACACACACACACGCACACACACTAGCCTAAAGAGCTTGCGCATTCCAAATTAAGTTGTTTTCCCTCAGTCAAATACACACAAAATTATGTCAAAAATGTCAATCTTTAGTGAGTAGTTACATAAACACAGTTGGGTATGTCTTTTGCGGATGTAAATAGTGCAATAGTATGCGTGCAAATATTATGAGGTCTAAACGTCACTGGTTGAAACGAACGCTGGAGATTTCTTTATATTTAAACGATACAATCTACAGCAGAATTTGTTTTGAACTTGTTACTGAAGCTGCTATGAAACAATATATTTTGTTGTATGCATATTCTTTCTTTCTCAAACCTGAGTTTTGATTTCTAAGTGATCAATTTATGTATAAGTGTTTTCACACATGATCATTGGCTGTATAGGTCCTCAGTATGAATGTGGCATTTAAATGGCAAAAGTTATTCTTGTCTCTATAACTTATGGCTTCCTAAAGACACGTTTATGGGTAAATAAAATATTAATGATATAAATAAAATGAATATCAAAACATATTTTAAATATAATGAAGTCATTTTATTATAGCACTCATCAGATGTTCCTGGAAACAAAACAGAGACAGAACAGTATAAACAAACTATACAACAAACTAAACACAAAATTACAAAAACATTATTATGTGAAAGTGAGTAAAGTTATGTGTGTATGTGTGTGTGTGTGTGTGTGTGTGTGTGTTTTCAGTTATAAATATGTGCTGTGTAAATTAGCCTATATATACTTTTAGAAATTATATATAGCCTAACTTTAAAAAACAAACAATAACCCATATAGATAAATTATAATAATTGTATAATATTGAGCATTTACTTGTTGACACTTGTTGAGTGCGTGTTGACACGGTCAAAAGTAGAGATGCTCCGATCAGCATTTTTGGGGCCGATTACCGATCACCAAGATCATGATCTGCCGATCGCCGATCACAGAATGGCAGGGGAATGGCAATCTTTTATCTATAATCTTGCAGAGTTTGCACCATTTGTAGAAATGAAACTTACTCTAAATTAACTGAGTCAAGATCTAGAAGAACCACCAAGTGTTTATTTTAGAAAATGAGATAACTTAAGGCTACTGTAGGCCATCTTTCCCAAATAAATGTATATAATTATCTCACCTAAATATTTGATCATGCAGTGCATTTTTGTTTTTAAAAACATTTTTTCAGGTAGGTCTAACATTAGTATTGAGGTAATAAATACTAAAGACATTTAATAAGAAATCAAATGTAAATTAATATTGGTCTTCCCTGAATAAATTAAATTAGATTAATCCTTACACTTAAGGTTGCAAAAGTCATTCAAGAGCAGTGAGTGTCATAAAGGTTCATCAAACAACACAAGACAAAGAGAAACTCAGAGACAGCAGCAGTTTATTCGACAGCTGTCACTTTAAGAGCGAACACGGATACGGTTACAGTTGCACAAACGTTCACTCGCGAGTCACAACGGGGTTTACGAGCGGTTTGAACACTGGCAAGACTTAAAAATAAATGCAAATGATAAACTTTAGTGACGATGCGACTGCCTCAATTGTGCAAAGTGGCAAATCCTGTCAACAGTGGCAAATCCTGTTTCAACTGTGCAGCTCGATTTTAGTGCACATGCGATGAGCTGATGTGATTGTGAAGCCATTTGAGCATTTTGAGGGAAAGAGAGAGCGCAAATATCAATGATAATATTGTGGTCAATAAAACTAAATAAATGTGATTATTATAACATGACAATGCATACAATAGTAACGAACGGCTCAAAAGTCGGACGATTTCTGTTGAGGCGTTGTCATAACGCGTTGCTATGGGTTGCGTGCGTTTTGATTGACTGATGATTTTCCACTGTTCGGAAACGGCTCTCGAGACAAATATGGTCCTTTCAGAGAGTGTGTGGCCTCACAGGAAAAAAGTAAACCAATATTTTTTTTTTCATCCATAATCAGAGCTAATGTGTTGATTTAATTACAAAGCTATATATTAGCTATATATTTTAAAGTATTACACAATTCACCAATGCCCGTTTGTCATGTATAGGCTATAAACCAACCAATCGTGATCTGGCAAAGCAAGTTCAAATTCCATTGGGCGATGATCATGTGAAGCGGTAATTTTCTGTTCTTATTCATAAATCGGTTGAAAATTACATGGACAGACGAACTAACGTTTGTGGAACAATTTCCTGCGGTTTGGCTCATTTTATAAATTGCATCACTGACAAAATGGATTTTAACAGACAACAAACAAGTCCCTGCACAAAACCACAGCAGCAAAAGTCGCATTAATGGTAAGTAGTGTTAAATTCACTTGTGTTTATGTAGCCTATATTGATACACCGTTTACTATTTCATGAAACTATCAAAGTTAACAAAACCCAAGTGCCACCGGCACCTACAGACCTATTATGTGAAGTGTGGCGAAATGGTTACATGAAAGGACTTTATTATATTACCATTTCTTATGTTCATCAAGCCTGCATTTATTTGATAAAAAACAGCAATATTGCAAAATATATTAAAATAATGGTTCCCTTTCAGTCGGTCACTACGACGTACGTCGGTAATAACCGACGAATTGGGAAGCGAAACAGGAAGCGAGAGCACCGCACTGACGTCATTCACTTCGGAGCCGAACGGCGTTTGAAGTAAGCAGACTGTTTCCTGATTCATTCAGCGATTCAAGAGAATGTGCTTAGGTCGAGACTCACCTACCTCCGGGAAGGCGGAGTCCCCCTCCCCATACCTCGATCTAGAGCTATCCCTAACCAGGATAGACCTACTTCGACGGATGGCCGGGGTGATCTGAGGATTACGTTCAGGCCAAATCCGCCTAGTGTCCCTACGCAGGTCCCTGAACCCTCTCAAGCACCGCTGCCGGTGGCGCCACCGGAAGAGATCGCTGGTCCCGCCCACGGGCGCCCAGTCATCTCTTTCGGAGCGCCCGCGGACGAGCAGATGTCTATCGCAGCATCGGAGGGGGAGTTCCAGTCCTTGGAGGATGAGGATTCAGCTGTACTGCCTCCCTCTGGGAGACTGGCAACGGCTGAGTCGGACCCTGAGTTGACGGCTATGCTTTCCCGGGCCGCCGAAAAGGTCGGGCTTGTGTGGAACCCTCCACCACGTCCCAAACCTTCTAGGTTGGATGATTGGTTTCTGGGGGGGGGTCGCGCTGGTTCTCAGCGTCCCGCCCCAGTACCATTCTTCCCGGAGGTGCATGAGGAGCTTTCCAGGTCGTGGACGACACCCTTCAGTGCCAGAAACAGACCTGGAGGCTCCTCCCTCCTCACTACCCTTGACGGTGGACAGGCCAAGGGTTACGAGAGGATCCCGCCGGTCGAACGCGCCGTCGCGATGCAGCTGCGTCCGGCGACCGCCTCCGAGTGGCGTGGTGATCCTCGTCTCCCGTCCAAAGCCTGTAGGTTTTCGTCCAGTCTAACTGCGAAGGCCTACAGGTCCTGCGGACAGGCCGCGTCTGCCTTGCATGCCATGGCGTTGCTTCAGGTGCACCAAGCCCAGGCACTCATGGACATGCACGAGGGTAGGTCTGACCCAGAGCTCCTCCGGGAGCTCCGGGCGGCGACGGACCTCGCCCTCCGGGCGACGAAAGTTACCGCCCGTTCCGTGGGTCAGGCGATGTCCACCTTAGTGGTCCAGGAACGGCATCTCTGGCTCAACCTGGCCGACATGAGGGAGACTGACAAGAACCGGTTCCTGGACTCCCCCATATCGTCGGCCGGGTTGTTCGGCGACGCGGTCGAGAATTTCGCCCAGCAATTCTCGGCCGCCCAGAAGCAGACGGAGGCCATCAAACACATCCTGCACCGGCGGCCCGCTGCTGCCTCCACCCAGCTGCCGGCTGCAGCACCTCCGCCTGCCCGTCGCCGAGGACGTCCTCCTGCGGCCGCCCCCGCTCCCGCCCCAGCCCAGCAGCAGCCTTCCACCGGCCGTGGGCGTGGAGCCGGTCGCGGGAAGAACGTCCAGCCCGCTCAGGCCGCTGCCAAGCCAGGTGGCAAGCGCCGTCGGAAGAGACCCTGAGACGGGCCGCCCAGAGATGGAGGAAACTGCTCTTCAGGAGATGGCTGCAGCACCACTCCTTCCCCCGGTGGAGGGCCGGAGGAACCCCATTTTTCTGTGGCACCCAAATTCTCAATAAAAGAGCAGTTTCTAACATCTCTGGGTGCCAAGAGAGCGCGTCTGGCGGTATGCGACGCTACCATGCCTCGTACCCCTCAGACACCTCTCTCCTCGCCAACAGGGGGCGTCGGTTGTGCGGACGCACACAAAGTGCCTCCCCACGCTCGCCCGTCCCCTCAGCGGATGCAGGTCGTGTGTCAGACCCAGAACCCTGCACGGACCACTCCCATGTCGTCCTGGGGCCCCTGCGTTCCGCTGCGCTGCCCCGCTCCGGGTACGTCCGTGGTGCCGATGATCCCGCTTGCTCGGTCTCTGGGGGCCTGGCTAGCGCTCCCCAGCCCGTCTCGCTGGATCATCCGCACCATCAGACTCGGCTATGCGATTCAGTTCGCCCGGCGTCCCCCGAAGTTCAGGGGTGTCCACTTCACTTCTATACCGAAGGAGGGCGCCCCCGTGCTTCAGGCGGAGATCGCTGTCCTATTGGCGAAGGACGCGATAGAGCCGGTCCCTCCAGCCGATATGAAGTCCGGGTTTTACAGCCCGTACTTCATTGTACCCAAGAAAGGTGGCGGGTTACGACCGATCCTGGACCTGCGTTACCTGAACCGCTCCCTCCACAGGATGCCGTTCCGAATGTTAACCCAGAAACGCATCTTCAGATGCATCCGTCCCCAGGATTGGTTTGCAGCGATCGACCTGAAGGACGCGTACTTTCATGTCTCGATTCTCCCTCGTCACAGACCGTTTCTACGCTTTGCTTTCGACGGACGGGCATACCAGTACAAAGTCCTGCCCTTCGGGCTGTCCCTGTCGCCCCGTGTCTTCACGAAAGTCGCGGAGGCGGCCATTGCTCCCATGAGAGAGCGTGGTGTTCGCATCCTCAACTATCTCGACGACTGGCTGATTCTTGCCCAGTCGCAGGAGCAGTTGTGCGAACACAGGGACATGGTGCTCCGGCACCTCAGCCAGTTGGGTCTTCGGGTCAACTGGGAGAAGAGCAAACTCTGTCCCGTACAGAGGATCTCTTTTCTCGGGATGGAGATCGACTCGGTCGCCATGACTGCGCGCCTCACAGAGGAGCGCGTCCAGTCGGTGCTGAGCTGCTTGAGTACGCTCAAACGCAGTACAGCGGTTCCACTGAAACATTTTCAGAGGCTCCTGGGGCATATGGCAGCAGCAGCCGCAGTAACGCCGCTAGGGCTGCTCCATATGAGACCGCTTCAGCACTGGCTACACGACCGAGTCCCGAGATGGGCGTGGCACAGCGGGTCCCTCCGTGTCCAAGTGACGCAGAGATGCCGCCAAACCCTCACCCCGTGGTCGGACCCTTCATTTCTACGGGCAGGAGTGCCTCTAGAACAAGTGTCCAGGCATCATGTTGTCTCCACGGATGCCTCACCCACGGGTTGGGGTGCCACGTACAACGGGCTTGCAGTTTCGGGTCTGTGGACGGGGCCCCAACTGCAATGGCATATCAATTGCCTAGAGTTGCTGGCAGTTCGTCTTGCTCTCAGCCGCCTCAAAGGGTCGCTCAAAGACAAGCACGTTCTGGTCCGGACGGACAGCACGACGGCCGTTGCGTACATCAACAAACAAGGTGGTCTACGCTCCCGCCGTTTGTCCCAACTCGCCCGCCATCTCCTCCTGTGGAGTCAGAAGCATCTGAGGTCCCTTCGTGCTATTCACATTCCGGGCCTGCTCAACCGTGCGGCCGACGAGCTGTCGCGGTTGCCAGTGCTCCCCGGAGAGTGGAGACTCCACCCCCAGGTGGTCCAGCTGATTTGGAGTCGCTTTGGGGCCGCACAGATCGATCTGTTTGCCGCCCACGACACGACCCACTGCCAGTTGTTCTATTCCCTGTCCGAGGGGACCCTCGGCACGGATGTACTGGCACACAGCTGGCCCCGGGCTCTGCGCAAATATGCGTTTCCCCCAGTGAGCCTTCTTGCACAGACTCTGTGCAAGGTCAGGGAGGACGAGGAGCAACTCCTCTTGGTAGCTCCGTACTGGCCCAACAGGACGTGGTTCCCGGAACTAGTGCTCCTCGCGACAGCACCTCCTTGGCCCATTCCTCTGAGGCAGGACCTTCTGTCTCAGAGACGGGGCACCCTATGGCACCCGCGTCCAGACCTCTGGAAACTCCATGTCTGGTCCCTGGACGGGACGCGGAGGTTCTAGGTGACCTACCGCAAGCGGTAGTCGACACCATCGCTTCCGCCAGAGCCCCCTCTACGAGACGGCTATATGCGTTGAAGTGGAACCTGTTCGTCGACTGGTGCTCTTCTCGCCGAGAAGACCCCCGGAAGTGTTCGATCGGATCTGTGCTATCTTTTCTTCAAGACGGGTTGGAGCGAAGGCTGTCTCCCTCCACCCTCAAGGTATATGTTGCCGCCATCGCCGCAAGCCATGACCTCATTAATGGTGAGTCCTTAGGCAAGCATGATCTGATCGTCAGGTTCCTAAGGGGAGCGAGGAGACTAAATCCTCCTCGCCCTTCTTCTATACCCTCTTGGGACTTGACTCTGGTGCTGACCGCACTTCAGAGGGCGCCCTTCGAGCCTTTACAGTCAGTAGAGCTTAAGATCTTGTCTCTAAAGACAATACTCCTGATTGCATTGGCCTCAGTTAAGAGGGTAGGGGACCTGCAGGCATTTTCGGTCGACGAATCGTGCCTGGAATTCGGGCCGGGTGATTCTCAGGTGATCCTGAGACCCCGGCCTGGATATGTGCCCAAGGTTCCCACTACTCCCTTCCGGGACCAAGTGGTGAGCCTGCAAGCGCTGCCTTCGGAGGAGGCAGACCCAGCCCTAGCTTTGCTCTGTCCCGTCCGTGCTCTCCGGACTTACGTGGACAGAACGCAAAGCTTCAGGACCTCAGAGCAGCTCTTCGTCTGTTACGGAGGACAGCAGAAGGGAAAGGCTGTCTCCAAGCAGAGGATGGCCCACTGGATAGTGGATGCCATCGTCTTGGCGTATGAATCCCAAGACGTGCCCTGCCCGCTCGGGGTTAGAGCGCACTCCACCAGGGGTGTTGCTTCTTCCTGGGCGCTGGCTCGTGGCGCCTCGCTGACAGACATTTGTAGAGCTGCGGGCTGGGCGACACCCAACACGTTCGCTAGATTTTATAGCCTGCGTGTAGAGCCGGTGGCTTCTCGTGTGCTCGCTTCCCATAGTCAGCTTCACTGAAGTGCCCGTTCTAGTGTCGGCTTGCTGCGCCATTCCCTTCCCCTGGAACGGATACGTGCGCTTATTTTCTCCAGTCGAGTTCCCCAGTTAGGCGAACCCTGTTGAGTCCTCCGCACCCCTCGGCAGTCGGATGTTGCGGAGCGTCCGACGCCAGGTCTGGCACTCGTATGCATTGGTGGAACTTGTGTCAGGCTGGGTTCCGTATGTCGTGACCCCTACGGCGGTCCCATACGTGTATTTCCACGGTACAGCTCCCTACGGCGAGCTCGTGTCTTTCCCTTGGCAGAGTTCTCTGCCGTCTCAGTTCGGTGTCGTCCCCCGCCTGTATAGGCCGGGGCCACCTCTGGGACTTCTGTATGTTGTGCTGCCCACGGCCAGCCCATACGTGTTCTCCACATGGTAACTCCCGCCGGGCATGATGTGGCTCCCGCAGCGTCCTTCGGGCACGCTTTCCCAGCGTTATCCAATCAAGTCTGCTGAATGGGTCTTGCGGAACAGCAGTATGACTCTTCTAGCGTGAATCTTCCCGCCCGCTTCAGAACGGGGTCTGAGGGGCTCTCGCTGGGCGCTGGAAGTGGTAGTAACTGTGGCGTTTTCCATAGGGATCCCAATTCGTCGGTTATTACCGACGTACGTCGTAGTGACCGACTGAAAGGGAACGTCTCGGTTACGTATGGTAACCCTAGTTCCCTGAAGGAGGGAACGGAGACGTACGTCCCGTCGCCACAGTTCCTTCCATCACTGCTTGGCCGAGTCACTGGTTCGGCTCCTCAGTGAAAAACGTCAGTGCGGTGCTCTCGCTTCCTGTTTATACCCGCGGCGCGGCGCGGGGCGGAGCGCGAGATGCAAATCTCGCACGCCAATTGTTCATTGGCCTGTTCTTAAGTTCTCGAAGCTGATAGGGGCTCTCTGAAGTGATCCCAATTCGTCGGTTATTACCGACGTACGTCTCCGTTCCCTCCTTCAGGGAACGAGGGTTACCATACGTAACCGAGACGTTTTCTATTTTAAAATAATTTAAAATATAATTTATTCCTGTGATCACAGCTGGATTTTCAGCATCATCCACTCTTCAGTGTCACATGATCATTCAGAAATCATTCTAATATGAGGATTTAATGTCAATGATGGAAACTGTGATACTCTTTTAAAGATTCTTTGATTAATAAAAAGTTAAAAAGAACACAATGTAATAATATTTCACAATATTAGGCTACTGTTTTTTCTGTATTTTTGATTAAATAAATGCAGGCTTGATGAGCGTAAGGATATATATACATATACATATACATATATATATATATATATATATATATATATATATATATATATATATATATATATATATATATATATATATTTATATATACACATATACATGTATATATATGTGTATATATATATATATATATATATATATATATATATATATATATATATATATATATATATATATATATATATACACTCTAAAAACGCCAATTAATAAAATGTTGGAAGAGCAAAAAAATATATGTTGAACTAATTTTCTTTCTTGTGCTTAGTTAAAGCTACACTGTGTAACTTTTTTAGTCTATTCTTAGCTAAAAACACTTAGTTCTTTCAAAAATATATGTGCTCATTAATGTATATTTACTTCTTTCAAGTAATAAAGTATTCTCGTAAGTTTATAATATGCCATTGAAAATACATAAGGTAATGGGATCTAACGGTGGTCGCCATGTTGCCCCTCCATCTTGAAAGTACATTAGCCAAAGAGGGACATACCCGTAAATTCAAGCTTCGCCTTTCGCGTTTTAACCGGTTTTAACACTGTGCGCGTCAACTTGTTCAGACTTGTCTGGTGCATGCACAGAGAGTTTTCATCTCAGCAGCTCCAGTAACAGAGTTATACGGAGTTTTCCTGGCTTGTTTATTCCTCAAAAGTCTGTTTTTCCTTGTGTGGTATTTCTGTGCGTTAATAACTCCGTAAGTAATAATAGTTATTGTCATTGTGGATGTGTTTCAGAGTGTGTCATCATGTAATTCAGTTGATGTTACCTCAGAAGTATTTTTGTGTCAACATACAATAGCATAATGCTCACCTATTTGAATAGTCATTCAGTTATTAACAATGTTTATTCGTTTATAGAAAATATTTGCTTGTAATGTATGTTGATGGAAATATGTATCAGGTCTGATCGGCATATTAACACTTGTTATACAGAGCTAAACCTGCGCACACACTTTTGTAATCCGACACCGCTTGTTAGCAGCGGCAGCTTCGCTCCTTTTAATGCAGCTGCATTTAGCGCCTATATATGGTACAATAAGCTCTGGTTTACGGTTACATTATACAAATGTAACTTATAAGTATAGTTATACAGTTCTTAACTGTGTATATTCTGTCATGTCATTATCATGTATATTTACCATCCTAATTTGTTCTCTCACAGAAACCACATTTATGTACATATCCATGCAAACCTGTTTATGCCTTGCAATTGGATGACTGAATAAACATTACTATCATCAAAGTTCACTCTGGATTAGCTGCAGTTCTTTCTAGCCGAATAATTAGGCCAGTTGAGTTCCAACCATCCCCCTGCGCACAGAATATCCCACAGGCACCGTGTCGAATGTGGACGAGGTCGAACTGGAAGCCATATTAATCTTGGACTAAATCGGCCACCGTAGGAGTTAAAACGAAATCGGAATTGAACAGAACAGAAACTAAAATTCACTGGATGGTCATATACAAGTTCACCACTAGATGGGGGAAAATATCACACAGTGTAGCTTTAAGAAGACATATTATATTAAGTCTGCAGAAATATATTTGAAAAACATTAAATTAATTGATATTTTCAAATCCAGTTAACATTTAGATTTGCAAATGTTGACTGGACTAAAAAACGCAAATCCAGTCAAGATTTTATAAAAGTAGGCTATTAAGGCCAACACAATATATTACACACAATATTTTACTATGGAAAATATATTTTTGTTTGTGCTGTTGAGGGCTGTTAGAAATATTTGATAATATATCAAAACAACATTTGTGAAATTAGATGTATTTTTGGTGTTTTGTTTATGATGGTAGGCTTATCTGCATTATGATGAGAAGATGGATAACACTTTACACTTCTATATACATATTTAATATAAATATAAATATATAGTTAATTAACATATGTAGTTAATTTTTAAATTTAATCTGCCTAATTTTAATGAATAAATACGTACAAGAGCTCATTTGACTTCTTGGAAGGATCTATATTGCTCGTTTGACTTCTTGGAAGGATCTGTATTGCTCGTTTGACTTCGCGGAAGGATCTGTATTGCTCGTTTGACTTCGCGGAAGGATCTGTATTGCTCGTTTGACTTCGCGGAAGGATTGTTACAGATCAAAGGACTTCGCGCAGTTCGCGGGTTTCTTTCACCA